>NW_006921865.1:2622281-2658850 GCF_000298275.1 Orycteropus afer afer | reverse complement strand
GAGGGGAACTGTTGCATTGTGGTAAACTGTGGTCAATGACATGAGACAAAGTATATGTGAACTGCTGTATGGAAAGTGAATTTGCTCCATAAATCTTACCCAAATTGCAATTAAAAAAATAATAATAATTAAACGAGATTTAAAAAAAAAGAAGAATCTGACTCATATGTACTTATGGCATTGACTACTTAGTGATGGTGTCCCTAGGAGTGAAATCGATGTGAAATAGACTCAATATTGATTTGATCTACACAGGTGGAAACATTCCAGATCAAGTGAACAAGTCTAACTTGAATCAAAAGAGTAGATAACCATGCCTTTTCAAAGAATTCCCAGATTTGAGCCAGTTTACAGATCCACAACTCCTTGAATGAAGAGTAGGTCGATTTCCTTAAGGAAGGATCCCACTACACTGCCAAAAATGTATACTGTTAATCTCATTCCATACTTTCCCCAAAAGTAATCTACATATTTTGCATGAGTGACTATTCATTGGGGAAAAGGAAATAATCAGACTTTTGGGGATTCCTGGACATCGGCTCTGAATTGACACTAATTCCAGAAGACTCAAAACAGCACCGTGGCCCACCGATCAGAATGTGGGCAGATGGAAGTCAAGTTACTGATGGAGTCTTAGCTCAGGCCCATCTCACAGTGGGTCCAGTGGGTCCTTGAACCCATCTAGCAGTGATTTCCCCAGTTCCACAATGCATTATTGGCATAGACATACTCAGTATTAGGTAGACTCCCCATATTTGATCCTTGACATATGGACTGAGAGCTATTCTGGTAGGAAAATCCAAGTGGAAGTCATTAGAACTGCTACTGCTTAGGAAAATAATAAAAGCAATATCCTATTCCTGGAGGGAGTGCAGAGATTAATGAAGGACTTGAAGTTTGCAAGGGTGGTGATTCCCACCACATCTCCCATTGAATTTGCCTAATTGGTCTGTGGGAAAACAAAAAATGATGGATCCTGGAGAATAACAGTGGATAAACTTCATCAATACCAGTTGCAACTGCTGTTCCAGAGTTATTATCATTGCTTGAGCAAACTAATAAATTTCCTGATACCTGTTATGTATCTGTTGATCTGGCCAATGTCTTCTTCTCAATTCCAGCTTTAAAGGAGCATCAGAAACAGTTTGCCTTCAGGTGTTTAGGCCAGCGATGTTGCTCCACAATCCTCTCTCAGCTATATATCAACCTGCCAGCACTATGGCATCATTTAGTCTGCAGGGACCTTGATCAACTTTTCCTTTCCACAAGATCATATTATTTCTTCACATTGATGACATTATGCTGATTGGGTCTTTTAAAGAAGAAATATCAGTAACTCTCAATTTATTGGTACCAGGTTTAATACTGTCATATGGATGAAGTTAACAAAGGTTGTAACATCTTCTCTCATCCTGTAATGTCAATGACAATACAGACCACTAGAGATCCCTCAAGAAGTGATCCTTCTCAAATATCCTCCCTCCCAAGCATGGCTCTATGCCTGACCCTATTTACTATTAAGGGCCACATATAGACAGAATCTTGCTCATTTTCAATCTTGCCTGCAATTAAAGGGAAATAATTCTTTCCCAAATATGAATGTTGTTTGTTTTATCTTTTCAAAGTGCTATTTATGAAATTGTTATATTGCCTTTCTCCAAGTCAGAGGGTTATTTATGCCTTCTAAATCATTAAATTCTTCACACACACATGAAAGAAAATCCTTTATATTCTTCAGTTTCCACAGTACTCCATTTTTGCTGAACAATTTGAATTCATTTATAGCAATTATAAAAATTTATCTTGTAGTTTGGAGGAAATGGTTACTTATCTGGAATAACCATTATTCTATATGTATTCTATGTGCAGTCTGCAGTATGGATTATACCTCAATTAAAAAAAAATCCTCACAACTGGACCAACAAGCAGCATCACAATGTTTTTGTTAAGTGCCGTTGAGTCATTTCCGACTCATAGCGACCCCATGCACAGCAGAACGAAACACTGCCCGATCCCGCACCATCCCCACAATCCCTACTATACTTGAGCCCATCATTGCAGCCACCGTGTCAATCCATCTCATTGAAGGCCTCCCCCTCTTTCGTTGACCCTCCACCCTACCAAGCATGACATCCTTCTCCAGGGAATGGTCCCTTCTTACAACATGACCAAATAGGTGAGACGAATAGATGGAGACAATATTGAAATTGTCAAAGATTTCATATTGCTTGGTTCTACAATCAAGGCTAATGGAAGCAGCAGTCAAGACATCAAAACACATACCACATCAGGCAAATCTGTTGCAAAAAACTTCTTTCCAGTGCTGAAGAGAAAAGATGTCTCCTTGAAGACTAAGATGTGCCTGCCCCAAACCATGGTTTTTCCAATCACCTCATATGCATGTGAGAGCTGAACAATGAATAAGAAAGACCAAAGAGGAATTGGTGCTTTTGAGTCACGGTATTGGCAAGAATGCTGAAAGTACCAAGAACTAACTAGTCTCTCCTGGAGGAAGTGCAACTGAAATGTTCCTTGGAAGCAAGATTGGCCAGACTTCCTCTCATCTACTTTGGTCATGTTGTCAGAAGGGACCATTCTCTGGAAAAGGATGTCATGCTTGGTAAAGTGGAAGGTCAGCGAAAGAGGAAAAGGCCCTCAACAAGATGGATTGACACAGTGGCTGTAGCAATGGGCTCAGGTTTAGTAGGGATTGTGAGGTTGGCACAGGACAGGGCAGTGTTTTGTTCTGCTGAACATAGGGTCACTATGAGTAGAAGACAGCTCAACAGCACCTAACAACAACAACAACAACAACAACTGTATGACTAAGTTTTTATTAGACTTAGTATTTTTAGTGTCATAAAACAACCTGATTTTATGTAAGCTTGAACTTTTTCTGGAAGAACTTTTACTAACTTACCATTAAAAAAAAAAATCTCAAAAGTTAAAAGTTAAGATTGTTTAAGTTATTTTTTGAAAAGTGTAAAACTAATTTAAATGGTGGCTGTTGTTAGGTGCCATCGAGTTGGCTCCAACTCATATAGACCCTATGTGCAACAGAACAAAACACTGCCCGATCCTGTGCCAGCCTCACAATCCCTGCAATACCTGAGCCCATCGTTGCAGGCACTGTGGCAATCCTGTTTGAAGGCCTTCCTGTTTTTCGTTGATCCTCTGCTTTACCAAGCATGATATCTTTCTCCAGGGAATGATCCCTTCTGACAGCATGACCAAAGTAGGACAGACGAAGTCTGGCCATTCTCACTTGTAAGAAGCATTCTGGCTGCACTTCTTCCAAGATAGATTTGCTGGTTCTTTTGGCAGTCCATGGTCAAGTGTGCTTCACCAAAACCACAACTCAAAAGCATCAACTCTTCTTCAGTCTTGCTTATTCATTGCCCAGCTCTCACATGCATACACAGTGATTGAAAAGATCATCGCTTGGGTTAGGTGCACCTTAGTCTTCAAATAGACATCTTTGCTCATCAGCACTTTAAAGAAGTATTTTGCAGCAGATTTGCCCAATGCAATACATCGTCTAATATCTTGACTGCTTCTTCCATTGGTGTTTATTGTTGTTTTGTTGTTTGTTATGTGCCACTGAGTCATTTCCAACTCATAGTGACCCTATGCACAGAAAGACCAAACACTACCCTATCCCATGCCATCCCCATGATCCTTGCTATACTTGAGCCCATAATGGCAGCTACTCTGTCAATACATCTCATTGAGGACCTTCCACTCTTTTGTCATCCCTCCACCTTACCAAGCATGACATCCTTCTTCAAGTAACGATCCCTGCTGATTAAATGATCAAAGTAGGTGAGACAAAGTCTGACCATTCTTGCTTCCAAGAAATATTCTGCTACACTTCCTTCAGTAAATATTTGTTAGATCTTTTAGCAGTACATGGTACTTTCAGAATTCTTCCCCAGCACAAAAATTCAAAAGTGTTAATTCTTCTTCGGTCTTCTTTATTCATTCATTGTCCAGCTCTCACATTCATATGAGGCAACACTATGGCTTGGGTTAGGTGCACCTTAGTCTTCAAACAGATATCTTTGCTCTTCAGCACTTGAAAGAGGTCCTTTGCAGCCAATTTTCCCAGTGCTATACAACCGCTGATGTCCTGACTACTTTTTTCCTTTGCCATTGTTTGTAGAACCAAGCAATGTGAAGTCTTTGACAACTTCAAACTTTTCTCCATTTATCATGCTGCTGCTTATAGGTCCAGTTGTGAGGATTTTTGTTTTCTTTATGTTGATATGAAATCCATACTGCAGATTGTATTCTTCAATCTTCATCAGTAAGTGTTCAAGTCATCCTCACTTTCAGCAAGCAAAGCTGTGTCATCAGTGTATCGCAGGTTGTTAATGATTCTTCCTCTAATTCTAATGCCACATTCTTCTTTGTATAGTCCAGCTTCTCAGATTATTTGTACAGCATACAGACTGAATGTTGTTGTTGTTGTTATGTGCCGTCGAGTTGGACCCGACTCATAACGACCCCTCCTTGGGTTTCCAAGGCAGTATCACTATGGAAGTAGATTGCCCCATCTTCCTTCCGAGAAGTGGCCTTCTGCTTAGCAGTCAAGTGCCTTAGGCACTACACTACCAGAGCTTCCAAATGGTGAAAGGATACAACCTAACACACTCCCTTCTTGATTTTAAACCATGCAGTGCCCTCTTGTTCTGTTCAAATGACAGCACCCTGGTCTACAAACAGGTTCCTCATGAGTAAAATTAAGTGTTTGGGAATTCCCATTTGCCCTGGTACCTAGTGCCACACTGACAAGAATATACCACAAATGGGAGGACTTGAACAAACAAGAGTTTATTCTCTTACAGTTTGGAGGCTTTAAGTCCAAATTCAAAGTGCCAGGCTCTAGGAGCTCGGTAAAAGCCACTTGGCCTTAGGTTTCAGCTCTGCCTCTTGCTCCCAGCCCACTGAAGCTAGATGTACCTCTTCACTGAAGCAGCTACTGGCTGTTAGGGCTAATAAGCCAAAGGTTGACAAATAAAATGGTACAATCCTGATGTTACCAAACCACACAGCAGCCCATTAATTTAAGTCCATTGAAACTCCCAACGTTGGGATAGCATGGAAGGCTGCTGAAGAATGACACAGCTACATGCAGGGTTCAAACATGCTATAAGCCAGAGACCATTTCCAAAGCTATTTCTTAAATGCAGGAAGCAGACCACATACCCAGCGGTAGCTACTCAGCTGCTCTCAGTAGATTCCACCATGGAGTTGATTACCAGTCTCATCATGGGGAGTACTACATCCAGCTGCCTAGCCACTCAACCAGGCCTAGCCAAGTTGACACACAAACTTAACCAACACACCATTCTTCTCAATATTACCCAAAATTTGTTATGATCCACCCAAAGAATGCTTTTGCATAGTCAATAAAACACAAGTAAACATCTTTCTGGTATTCTTTGCTTTGAGCCAAGATCCAGCTGACATCAGCAATGATATCCCTTGTTCCACATCCTCTTCTGAATCCAGCTTGCATTTCTGAAAATTATCTATCAATATACTGCTGCAACCGTTTTTTAATTATCTTCAGTAAGATTTTACTTGCATGTGATATTAATGACGGTGCTTGAAAATTTCCACTTTCTGTGAGATCACCTTTCTTTGGAATGGGTACAAATACAGATCTCTTCAGTTGGCCAGGTCACTGTCTTCCATGACTCTTGGCATAACCGAGTGAGTGCCTCCAGTTGAGCATCCCTTTATTGAAACATCTCAATGGGTATTCTGTCACTTCCTGGTGCCATGTTCTTCACCAATTCCTTCAGTGCAGCTTCAACTTCTTCCTTCAATATCATCAGTTCTTGATCATATGGAAAATCCTGAAATGGATGAAAATCAACCAAGGTGATTTTGGTACAATGACTGTGTATTCCTTCCATCTACTTTTAATATTTCTTGCATCATTCAATATTTTGCCCATAAAATCTTTCAATATTGCAACTCGAGGCTTAAATTTTTTCTTCAGTTTCTTCAGCTTGAGAAATGCCGAGCGTGTTCTACCCTTTTGGTTTTCTAACTCCAGGTCTTTGCACATTTCATTATAGTAATTGGAATTGGCTTTGTCTGCTTGAGCTGCTCTTTGAAATCTTCTGTTCAGCTCTTTTATCTTATCATTTCTTCCATTTCATTTAGCTACTCTCCTAACAAGGGCAATTTTCAGAGTCTCTTCTGATATCTATTTTGGTCTTTTCGTCCTTTTGCATCTTTTTAATGACTTCTTGCTTTCTTCATGGGTGATGTTCTTGATGTCATCCCATAATTCTTCTGTTTTTCAGTCATTGATTTTCAATGCATCAAATCTATTCTTCAGATGGTCCCCAAATTTAGGAAGGATATATTCAAGATCATATTTTGGCTCTTGTGGACTTTTTTAAATTGTCTTCAAGTTGAACTTTCATATGAGCAGTTGATAGTCTGTTCCACAATCAGTTCCTGACCTGGCTTTGGCTAAAGATATTGAACTTTCTGATCATTTCTTGCCACAGATGTAGTCAATCTGATTCCAATGTGCTTCATCTGGTGAAGTCCACGTGTATAGCTGCCATGTATGTGGTTGAAAAAAAGGTATATGTAATGAAGAAGTGGTTGGTCTTGCAAAATTCTATCATGAAGTCTCCAATAATATTTCTGTCACCAAGGCCAAATTTTCCAAATACCAGTGATTCTTCTTTGTTTCCAACTTTCTCATTCCAATCACCAGTGATAATCAACACATCTTGATTGCATGTTTGGTTAATTTCAGATGGCAGAAGTTGGTGAAAGTGTTCAATTTCCTCATCTTTGGCTTTGGTAGTTGATGCGTAAATTTGAATAATTGTATTAACTGGTCTTCTTTGGAGCCATATGTCTAATATCCTATCACTGACAGCATTGTATTTCAGGATAGATTTTGAGGTATTTTTTGTGATGATGAATGCCACACCATTCCTCTTCAATTTGTCATTCCCAGCATAGTATCATATGGTTGTTTGGTGCAAAATGACCCAAACCAGTCCATTTCAGTTCATTAATGCCTAGGATATCAATCTTTATGCATTCTATTTCATTTTTCACAACTTCCAATTTTCCTACATTCATACTTCGTACTTTTCATGTTCCAATTATTAATGGATGTGTGTGATTATTTCTTATTCCATCCATATCATTAAGGTCTCCTTTACTCTGAGGAGGCAGCTCCTCCCCAGTCATACTTTGGCTGTCTTCTGACCTAGGGGCTCAACTTCCAGCAATAAATCTGACAATGTTTCAGGTCTATTCATAAAGTTTTCCAGTAATTTATCAGTGTTTCACTGCTATTCATAAGGTTTTCATAGGCCAATTCATTGAGAGGTGAGAAACGAATTTATAAGCTTGTTGGTGTTGGTGTTAGGAGCTGTCAAGTCAGCTCCAACTCATAGTGACCATATGTACAATAGAATGAAACAATGCCCAGTTCTGTGCCAATCTCACTATCCCTATAATACGCAGGCCCATCACTGTAGACACTGTGTAACTCCATCTGGTTGAGGGCCTTCCATTTTTTTGTTGACTCTCCACTTTACCAAGCATGATATCCTTCTCCAGGGAGTGGTTCCTTCTGACAACATGGCAAAAGTAGGTCAGATGAAGTCTCACCATTCTCACTTCCAGGGAGAATTCTGGCTGTACTTCTTCCAGGATGCATTTGTTAGTTCTTGTGGCAGTCCCTGGTAACTTCAGTATGCTTCACCAACACCACATCTCAGAAGTATCTACTCTTATTTGGTCTTCCTTATTCATTGTCCAGCTCCCACATACATATGAGGTAATTGAAAACACCATAGTTTAAGTTAGGCACACTTTAGCCTTCAAAAAGATATCTTTGCTCATCAGCACTTCAAAGAGGTCTTTTGCAACAGATTTGCCCAGTGCAATACATCATCTGATGTGTTAATTTTTGCTTCCATTGGTGTTGATTGTGATACCGCGTAATATGAAATCTTTGGCAACTTCAATTTTTCTCCATTCATCATGATGCTGCATATTGGTCCAGTTGTGAGGATTTTTGTTTTCTTTATGTTGGGGTGTAATCCATGCTGGAGACTGTTGTCTTTAATCTTCATCAGTAAGTGCTTTAAGTCATCCTCACTTTCCACAAGCAAAGTTGTGTCATGTGTGTCACAGGTTGTGTATGAATCTTCCTCCAGTTCTTCTTCATATAGTCCAGCTTCTTGGATTATTTGCTCAGCATACAGATTGAATGCATGAAAGGCAAAATATTGAATGATGCAGGAAACATCAAAAGAAGATGGAAGGAATGCACAGGGTCACTGCACCAAAAAGAACTGGTAGATGTTCATCCATTTCAGGAGGTGGCATATGATCAAGAGCGAATGGTATTGAAGGAAGAAGTTGAAGCTGCACTGAAGGAATTGGCAAAGAACAGGGCTCCAGGAATGGATGGAATACCCATTGAGATGTTTCAACAAATGTTACCCCATTGGAGGCACTCACTCAGTTATGCCAAGAGATTTTACTGTAGATAATTCAAAAACAGTTGCAGCAGTATATTGACAGAGAACTTCCAAAGGTGCAAGCTGGATTCAGAAGAGGATGTGGAACAAGGGATATCATTGTTGATGTCAAATGGATCTTGGCTCAAAGCAAAGAATACCAGAAAGATGTTTACTTGTGTTTTACTGACTATGCCGTGAAAAACATGGATGTTTATATGTCTGTTTGTGTCCTGTCTCTCACCTCTTTACGATCTATTCCTAGTAATGGAATTGCTGGTTCAAATGGTGTTTCTATTTTCAGTTTTTTAAGAAAATGCCATACCATTTTCCACAATGGTTGTGCCATTTTACAGATCCACTAGCAGTGTATGAGAGCTCCAATCTCTCTGCAACCTTGCCAGCATTTGTTATTTTCTGTCCTTTTGAACTTTGCTATTATTGCTGGGGTGAGATGATATCTCATCATTGTTTTGATTTGCATGTCTCTAATGGTTAAAGATTGTGAACAATTCATGTGTTAGTTGGCCTCCAGCATATCATCTTTAGTGAAGTGTCTGTTCATGACCCTTGGCCATTTTTGAATTGGATTGTTTGTCTTTTTTTGCGTTGAGATGAAGTTTTCTATAAATTTTGGAGATAAGTACTATGTCAGGTATGTCATAGCAAATATTTTCTCCCCATCTGTAGGTTCACTTTTTACCTTTTTGGAAAAGTCTTTCGATGAATGTAAGAGTTTAAATTTTTAAAAGTCCCAGTAATCTAGCTTCTTTTCCACCTCCTGTGCATTCTGGGTTATGTTTAATAGTCTATTTATGCCATAAATAGGGCTCCTAGACTTGCCTGCTATTTTATCTTTGATGAATTTTATAGTTTTGGCTTTTACATTTAAGCCTTTGCCCTCCATCTTCTTTTAATGTTTCCTGAATCATTCAATATTTTGCCCATAGATTCATTCAATGTTACAACTTCAGGCTTGAATTTCTTCTTCGGTTCCTTCAGCTTGAGAAATGCCAAGCATGTTCTTCCCTTTTGGTTTTCTAACTCCAGGTCTTCACACATTTCATTACAATAATTGACTGTCTTCTCAAGCTGCTCTGTGAAATCCTGTGGTCAGCACTTTCATCTTCTCATTTCTTCTACTGCTAACTAAAGGCTGGCAGTTCAAACCCACCAGCCACTCCTCAGAAGGAAGGTTGGGCAATTTACTTCCATAGTGATACCAGCTCAGAAACCCAAGGAGGGTTCACTATGAATCAGATCTGACTCAACGGCAGTGCATTTTGTTGTTTTGTGTTACATCCCATTGAGGGTCAAATTTCAGAGTCTCTTCTGACATTCATTGTGGTCTTTTCTTCCTTTCTGTCTTTTTAATGATGTTTTGCTTTCTTCATGGATGATGTTCCTCTGGTTTTTGGTCATTGGTGTTCAATGAGCCAAATTTATTCCTTAGATGGTCTCTAAATTCAGGAGGGATATAATCAAGGTCATATTTTAGCTCTTGTGGACTTCTTGTAATTGTCTTCAGCTTCAATTTGAACTTGCATATGAGCAACTATTGATCTGTTCCACACTCAACTCCGGGCTTGTTTTGGCTGAAGAAATTGAGCTTCTCCATTGCCTCTTAAGACAGATGTAGTCGATCTGATTCCTGTGTGAATAACTTCTGATGAAGTCCACATGTATAACTGCCCTTTATGTTGTTGAGAAAATGTATTTGCAATGAATAAGTCTTGTAAAATTCTGTCATGTGATGTCCACCATTACTTCTATCACCAAAGCTATATTTCTCAACTACCAGTGATTCTTCTTTGTTTCCAACTTTTACATTCCAATCACCATTGATAATCAACAAATCTTTATTGCATTTTTGGTCAATTTCAGATTGCAGTTGTTGGTAAAAATCTTCAACTTCCTCACCTTTGGTTTTGGTGATTGGTGTGTAAATTTGAATAATAGTAGTATTAATTGGTCTTCTTTGGAAGCGTATGGATAATATCTTATTATCCTCAGAAGGAAGATGGGGCAATCTATTTCCATAGTGATATCACTTTGGAAACCCAAGGAGGGGTCACTATGAGTCACATCCAACTTGATGGCAGATTTTTGTTTTGTTTTGTTTTGTTTTTGGCAGCATTTTACTTCAGGATAGGACTTGAAACATTCTTTGTGATGATGAATGCCACACCATTCCTCTTCAATTTGTCATTTCCAGCATAGTAGATCATGTGGTTGTCTGATGCAAAATGGCCCAAACCAGTCTATTTCAGCTCACTAAGGAGCTCTGGTAGCATAGTGGCTAAAGCACTTGACTGCTAACCAGAAGGCTGGCGGTTCAAACCCACCAGCCACTCCTCAGAAGGAAGGTTGGGCAATCCTACTTCCGTAGTGATACTGCCTCGGAAACCCAAGGAGGGGTCGCTATGAGTCGGGGCCGACTCGACGGCACATAACAACAACAACAACAACAATGCCTAGGATAACAATCTTTATGTGTTTCATTTCATTTGTAACTACTTCTAATATTCCTAGATTCATACTTTGTACATTTCACATTCCAATTATTAATAGATGCTTGTTGCTATTTCTTCTCATTTTGAGTTGTACCACATCATCAAATGGATGTCCCAAAACCTTTACTCCAGCCACACCATTAAGGTTGGCTCCACTCTAAGGAGGCAGCTCTTTCCCAGTCGTATTTTGAGTACCTTCCGACCTGAGGGGCTCATCTTCCAGCATTATATCAGATAATGTTTTAGGGCTATTCATAAAATTTTCCAATAATATATCAGACAGTGTTTCACTGCTATTTATAAGGTTTTCACTGGCTGATCCTTTGAGAAGTGGATGAGGCCTTCTTCGGAGTTTTTCTTAGTCTGGAAGCTCCACTGAAACTTGTCCACCATAGCTGGCCCTGCTGGTATTTGAAATATCAGGGGCATAGTCTCCAGCCTCACAACAACACACAAGCCACCACCAAAACCAAAACCAAACTCACTGCTGTTGAGTCAGATCAGACTCATAGCAACCCCTCCTTGGGTTTCCAAGAGCAAATAAACACTTTTCCTATTTGTAAAATAGCTTGTAATCAGCAAAAATATCTGTGCACACCTTGCATGTGCCAGCCATAAGGCCATCATTGGGCTAGGATGGTAGTGGATTAATCATAATTAAAAGGGGGATTGAGATCAGGAAAAAGTTCTTTTCAGTTTGAATCAAAGCATCATAAGACTCTAGAGCTGCCTCTTTGAATGCACATTTTAATACCAAAAGAACATCCAAAGGAACATGAAGCCTATGTTAGGATGCAAAATTTGACCTGAGGTGCAAAAGAGAAGAAAAACAATATAGTATTGCTCTAATAGCCAAAATGGAATCTACTGTGCATTATTTTCATGTTGATTTTGT
The DNA here is from genome assembly GCF_000298275.1 of Orycteropus afer afer. Classification (NCBI taxonomy): domain Eukaryota; kingdom Metazoa; phylum Chordata; class Mammalia; order Tubulidentata; family Orycteropodidae; genus Orycteropus; species Orycteropus afer. Next base: position 2,646,926 of record NW_006921865.1, on the reverse strand, counting down.
CATGAACCCCAATGCTCCTGAATCATTTTGAAGGATGCTAAGAGAACAAGTTGTGTTGGCATTAGACCAGATAAAAACTTAAGGATGAAAAGCAGTAGCCTGAACTATGTGTTTGTGTATCAAGTCCTTGCTAATCACAGAGTGGGGCAATTATTATTCGAAAAATATATATTCTCTATATTAGTAAGTGGCAGAAGCTGAAAAAATCTAGGGAAAGTGACAGAATACATGAAGTGTGAACATAACTCCATTCACTTTAGAATTTAAACATAATAGCAGAGATAAATTCTGTGGGACATTTAATTCTTCTGGGGCACCTGCAGTATATAATCTGCATAGTCTTTGATAACAACCTTGGGAAGTATAACACTTTTAAGAATGTTTTCCAGGAGAGTGAACAAACACAGCTTTCAGAATGGGATTCTCTCTACCTGAGATTTCATTCCTTTAGTTAGCTTTGTTGGTTGCTACTCAAAGATCTGAATTGAGGATCCAATGACATTTAGATTTTCTTGTGACTCAGGAACCATAATGGTAATGGTAAGGATAAATGCACATAACGACTAGTGATTATGACTGGAAATATCCCATGCCAAATATATCATTCCATCATACTCACACCACCTAAAAGGAACTACAAATCCTCCAAAACTACATTCTGACACACAGCTCTCAATGCACTTGCCTTTATGAAAACAAAGTTTGCTTGTTCAGCAGTGATGCAATTACAATAAGATAATTACCATTCTGAGAAACTTCATCAGCCCCCTTCATGAAATCTCAGTTACCTACTGGTGGTGTACTGCCTAAGGCATTTGACTACTAACCAGAAGGCTGTTGGTTCAAACCCACCAGCCACTCCTTGGAAGGAAAGTTGGGCAATCTACTTCCGTAGTGATACTGCCTCAGAAACCCAAAGAGGGATCACTATGAGTTGCCTCCGACTCAACAGCAGTGTGTTGCATTGTTGTTATCATAAGAAAACAGGGCCAATTTAGTAAATTTTCTTAAAGTTATATTTATTCAATGTAATGGCTAATTCTTTAAGATTTTAATTCCCTGTTGCTGTGTGTTTAAAAAGGTCTTTAAAAAAAGTTTATGAAACACTAGATTTTTTAATGTAAATTAGTTTTGCATTTTTATCTCTATTTGTCAAAATAATGGTGCCTTTTACATCTTTTGTCAATTATGATTTTATTTTTGTAGTTGACTGATCCATAAAATTAAAAAGACTAGGAACTATTTTAATGGCAGCCTTCAAAAGAAGAACAAAAAATAACTCACTGCCATCGAGTCAATTATAATCCATAATGACCTCCACTGGGTTTCCATTATAGTAGTTGATTGCCCCACCTTTCTTCCATGGAGAAGCTGGTGAGTTTGAACCACTGACCTTCTGGTTAGCAGCCAAATGCCTTATCCACTAAACCACAAGAGATCCTTAATGGTAGCCCTAGTGACAACAATTTAGCTTTCTAAACCTACTATATTAAGTACAGGATACTGGATACAAGCATAAGAATGAATCATTGTAAACTGGAGCAGTCACATATTTATATGCAAAAATAAGAAGCATGCAAAGTAAAACAGTGAGATGTTACATACATTATAAAAGCTGGTAAAAAATTAAAAGCATAACAATATTGGGAGTTAGAGTGTTCTTATGTTAATATATGTGAAAACCAGGCATTCTGCACAATGATGTCAATGAAAACTGGTTCAAATATACTAAAATCTCATTGTAATATCTATTAAAAACTTACCATTCTCCATTACTTTCACTCAACATCTCTACAAACAGAAATCTACTTCAAACAAATAATTATGGATATATCTAATGGTTGAGCTATTAAGATGCTCTTGTCAGCATTGAATATATTATTAAAATTGTTAGGCAACATCCCAAAGATTAATTTTAGGAGAATGTTTAAAAAACATAGTCTATAAAGTGAAATATTATACATCATTAAAAATATCCAAAATATGTACTAATTTTGAAGGATATTTACCATACGTTATTAAAGTAAAAAAAAAAAAATTCAAAACCCTGTGCATAGTATGATCCATAAATAGATTAAAAAACAAAACTCACTGTCATTGAGTCAGTTTCACCTCATAGTGACCCCTCCTTGGGTTTCCAAGGTGGTATCTCTATAGAAGTAGATTGCTCAGTCTTCCTTCCGAGGAGTAGCTGGTGGTTTGAACCGCCAGCCTTCTAATTAGCAGTCAAATGCTTTAGACATTACACCACCAGAGCTCCTAATAGATAAAATAAAAAATACCAAACTCACTGCCATCGAGTCTCTCCTGACTCATAGCTATCCCTCCTTGGGTTTCTGAAGCTTTATCTCTGTGAAAGTAGATTGCCCAACGTTCCTTCTGAGGAGTGTCTTGTGGGTTTGAAATGTCAGACTTCTAGGTAGCAGGCAAATGTCTTAGGCACTATGCCACCAGAGCTTTCCCAATAGATAAGTAGAGAAAAAGAGAAACCTGAACATGTATGTAACAAAATTACACCTTAATGATGTGATTCATTTTTATTCCTTTGTTGATAGGGTTTACACATGCAGCAAAGCACAGAAAGCATAAATTACAGTCAAATGAATTATTGCAAAGCTAGTACTCATACGATTAACACCAGAAGCTACCCTTTTCTCTGTTCTCTGTTATTATCATTACTCTATCTTTGCATCAATACAACATATGATAAATAATGTAGCTTTAATATTAGTATTCATATAAGGCAGAGAAAATCTACTGAAATTTTTCTTCTTCAATAGTGATTCAGCTATTCTTTGTTTTATACATAATTTTTAGAATCAACTTATGAAATTCGTAAAACATTTTTTTCTATATTTTGTATTTTGTTTGCATTAAATCTATAAATTATTTAGGAGAAATTGGCATTTCAAGATAATTGAAATCTCCAATTACTGGGCATAGATTAAAGATATTTAAAAAAAAAACAAACTTTTGGTTACCTATATTATTCAAATAGTAATTACTGTTGAAGATTCAGAACAATTGAATCTTAACATTGCATTTGAGAATGCCCAATGGTAGAGCCATGTGGAAAAATAGTTTGATAGCTTTTTAATGCGCTTATCACATGACCTAGCAAACTTAATACAAAGAATTTATCTGAGAGAATAAAAAGATATTTATAATTAGAAAAAAAAAAACTGTGTGCAAATATCTATAGATGCTTTATTCACAACCAAGTGCCTAAAGCATTTGACTGTTAACCGGAAAGATGGTGGTTCAAACCCACCAACCACTCCTCGGAAGGACGGATGGGCAGTCTACTTCCATAGTGATACCACCTCGGAAACCCAAGGAGGTGTTGCTATGAGTTGGCTCTGACTCCACGGCAGTGAGTTTTGTTTGTTTGTTTGTTTATACAACTAGTTACTACTCAACAATAAAAAAAGAAGGAATTACCAGTACATGCAATGGCATAGATGAATCTTAAATGTATTACGTCAAGTGAGAGAAGCCATCTCCAAAAGGATACATATTACATATTTTACTTATACGATATTCTGCAAAAAGTAAAATCATAGAAAATAAGCTATATTAGTAGCCACTAAGAACTGAGAGTGGACTGCACAGGACTGGGCAGTGTTTCTTTCTGCTGTACATAAAGGTGCTATGTGTCGGAAATGAATTGATGGTACCTAACAACAACATAGTCCATACCTTATTCCCACTCCCAGTTCTTAAACTTTTTTTTTAGTTTTGAACTTAAGAATTGGGAATGGGAGTAAGGTATTCACTACACTGTTGTTAAGTGCCATTAAGTCATTTCCAACTCATAGCAACTTTACATACAACAGAAAGAAACACTGCCCGGTCCTGTGAAGCCTCACAATCCTTTCTATACCTGAGCCTATCATTGTACACACTGTGTCAATCCACCTTGTTGAGGGTCTTCCCCTTTTTCCTTGACCCTCCACTTTACCAAGCATGATATCCTTCTTCACGAAAGTGACCCTTTTGACAACAAGACCAAGTAGGTAAGACGAAGTGGGCACTCTTGCTTCCAAGGAGCATTCTGGCTGTACTTCCTCCAGGGTAGATTTGGTAGTTCTTCTGGCAGTCTAGGGTACGTTCAGTATTGCTTGACAACATCACAACTCAAAAGCATGAATTCTTCTTCAGTCTTCCTCATTCATTGTGGTAGTTAAATTTATATGTCAACTTGGCTGGGCCTGGTTGAGTTGCTGGGCAGCTGATGGTAGTTATTCCCCATGATGAGACTGTCAATCAACTCCATGGTGGGATCTACCACAAGCAGCTGAGTAGCTGCTTTTGGGATGTGGTCTGCTTCCTATATATAAGGAGAAGTCTTGGGATGGTCTTTAGCTTATGGCATGCTTGAACCCTGTACATAGTCATGTCATTGTTCAGCAGCCTGTCATGCTCTGCTGACCTTGGGACTTTCAATGGACTTAAATTAATGGCCTGCTGTGTGGTTTGGTAACATTGGGACTGTGCCTTTTTAGTTGTCAACCTTGGGTTTGTCAGTCTCAGCAGCCAGCAATGTCTAATTGAAAAAAAGCCTCTAGCTCCAGTGGGCCAGGAGCAGGAGACAGACCTGAACTTCAAGGTTATGAATGGGGCTTTCAGCCAGCCCCTAGAGTCTGGCCCTTTGAACTTGTACTTAAAGCCTCCAAATTGTAAGAATAAACTCCTGCTTTTTAAGGCCATCCCATTTGTGGTATATTCCTGTCAGAGAGGTCTTAGGTAACCAGAGAATTTATTGTCTAGCTTTCCCATGCATATGAGGCTATTGAAAATACAGTGGCTTGTGTTAGGCACACCTTAGTCTTCAAAGAGACATCTTTGCTCTTCAGCACTCTAACTAAAGAGGGCTTTTGCAGAAGATTTACCCTGGGCAATATGTCGCCTGAAGTCTTGACTGCTGCTTCTATTGGTGTTGATTATGGATCCAAGTAATATGAAATCTTTGACAACTTCAATCTTTTCTCCATTTATCATGGTACTGCTTATTGGTTTGGTTGTGAGGATTTTTGTTTTCTTTATGCTGAGATGTAATCCATACTGCAGACTGTAGCCTTTAATCGTCATCAGTAAGTGATTCAAGTCATCTTCACTTTTGGCAAGCAAGATTGTGTCGTCTGTGTATCACAGGTCATTACCATCATTCTGGTATTCTTTGCTCTCAGCCAAGATCTGTCTAACATCAGCAATAATGTCCCTCATTCCATGTCCTCTTCTGAATCCAGCTTGCATTTCTGGCAGTACTCTTTAAATAAATCGCTGCAGTCATTTTTGAAATCTCTTCAGCAAGATTTCACTTATGTGTGATAATAATGATTGTTGTTGTTGTTGTTATGTGCCATCAAGTTGGACCCAACTCACAGTGACCCCTCCTTGGGTTTTTGAGGTGGTATCACTACAGAAGTAGATTGCCCAAACTTCCTTCGGAGGAGTGGATTGTGGATTTGAACTGCCAGCCTTCTGGTTAGCAGTCAAGTGCCTTAGGCACTACGCTACCAGAGTGGGATCCCCTTTCTTTGGAATGGAAATAAATATGGATCTCTTACAGTCAATTGGCCAGGTAGCTGTCTCCCAAATCTCTTGGAATAGATGATTGCGTGCCCCAGTGCAGCATCTGTTTGTTGTAACATCTCAATAGGTATTCCATCAGTTCCTGGATCCTTGTTCTTAGTCAATTACTTCAATGCAGCTTCAACTTCTTCCATCAGTATCATTGGTTCTTGAGGATATGCCACCTCCTGGAATGGATGAGCATTGACCAATTATTTTTGGTACAGTGACTCTTTGCATTGCTTCCATCTTCTTTTGATGTTGCCTACCTCATTTAATATTTTGACCATAGAATCTTTCAATATTGGAACTTGAGGTTCATATCTTTTCTGCTATTCTTTCAGCTTGAGAAATGTCAAGCATATTCTTCACTTTTGGTTGCTAACCCCAGGTCTTTACACATTTCATTATAATAATTGACTTTGTCTTCTCAAGCTGCTCTTTGAAATCTTCTGTTCAACTCTAATATCTTGTCACTTCTTCCATTTGTTTTAGCAACCCAAGGAGGGGTCTCTGTGAGTCAGGTCCAACTCAACAGAACATAACAACAACAACATTCTCCATTCAAGAGCAAGCTTCAGAGTCTCTTCTATCATCCATTTTTGTCTTTTTTTTTTTTTTTTCTTTCTTGTCTTTTTAATTACCTCTTGCTTTCCTCATGGATGATATTCTTGATGTCATCCCACAATTTCTCTGGTTTTCAGTCCTTGCATTAGATCTATTCTTTAGATGGTCTCCAAATTTAGGAAGGATATAATCAAGGTCCTATTCTGGCTCACATGGACTTGTTTAAATTGTCCTCAACTTCAATTTGAATTTGCATGTGAGCATGAGTTCATGTTCTGTTCCTCAGTCAATTCCTGGGCTTATTTTAGCTGTAGATATTGAGCTTCTCCAACACCTCTTTCCACAGATGTTATCAATCTGATTTCTGTGTATTCCATCTGGCAAAGCTCATGAGTATAGCTGATGTTTATGTTGTTGAAAAAAGGTATTTGCAATGTATAACTTGTTGGTCTTGCAAAATTCTATCATGAGATATCCAGTATTATTTCTATCATCAAGGCCATATTTTCCAACTACCAGTGATTATTCTTTGTTTCTAACTTTTGCATTCCAATCACTTGTGATAGTCAGCACATCTTGATTACATGTTTGGTCAATTTCAGACTGTGGAAGTTGGTAAAAATCTTCAATTTCCTCATCTTTGGCTTTGGTGGTTGGTTAATAAATTTGAATAATAGTCATATTAACTGGTCTTCCTTGCAGGTGTATGGATATCATCCTATCACTGACAGCATTGTGCTTCCGCATAGATCTTGAAACATCTATTGTGATGATGAATGCCACACCATTCCTCTTCATTTTGTTATTTCTGGCATAGTAGATCATATGGTTGTCTGATTCAAAATAGCCAAAACCTGTCCATTTTAGCTCACTGGAGCTCTGGTAGCATAGTGCCTAAGGCACTTGACTGCTCACTAGAGGGCTGGCGGTTCAAACCCACCAGCCACTCCTCAGAAGGAAGGTTGGGCAATCCTACTTCCGTAGTGATACTGCCTCGGAAACCCAAGGAGGGGTCGCTATGAGTCGGGGCTGACTCTACAGCAAACAACAACAACAATGCCTAAGATGTTGATCTTTGTGAATTCCATTTAATTTTTGACAACTTCTAATTTTTCTAGATTCATACTTCATACATTTCATGTTCCAATTATTAATGGATATTTACATCTATTTCTTCTCATTTTGAGCCATGCCATATCAGCCAATTGAGGACCCAAAAGCTTTACTTCATCTACATCATTAAGGTCAACTCTACTCCAAGGAGGTAGCTCTTCCCCAGTCATATTTTGAGTGCCTTCTGACCTCAGGGGATCATGCAGTATACCAGACAAAGTTTCAGGGCTATTCATAAAGTTTTCCAGTAATATATTAGGCAGTGTTTCACTGTTATTCATAAGGTCTTCACTGGCCAATTCTTCAAGAAGTGGATGACCCCTTCCTTCTTCTGAGTTTGCTTTAGTCTGGAAACTTTGCTGAAACCTGTCCACCATGGGTACCAATAGTGGTATTTGAAATACTTGTGGCATAGCCTCCAACCTGATGGCAACACTCAAGCCACTACAGTATGAGAAACTGACAGACGAGTGGTGGAGGGTATTGATTATAAAGGGACATTAATGGAAAAATTTGGGGAAAGGAATGATGAAACTATTCTATATCTTGAGTATGTTGGTGATTACATGACTACTTGTATCTGTTAAAGAAAAAGGATGATTTTACTTTACATAGAGCCTAAGGCACTTGACTGCTAATCAGAAGGCTCACAGTTCAAACCCAACAGCCACTACTCAGAAGGAAGATGGGGCAATCTACTTCCATAGTGATACTGCCTCAGAAACCCAAGGAGGGGTTGCTATGAGTTGGGTCCGACTCAACAGCACATAACAACAACAACAACACAAAACAAAATTAAGGGGAAAATGGCTATATAATAAAAGGTATTAAATATTAATAACTACTACATAATTGATAGGAGCTCTGGTAGCATAGAGGAGCTCTGGTAGCATAGTACCTAAGGCACTTGACTGCTAACCAGAAGTCTGGAGGTTCAAACCCCCCAACCACTCCTTGGAAGGAAGGTTGGGCAATCTACTTCCATACTGATATTGGCTCAGAAACCCAAGGAGGGGTCGCTATGAGTTGGGTCCAACTAGACGGCACATAACAATGACACAACACAATTGATAGTGTCATCAATAATATATGTTTGTAAATAATTAGTAATATACTTTGGAATTTATTTTATTATTATGTATATTGATGAAGATTAAAGACTACAGCCTTCAGTATGGATTCCACCTCAACACAAAGAAAACAAATATTTTCAGAACTGGACCAGTAAGGACATAATGATAAACAGAAAAAAAAAAAAAATTGAATTTGTCAAAGAGTTCATTTTACTTGGATCAATAATCAGTGTCCATGAAACAGCAGTCAAGAAATCACATGATGCAGTGGGCAAGTCTGCTACAAAAGACCTCTTTAAAGTGTTAAAAAGCAAATATTTCACTTTGAGAACTAAGGTGTGCCTGACCTAAGCCATGATATTTTCAATTGCCTCACACACGTGTGACAGCTGGACAATGAACAAGGAAGATAGAGAAGAACTGATGCTTTTGAATTATGGTTCTGGAGAAGAATATTATAGGTACTTTAGATTGCTAGAAGAATGAACAAATCTGTCTTGGAAAATGTACAACCAAAATGCTCCTTAGAAGCAAGGATGGGGAGACTTCATCTCATGTACTTAGGACAGGTTATCAGGAGGGATCAGTTCATAGAGAAAGACATCATGCTTGATAAATTAGAAGGTCAATGAAAAATAGAAAGACCCTCAATGAGATAGATTGATACAGTGGCTGCAACAATGGGTTCAAACACAGCAACAACTGTGAAAGTGGCACGGTACTGGGCAATATTTCATTCTCCTGTACATAGAGTCACTATGAGTGGGAAGAGAATCAACAGCATCTAACAGCAAAACAACCAGAATTATTATGTAGAAGAAAAATAAATGTTTGAAAAGGGATAAAACTAATACTACCTCATTTCTCTATAATAGCTAAAATTTTGTGGAACACATTGGTTGTTTCATGTCAATATCAATACCAATAATGACCTAGAAAATATCAGGTGTTCACAGAAAGACTACTTATAGAGAAAAAGGGAGCTCTGGTGGCATAGTGCCTAAGGCCATTTGGCTGCTAACCAGAAGGCTGGTGGTTCAAACCCGCTATCCACTTCTTGGAAGGAAGGTTGGGCAATCTACTTCCATAGTGATACCACCTCAAAAACCCAAGGAGGAGTTGCTATGAGTTGGTAGTGCATTACATTGTTTTTATTTTGTATATAGAAGAAAGGAATTATAAAAAAGTTTAGTGAGGATTTCAGTTTGATGCTTAGTAAATTTTTGGTTTTGGAGGTGTGAGGAAGATAATGTGGAAGGAATATGGAAGGGAGAGTTTCTATAGATTTATTTTATGTGGATAAGCCTTGGTGCTCTTTTCTCTGTTCCTTTATCTTGTTCTGTTTGTATGTTTGTTTATTTGCTGGTTTGTTGGTTGGTTATTAACTTGTGGAAGCATGTCTGTTTTCTAGTGTTGCCATAACAAAACACTAGAACAGAAATTTACTATCTTACAGTTCTGGAGTCTGAAAATCCAAATTAGGGCTATGTTGATTCCTTCTGAGAAAGAAATTGTTACATATCTCTCTTCTAACTTCTTGTTGTTCTTAGCAATCCTTAGCATTCCTTGACTTGCAGCTGCATCTAAGTGCATTGTAACATAGCCATTCTTCCTCTATCTCTGTCTGTATCTTCCTCCTCTTTCATAAGACATTACTCTGATGGAATTAGGAGTGCCTCTACTCCATCTTAAAAGATTCTATTTCCAAACATGATTATGTTCACAGGTGTGAGGAGTTAGGACTTCAACATATCTTTTGAGGGACAGAATTCAACCATATACGTCACTTCTTTGTCCTCTTCCTTCTCAAATACCCTACTTTATTTGAACAATTACTATCCACCTGATCCAGGAAAGGCTAGCTCACAAAATAAGGCTGGGGAGATCACTTAATCCTAATTATAATTTAAAACAATTATACATACATTTTATGCTTTCTACTTCCTAACCAAAACCAAATTCATTTCCATTGTATGAATGTCACTCTTGAGTCAACCTTAAAAAGCAAGTTAAAGCAGAGAGAAGACAGGCAAGAAAAATAATAGAAAATAATGGAAAGAACCCAATAGAATTATCCAATTTCCTCAGGATTACATGATAGAATTACTGAACTAAAGTACAACTAGATAGCTTAATAGAGTTTATCTCTTTTAAATCTGTTGGGAAAAAATTTTTTGATGTACTAACATTGATTATTTTCTTATTATTATTAAATTTGTTGATTTGCTTTCTGATGATACAGTTTGTAAAGTTGAGAAACAAGGCTAATTTTCTGTGCCACATTTCATACATATGGCATATTAGAGGAGGGGAAACTCTAAACAGTAAGCAGCTTGAATTAATGTTGAATGAAATGAAACTTCCAAGTTTAAATTCCAAATGTAATACTGAGCATTTTTCCTCAATCCCAAGGGAGCTGTCACACAAACATGTACTCAAAAGGCATTCCAAAAATGCTATTTGACACCTTAATGTATGACACTGATTAATTCTGTAGTCACATAGGAATAATCTTATTCAAACTAGAAGTGTTCCCTAAAATAACAGTTCAGTTCAGTATGAAGAAAATTTGAATATGACAGGAAGAAAAAGGTTTATTAAAATATTTTTGGTGAAAGCTACAAGGAAATATCTAGAAACTGGCTTATTATTTTTTCACTTTTTAACATTTCTTCATAAAATGAAAAATAATTGTCTTTCCCTGTTAAGATTTTCATGCTATAATTGCACTTTTAAAAGTTCTCCATGGGCTCACAAACATTAAAAAGTCTTTACCATCACCCACACTAAATTTATAACCCCACACAAGTAATCATTGTAGAAATACCAAAGCAAACAGAAAACAAAAGCTTACACAACTTTCTCTCTCACACACACAGAAACATTTTCTCTATCTGTCATGCTTCCTCAGAGATGCACTCAAGTTTCCCCAGAGATGAACTTGGCAGCTCTCCTTTCTCTCTTTTTTCAGTGTAGTCCAGCAGATGCTGCAGTCCCCTGGCTTCAACTCTTGCTTTCTTTAAGTGTACTTATTGTCATCCTTTTAAATACATCACTCAACACCTCGTCTCACTGAGGAACATCTTTCCTATCCTTTGCCCTTCTTGCCATGGTCTAGCAAAAAAAATGAACTAATCTGTCTTGGAAGAAATACAGAGAAAATGTTCCTCAGAAGCAAGGATAGAGCAACTCCGTCTCTCATACTTTCAACATGTTATCAGCAGGGATCAGTCCCAGGAGAAGGACATCATACTAGGCAAAGTAGAGAGTCACCAAAAAAGAGGAAGGACCTCAATGAGAAGTGTTGACACAGTGGTTGCAACAGTTGACTCAAGCATAGCAACAATTATGAGGTATGCCCAAAGATTATCCACTAAATTAAAAAAGAGTATCTTTCACCTTCTTTCTAAGTATAATTTGCATGCCATATATTGGCATAAAGTCCATGAAAATGAATATTAATTATAGCTCATGTTTAGAGAAAGAAATACTTAAAAGTTCCAGACCATAGGCTAAATATTCTACATCTGCCATAATATTTGGTCCAATCAAATTTAAGAGGTCAATACTACTATCATTATTTTACAGATGGAGAAGCAAAACCTTGCCTAACCTTAAGAAGGTAATTGGGTGAGCTAAGATATAAACTCCTCAGAAGGAAAGCTGGGCAATCCTACTTCTGTAGTGATACTGCCTCAGAAACCCAAGGAGGGGTTACTATGAGTCGGGGCCGACTCGATGGCACATAACAACAACAACAACAACAAGATATAAACTCTCTTCAGTCTGCAGGCTTGTCTCCAACATCTGTAGGACTAAGAACAAAAGTAAAAATGGAGTCTTATATGCAATATATCTAAATACTTAAAAGTTATAAATCTTGTGAATAATATTTTAAATAAAATATGTCTCATATTCTTATTTTGTCAAATACTGCATCATAAACAACCTAGAAGTCTGGTTCAATTTTAGACTTCTTGCATTCATTGGGGTTCTCAGGAACTAGCCCCACCTCTTCTTCTCTTCCCATCCTTCCCTCTAATTTGCATTATAAGGCACCATATGCACATGCTTGTGGACAGCCTAGTTGTTACATCCAAGCTTGCCCACACACACCATAAATAGCCTTGGTCATCTTAAGGCTTAAAGGAGTCACATCAGTGATTTGATTCATGCAAACAGGAAAAACTTAGAGTAGAAAACAATCTATCCTCTGAAAGCAGGATAAGAACTATTTGAGGGGAGAATTTCAAGGGGCTCAGTATCTGAAGCGTGGTCTGAAAAAGAAAGGGTGGACGTGATTAGGCTCCTTCCTTAAGCATGTGGCTTCCTTCCACCTTCAGTGAGAAGCTCAACTGTTAATAGGACTATAGTGGGCCTTCTAAAGCAGCACTTCTCAAATTTTATTTACCTTTGAATTTCAAAAAGCCTCTGGTGGCATAGTGCATAAGGCACTTGACTGCTAACTAGAAGGCTGACAGTTCAAACCCACCAGCCACTCCTCGGAAGGAAAGTTGGGCAACCTACTTCAGTAGTGATACTGCCTTGGAGATCCAAGGAGGGGTCACTATGAGTTGGAAACAACTCGATGGCACATAACAATCACAAAAAGAACAACAGGGTCCTGGGCAAAGATCTCTATTCCTAAAGACTATAGGTGATGATTAGTCCCTGAGGAGACCAGTCTCAAGAAGGATATCATGATTGGTACAGTAGAAGGTCAGCGAAGAAAGGGAAGACCCTCAATGAGGTGGATTGACACAGTTGTTGCAAGAATAGTTTCAAGCATAGCAATGATTGTGAGGATAGCACAAGACCATACAGTGTTTGGTTTGTATGTAGGATCACTATGAGTCGGAACTGCCTCAATAGAACCTAACAACAACATGGGTGGTGAACTCTGCCACACTTTACAGCTTATGTTCATAGTTCCACTCATACTCTGCTATACAAGAAAGGTCAGAACCAAAATAATATGTAAAAAATAAACTCATTGGGACTTATATAAACATAGACAAGGAAAGTAATACATATAGAAAAGTTTCCTGGAAAGCAGTGTAAGCAATGGTCAAGTTAAGAGATAGTTTCTATCCCCAGTGCTACTCAAATCCATTTCCCTCACTGTAGAATATTTTATTGCCTTATGTAAATCATCATTTGTTGGCTCTAAGTGACATAGAGTCAGTGCAAATACTAAAAATACTTTGCATCTTGGCTTTCACGAATCATGTAGAGAATTCTGGCTTGTTAGCTTGGGTTCCGGCTCCAGCTCTGTCACCCATGAGCCATTGTGAGTAAGACACATAACCTCTTTACCCCAATTTTCCTGTCTAGAAAATATTACCTTATATTGCTTAACAATAAGCTCTGTTGACCAAGATAATTGATACTTGAATCAAATATAAAATACATTTTACAAGTGATGAAATATTTATTTTGGAAATCATATAATGAATTTATTTAGAAATCTATGTAAATGAAAACTTCTAAAATGTACTTCTAACTTGAAAAACAAAAGGTAATATCAAGGTAATTAAATGCTGCAAATATTATGAAATTATTTTAAAGCATTATTTATAAAAACATTACTACTATTTGAAACCAGAGAAACAAAGTGAAACACTTTTAAAAAACCATTTTTTGAGCTCCAGCGAGATGGGGGAACAGGCAGACAAATGTCACAGACCCTCTGTAACAAAGCAATGAGAAACCAATTGAAACTGTTACAGAAGATGATCGTGGAACCCTGAGCTTTGAAGGCAAGCATAAAGAAATGGAATTGAATACAAACTAGGAGAAGAAACAGAATGAAACAGTGAGTGAGGAGACAAATGGAGTAGCAGACTGCTGACTGTCCAGGGTGCACAGGTATTTTGAATATTTCCTGATAGCAACCTGAGAATCAGCTCTGCTCACTGAGAATTGCAAAGAACTGCAAGGGCAAGGACTGCATTGGTGTCTCACAATCAGAAAAGAAAATTGCGAGGAAGCAGACAAATGGACCTGTGGACTGCAGGTGGCTGTCCTGAGGTCGCACCCATTTTGAATGTTCATGAATTGTGTATGGCCATTCTGGATGTATGGCAGTGGTGTCCTTACTTGGACAGTGACATAAGAGTGGGCTCCACTTGCCAAAGACACACAGGCAACTGTGCTAGAGGCTGATGATGGGAGAGGTGCAATATTCCCTGTGTTGCTCTTATACACCACATCATCTTGGTGAACACACATGTGGCTATCCCCCTCCTCCACCCACCTTTTTGACAAGCAGGAATTCCATCCTAGTCTGTGCACTGTCAGAGCCTGAGTGTCGTTGTCCACACACTACACTATTGTTTTTGTTTTTACTCTTTTTATCTTCCTCCTTTTTTCCTTTTTATTTTTCCTTGCTCTTTCCCATCCCTGGTTCTTGTTTATTCATTTACTTATTTTCTCTGCCCTTTTCTTGGTTCCTTTCTTTCTTCTTTCTTTGGATTCCTCCCATTCCTTATTTTTTCCTTTTGCAGTTTTCCATTTTATCTTTGTTATTCTTTTGCTCTTTTCTCTCATTCCTCCCTCCCCAGGTATTGTGGCTACTCTTTGTTCTCATTTTATTTATTTTATCCTTTTTTAATATATTTGAAAATTCTTCTTCTCAATTATTGCTTTGTGTGTATGTGTGTGTGTGTGTGTGATTGTTCCTGTTTGTTTAAGTGGTTTGGGTTTTTTGTTCTCCTGTTTTTTTTTTTTTTTTTTTTTTTTTTTTTTTTTTGTCTCAGTGGGAGATAGCAACTGTTCCCATACAACCCAACCATACCTACACCTCCTGCAGCCCACTGAGTGAGGGTTACCCTGAGGAAGAAGCAGCATTGGAACTGAATTCCCTGATAAGGAATTCAGTAGAATTATATTTAATAATCAACAAGTTGAGAGACAGATCAAAGAAAATAATGATAAGATCAAAGAAAATGCTGAAAAAATTAAGGAAAACACAGACAAAACTCTAGAACAATTTAAGAAAACAATACAAAAACAAATTGACAAAATAAATAATTAGAAATGATACAAAAGCAACAAGTAAAAATACAGAAGATTTCAGAAATAGATAACACTTTAAATGGGCAAAGGAGTAGAATCAAATCAATGGAAGACAGAATTAATGAGACTGAAGACAAATACCTCAATACCACTTTGTTAAGGGATCAATCAAACAAAAAATCAAAACATAATGAAGAAAACCTAAGATTCATGTGGGATACCATCAAGAGAAATAGCCTATGTGTAATCAGAATTCCAGAACAGGAAGAGATAGATAAAACCAAAGAGGAAATTGTTGAAGGTTTGTTGGATGATAATTTTGCTAATAAGATGAAATATGAGAATATATCTATTCAAGAAGTTCAACTAACCCCAAACAGGACAGACCCTAAAAAAAAAATCACGAAGCCATAACATCATCAAACTCACAAAAACCAAACACACAGATAGAATCCTGAAAGCAGTATGGGAAAAACAAAAAGTTAACTACGAAAGGCAACAAATAAGACTACACTATGATTTCCCAGCAGAAGCCATGTAGGAGAGAAGGTAATGGGCTGATATATATAAAACCCTGAAAGAAAAAAAAAAACTTCAACCAAGAATTATGTACCAAGCAAAATCTTTCCTCAAGTCTGAGGGTGAAATTAGGAGATTTCCAGATAAGTGGAAATTAAGGGAATTTTTTAAAACCAAAACAACATTACAAAATATTTTAAAGAGATTCCTTTGGACAAAGAACCAACAGCAGAAAATAACAACTGATGATTAACACGCATAATGGTATAACCCAGAAACTAATCCAGTTGTAGAAGAATCTAAAGTACAATAAGCTTACAAGACTGTAAACAGGGAACCAGAGACATCAATTGGTAAATGAGGACAACTACAAACCGAAATCAGGGAATAAATAGTGTGGTTACAGAGCTTCTCAATGGTAAGGAAGTTAAGACAATTGCAAGACAGAACAGACTATTTTAAAACTGGGAAGAAAATAATAAATCACAGCATAACTGAAAAGAAAAATAATAAACCTTTGCATCAAAATAAAAAGAGGACAAGCACAAATATTTAGCAAATACTAAAATAATAGCAATGAAGATGCTGATAACACAATTCTTAAACAATATGGGCTTTATATAGAAAATTATATGGATAAAGAAATCAACACCCCCACAAAAAACACACAATAAAATTACATCATTAAATTCATACTTGTCAATGGAATAAATATACCACTCAAAAGATAGAGTTGCAGACTGGATAAGAAAACATGACCTATCAATATTCTGTCTACAAGAGACTCACCTTAGACAAAAATTAAAAAAAAAAAAAGACTAAAAAATCAAAGGTTTGAAAAAAATATATAAAGCAAATGGCAACAAAAAATGGCAGGAGTAGCAATATTAATTTCTGATAAAATAGAGTTTAAAACAAAAGTGACCATAAGAGACAAGGAAAGACATCGTATAATAATTAAAGGATCAATTGAACAAGAGGACATAACTATGATAAATACCTACACACTCAATGAAAGAGGCCAAAAATACATGAATGAAACTTTAACAGAATTGCAAAGACAAATAGGTAAATCCACAATAATAGTAGGAGACTTTAATACACCACTTTCAATATGAGATGGAATAACTGGAAAGAGACTTGACAAAGATACAGAAGAACTAAACAAAATGATCAACCAATCTGACCTTATAGACATAGACAGAACACTGCACACAACTACAGCAAAATAGATATTCTTTTCCAGCACACATGGACCATTCTCCAGGATAGACCATATTTTAGGCCACAAAGCAAGCCTCAAAAAAATTAAAAACATTGAAATACTGCAAAGCATTATCTCAGATCACAGTGCTATATAATATTAGAAATCAACACTAGAAAGACCAAAGGAAAAAGAGCAAATGCATGAAAACTGAATAACACCTTCCTCAAAAATGAATGGGTAACAGGGGAAATAAAAAAATGAAATAAAAAAAAATTCCTTGAGTCAAATGAGAATGAAAACACAACATATCAAAATCTTTGGAACACAGCAAAAGCAGTGATCAGAGGCCAATTTATAGCAATAAAAACACACATCAAAAAGAAGAAAGAACCAAAATACACACCCTAATCCAACATCTCCAACAATTAGAAAAGAGCAGGAAAAAAAAAAAAATCCATGCAGTCACCAAAACAGCAACAACAACAACAACAACAAAAAAAATTCACTGTTATTGAGTTGGATCCAACTTATAGCAATCCCTCTTTGGGTTTGTTAGGCGTTATCACTACAGAAGTAGATTGCCCAGCCTTCCTTCTAAGGAATGGCTGGTGGGTTTGAACCACCAGCTTTCTGGTTAACAGTCAAATGCCTTAGGCACTACACCACCAGAACTCCTACTGTCACCAGAAGAAAACAAATAATTGAGCAGAAATAAATGAAACAGAAAATAGAAAGACAATAGAAAAAATCAACAAGGCTAGAAGTTGGTTCTTTGAAAAGATTAATAAAATCAACAAAATACCGGCAAACTTAACAAAAGAAAGGAGAAGATGCAAATAACAACAATAAGAAATGAAAGGGGTGACATCACAACAGAATAAAAATAATATCAGGATAATATGAAGTACTGTACTCCAACAAATTTGAAAATCTAGAAGAAATGGACAGATTTCTAGAAACACTGCTTATCTAAACTAACATAGACTGAGGTAGGAAATTTGAACAGATCCATAACAAAAGAAGAAAATTGAACAAGTCCTGAAAAAAATTACCCACAAAAAAATTCCTGGCCCAGATAATGATTGGTAGGAGAATTCTACCAATCATTCAGAGAAGAGCTGAAGCCAATCCTACTCAAACTAAAACAGAACATAGAAAATGATGGAATCCTTCCATATTCATTTTATGAAGCAAGCATAACCCTGATACCAAAACCAGGCAAAGAAACCACTACAAAGAAAACTACAGACCAATATCCATCATGTATTTAGTTGCAAAATCTTCAACAAAATCTTAGCTAATAGACTCCAACAACATATCAAGATAATACTATATCATGACCAAATGGGGTTCATACCAGGCATGCATTGATAGTTCAACATTAGGGGGGGAAAAAAGTGTAATCCATCACATAAGTAAAATAAAGGAAAAGAATCACATGATCATATTAATAGATGCAGAAAAGGCATGCAATCAAATCCAACAACCATTCATGATAAAAACTCTCAGAATAATAATAACAGAATGGCAATGCTCAACATAATAAGGGACATATATGCAAAACCAACTCTATAGGTCTTGACACATAGGAGATGTCTATTTTAACCTTTCTAGGAGTAAATTAGTGCCTAAGGCACTTGACTGCTAACCAGAAGACTGATGGTTCAAACCCACCAGCTACTCCTCGGAAGGAAGATGGGGCAATCTACTTCCATAGTGATACTGCCTTGGAAACCCAAGGAGGGGTCACTATAAGTCGGGGCTGACTCGACGCCACATAACAACAACAACAACAGCTCTACCGTATAGTGTCGAGATGAGTCAGAATCCTTTTTAGGAGCTCTGGTAGCATAGTGCCTAAGGCACTTGACTGCTAACCAGAAGGCTGGCGTTTCAAACCCACCAGCCACTCCTCAGAAGGAAGATGGGGCAATCTACTTCCGTAGTGATACTGCCTCAGAAACCCAAGGAGGGGTGGCTATGAGTTGGGTCCAACTCAATGGCACATAACAACAACATGCAAAACCAATAGCCAACATTATTCTCAATGGAGAGAGACTGAAACCTTTCCCCTTGAGAACAGGAACAAGATGAGAATGCCCTCTCTCTCCCCTTCAATGCAACGTTGTATCGGAAATCTTAGCAAGGGCACTAAGGAAAGAAAGGGAAACAAAAGGCATCCAAATTGGTAAGGAAGAAGTAAAACTATCACTGTCTGCAGATGATACAATCCTATACATAAAAAGCTCAAGACATTCAGCAAGAAAACTACTGGAACTTATTGAAATATTTAGCATAATAGCAAGATACAAGATCAATATACAATAATCTGTTGGATTCCTTTACACCAGCAAAGACATTTCTGAAAAGGAAATAAATACCAAATCAAAACACTGCCTGGTCCTGTGGCAGCCTCAAGATCCTTGTTATTCCTGAGCCCATTATTGTAGCCACTGTGTCTATCCATCTCATTGAGGTCCTTCCCCTTCTTCATTGACTCTCCACTTTACCAAGCATAATATCCTTCAGGGAATGGTTCCTCTGACAACATGACCAAAGTAGATGAGACAAAGTCTGGCCATTCTCGTCTCCAAGGAGCATTCTGGCTGCACTTCTTCCAGGACAGATTTGTTAGTCCTTTTGTAGTCCACAGTACTCTTCCAATCTTCTCCAACACCACAACTCAACAGCATCAATTCTTCTTTGATCTTTCTTATTCATTGTCCAGCTCTCACATGCCTAAAAGGTGACTGAAAATATCATGGCTTGGATTAGGGACATCTTGATCTTCAAGGAGACATCGTTGCTCTTCATCACTGGAAAGAGGTCTTTTGCCACAGATTTGCCCAAGGCAATGTGTGGTCTGATGCCTTGACTTGCTTTCATTTGTGTTGATTGTAGAACCAAGTAATATGAAATCCTTGACAATTTCAATCTTTTCTCTATCCATTGTGTAGCTGTTTATTGGACCAGTTGTGAGGATTTTTGTTTTCATTATATTGAGGTGTAATCTATATTGCATACTGTAGTCTTTAATCTTCATCAGCAGTGCTTCAAGTCATCCTCGTTTTCAGCATGGAAACTAGTGTCATCTGCATATTGCAAGTTATTAATGAGTCTTCTTCCAATCCTGATGCCACACTCTTCCTCATATACTCCAGCTTCTCAGATTATTTGCTCAGCATACAAATTGAATAAGTATGGTGAAAGGACACAACCCTGATGCACTCCTTTCCTGATGTTAAAACATGCAGTATCCCCTTGTTCTGTTTGAACAACAGCCTTCTGCTGTATATACAGGTTCCTCATGAGTACAATTAAGTGCTCTGTAATTCTTATTCTTCTCAATGTTATCCATAATTTGTTATAATCCACACAATTGAATGCTTTTGCATAATCAATAAAACACAAGTAAACATCTTTCTGGTATTCTTTGCTTTAATCCAAGATCTATCTGATATCAACAATGATATATATATCCCTTGTTCCATGTCCTCTTCTGAATCCAGCTTGCATTTCTGGAAGCTCTCTGTCAATATATTGCTGCAAACATTTTTGAATTATTTTCAGTAAGATTTTACTTGCATGTGATATTAATGATATTGTTTGAAAAGTTCCACATTCTGTGGGATTACTTTTCTTTGGAATGGGTACAAATATGGATCTCTTCCAGTCAGTTGGCCAGGTAGCTCTCTTCCAAATCTCTTGGCATAGCTGAGGGTGTTCCTCCAGCACAGCATCTGTTTGTTGAAACATCTCAATGGGTATTCCGTCAATTCCTAGACCCTTGTTCTTTGCCAATACTTTTAGTGCAGCCTCAACTTCTTCCTTCAATACTATTGGTTCTTGATCAAATGCCACCTTTTCAAATGGATGAACATTGACCAATTCTTTTTGGTACTGTAATTCTGGGTATTCCTTCAGTCTTCTTTTGATGTTTCCTGCATCATTCAATATTTTGCCCATAGAAGCTTTGAATATTGCAACGTGAGGCTTAAATTTTTTCTTCAGTTCTTCCAGCTTGAGAAATGGTGAGCATGTTCTTTCCTTTTGGTTTTCTAAATTGAGGTCTTTACACATTTCATTATAATAATTGGCTTTGTCTTCTCAAGCTACTCTTTGAAATCTTCTGTTCAGCTCTTTTATCTTGGCATTTCTTCCATTTGCTTTAGCTACTCTTCACTCAAGGGCAAGTTGTAGAGTCTCTTCTGACCTCCATTTTGGTCTTTTCTTCCTTTCTTGTCTTTTTTATGACCTCCTACTTTCTTCGTTGATGATGTTCTTGATGTCATCCCACAATTCCTCTGTTTTTGGTCATTGGTGTTCAATGCATCAAATCTGTTCTTTACATGGTCTCTAAATTCAGGGGGAATATTATCAAGGTCATATTTTGGCTCTTGTGGCCTTGTTTAAATTCTCTTCAACTTAAACATGAACTTGCATATGAGCAGTTGATGGTCTATTCCACAATCAGCTCCTGGCCTTATTTTTGCTAAAGATATTGCACTTCTCCATCTCTCTCCACTTGCCAGAAATGTAGTCAATCTGATTCTTGTGTATTCCATCTGGCAAAGTCCATGTGTATAGCCATCATTTATGTTGAAAAAGGGTGTTTGCAATGAATAAGGCATAGGTCTTGCAAAATTATGTCATGCAATCTCTAGCATTATTTCTATCACTAAGGTCATATTTTCAATTACTGGTGACTCTTCTTTATTTCTAATTTTTGCATTCCAATCATCAGTGATAATCAATATACTTTGATTGCATGTTCAGTCAATTTCAGACCACAGAAGTTGGTAGAAATCATTAATTTCTTCATCTTTGGCTTTGGTGGTTTGTGTGTAAATCTGAATGATAGTAGTATTAACTGGTCTTACTTGTAGGCATATGAATATTATCCTATCACTGGCAGCATGGTACTTCAGGAGAGATCCTGAAACAATCTTTGTGATGATGAATGCCACACAATTTGTCATTTTCATCATAGTAGATCACATGGTTTTCTGATTGAGAGTGGCAAAAAAACAACCTATTTCTGCTCACTAATGCCTAGGATATCAATATTTATATGTTCTATTTCATATTTGACAACTTCCAGTTTTCCTAGATTCATACTTTGGAGACTCCATGTTCCAATTATTAATTGATGTTTGCAGCTGTTTCTACTCATATTGAGTTTTGCTACATCAGCCAATCGAGGTCCCAAATGCTTTACTCCATCCATATCATTAAGGTTATCTCTACTCTGAGAAGTCAGCTCTTCTCCAGTCTTTTGAGTGCCTTCTGACCTGATGGGCTCATCTTCCAGCACTACATCAGACAATATTTCAGTGCTATTCATAAAGTTTTCCAGTAATATAACAAACAGTGTTTCATTGCTATTCTTAAGGTTTTCACTGGCCAATTATTTGAGAAGTAGATGGCCCCTTCTTCTTCTGACTCTGTCTTAGTCTGGAAGCTCCACTGAAACTTGTTCACCATGGGTAACCCTGCTGGCATTTTGCAACACCAGTGCCACAGCCTCCATCCTTACAGCAACATGCAAGCCATCACAGGATGACAAAATGGCAGACACATATATCTCCCATAAAAAAAAAAAAAAAAAAAAAACCTCATTGCTATCAAGTCAATTCAATTCATAGTGACCCATTCTTGAATTTCTGAGTCAATATCTCTATGTAAACAGATTGCCTAGTCTCCTTGCCTGGTGGGTTTAAACCATCAGCCTTCTGGGTAGCAGTCAAATGCCTTAGACCCTATACATCCAAATCTTCCTCTTATTTGTTCCTAACCTCTCTGCTCAGTTCCAAGTCACACACACACCTGTCTGGGGCCTGTCCTTAAATAAAGCTTCCCCAGAAGCCCCTAGGTGCATACCCACCTATCTGGGGCCTGGCCTTAAATAAAGCCACCCAAAAGCCCCAAGCCATGCCAAAATGGGATATTTGGTAATAAATCTTACCAGGAAAACAAAAGACATATACAAAGAAAACTGCAAAATACTACTTCAAGAAACCATGAGAGATCTAAGTAAATGGAAGAACATACCGTGCTCATGGATAGGAAGATTGAACACTGTGACAATGTCAGTGCTACCCAAAGCAAGCTATACATTCATTGAAATCCCAATCCAGATACCATCAACATTTTTTAAAGATATGGAAAAACCAATCACTAATTTTATATGTAAAGGAACAAGACCTTGGATAAGCAAAACACTACGGAAGAAGAACAAAGTATGAGGTCTCATACTCCCAGATCTCAAAACCTACTATATAGCCACAGTAGTCAAAGCAGACTGGTATTGATCCAATGACAGGCACATAGACCAATGGAATAGAATTGAGAACCCAGAAATAGATCCATCACCCTATGGTCAGCTGATCTTTGACAAATGGCCAAAATCCATAAAATGGGGAAGAAATGGTCTCTTAGCAAATGGTGCATGCAAAACTGGATTTCCATTTGCAGAAAAATGAAACAAGATATGTACCTCACACCATATACAAAACCTAATTCCAGATGGATCAACGACTTAAATGTGAATCCTAAAATGATAAAGTTCATCGAAGGAAAAATATGGGCTAACTTACAGTCCTAATTTATGGCATATATAGACTATCAAGCAAAACCTAAAATGAACAAACAACAGAAGATGATTTGAACCTTTTAAAAATTAAGTTATTATGTGCATCAAAAGATTTCTCCAAAATAGAACCTACAGAATGAGGGACATTCATACACTGCTGGTAGGACTGTAAAATGATGTAATCATTGGAAATCAGTATGGCAGTTCCTTAAAATGTTGGAAGTAGAAACACCATTTGATCTAGTAATCCCATTACTAGGTATATATCCTAAAGAAGTGAGAGGAAGTACACAAACAGACATATGCACACCCGTGTCATCACAGCACTATTCATGACAGCAAAGAGAGGGAAATAACCTAAGTGTCCATCAACTGAGGAATGGAGAAACGAGTTGTGATACATACATAACGGAATACTATCCAACTCTAAGGAATAAAGTAGAATATGCAAATCACTGCATAATGAGGATGAACTTTGATGACATTATGCTGAGTGAAATAAGTCAATCACAGAACAACAAATATTGTATTAGTCCACTATTGTAAAAAGTCAAGAAAAGCTTTATACATGTAAGGAAACTTTCTTTGTTGGTTATCAGACATGGGCAGGAAGATGAGGGAAAATTTCTACACAGGTTGAAAAAAAAGGATATGTTGTTGTTGTTGTTACATGTCATCGAGTTAGACATTTTATTGTGGTAAAAGCATACACAAGATATTTGCCAACATAACAACTTCCACCTTTACAGCTAAGGGACATTGATGATTTTGTTCATGTTGTGCCACCATTATTGCTATCCTTTATCAAAATATTCCACCATTATTAGCATAAACTCAATCCTTCCCAAACAAAAGCTTCCACTTTCCTCCTCCCTTCTACTCCTGGTTGTTGTTGTTGTTGTTATGTGCCGTCGAGTCAGCCCCGACTCATAGCGACCCCTCCTTGGGTTTCCGAGGCAGTATCACTACGGAAGTAGAATATA
>NW_006921865.1:2598351-2621981 GCF_000298275.1 Orycteropus afer afer | reverse complement strand
TATATATATATATACACACACACACATATATAATATATACCTATATGTACCTATATATATAATATATACCTATACACACACACATATATATACACACCTATCTATCTATCTATATATATATCTGATGATTATTAGTGGCTACCAGGAGTAAAAGGGAGGAGGAAAGGGGAAGTTTTTGTTTGGAAAGGACTGAGTTTATGCTAATGGTGGTGGAATATTTTGATAAAGGATAGCAATAATGGTGGCACAACATGAAAAACATCATCAATGTCTCTTAGCTGTAAATGTGGAAGTTGTTATGTTGACAAATATCTTGTGCATGCTTTTACCACAAAAAAAGTTTTTTAAAAAAACTTTTCTCAGAGGATTTTCAATAATGTGTCAAAGTTACAAAATGAAATAACTAAGTAAAGTTCCAAGAAACACGTTGACAATTGGATGACTTTCAACTTCCTGTAAATATAATTTTAAAAGGCTTTCTTTTCTCTATTTAATTCCCTACCAGTCAATAATTAAGTACTTTACATGTGGGAGCTCTGGTGGTGTAGTGCCTAAGGCATCTGACTGCTAACCAGGAGGCTGGTAGTTCAAACCCACCAGCCACTCTCTGGAAGAAAGGTTGGGCAATATACTTCTGTAGTGATACCGCCTCAGAAACCCAAGGAGGGGTTGCTATGAGTCAGACCTGACGCGACAGCAGCAGGTTTAGTGGGTTACATGTGTGAAGGCTGTGAAAATAACTTATTTTTAGCAATTTGCCCAGAAGTATAATTTTAAAGGCATCATGTGGGATATTTTATATTATGGTTTTGATTATACGTTTTCCTAATTTAAGGTGGAATGGAATTTTTTCCCTTTTGATGTAGTTAATGATTAATTAGATAATGTTTTATTTCTGTGAAATAATTTTCTATTTAAAAACATTATCTACTATTCCCTTGAAATTATTTCTAAAAAAAGGAAAACAATAAAGCAGCAGAAAGTTCTTCAGAATAATTACTCCAAATATTCACCTCCTTTGTAAGTTTCCTGTATACATCATTATCTCTTTCTTTAGTATTATCTGACTTTGATGACATATGTTAACATCTTAGTCATCTGGTATCATTGAACAGTATGTTCCACATAAATGAATTTTACATATAATTAAATTAATTTCTTTAAGAAAGAAAATTTAAATGATTTTGAATGGAAATATTTATTCATTGAATGGTGAGTCAATGGCCAAATCAAACCTATTGTCTTTGAGTCAATTGCAACTCATAGTGACCCTACAGAGCAGAGTAGAATTGCCCCATAGGGTTTCCAGGTTCATAATCTTTCCTGAAATATGCTGCCACAATCTTTCTTCCGTGGAACAGCTGGTTGGTTTGCACTGCCAACATTTTAGTTATCACCCAAGCATTTACCCAGTGTGCAACCAGGACTCGAGTGTATGGCAAGCCCTTTATAAATACTATGTGCATGTCTTCAAAATCTTGAATTCCTGGTTTTGCTATCATCATTTACACTGGGGCTCAGAGAATTCAAAATCTTAGTCAAAGACATTCATGTAACACTGCACTGTCCAATATGATAACCAGTAGCCACATATGGTTACAGAGCATTTGAAATCTGGCTACCACCACTGAAGAACTGAATTTCTAATTTTATTTAATTTTAATTAATTCATATTTTAAGTTATGTTCAAACTGATATTTGATTCACTTATTGGAAATTTTTAAGTATTTTTGGAGTATTTGGATATGTAAATATGGTTTCTCAACTGCAAATTTTATATAGTGTGTAGATCAAGTATTTCAAGTGAAAATTTAGTACTGAGGTGTGCTGCCTAAGTGTAAAATACACACTGGATTCAAAGACTCAGTACTAGAGAAATTGTAAACTATTCCATTGGCAAATTTTAATTTTGATATTATGTTGGTATGAGAATATTTAAGATAAATTTTATTAAATGAAAAGATCACTAAAATTAATTTTATCTTTTAAATTTTATTTAATTTAACGTAACCACAATGAAATTGTACATTTCATACATGGACTACATTATATTTATATTTTACAGCACTAGGAAGGAATATGAGTAATTTAGAGTCAATCAAGTCTGTCTGTCTCTCAAGGTGATTAATCAAAACTAAGCTGATTTTCAATGTATGAATCATTTACATTGGTTGTTTTCTTTTGTGTTAAATAAAAATACTAAATATAGTTAAACCTTTGGATGAATCCAGGACATCATTGTAATATACATGTTTATTACATTCTGCTTTCAGTGGCTATTCGAATGTTTTGTTGTCATTGTTGCTTGCTGTTGAGTCAATTCTGACTTTTGACCACCTTATGGATAATAGAACAAAACATTGCCTTGTATACATTGTCTTTATTGTTAAGACTATTGTGTCAATCCATCTCATATGCATTCTCTGCATTTTCTCTGACCTCTGCTTTATCACACATGATGTCTGTTTTCTAGAGACTGGTCTTTCCTGATGATGTCTTAAATTAAGGAAGACAAAGTATCACCACTCAAGCTTATAAAGGAAAATCTAGTTGTATTTTAATCCCTATTAAATTGTCCAAAATATAAATCTTTTAATATAATTCTTATCTAATATCTCCCCTTGCTCTCAGACTCTCCCCTTACTTATCCCCATTATAGACATGCACTTCCATAGAAGTTCTTCCCTACTCTCCTCATAAGTCTTTGGGATTTATTTTCTGTGGACCACAAAGTCAACTGAGGTATGTTTTAGCATTGAGTATAAAGTAACATCTATTAAGCACCTGCTAAACATGTACTATATCCAGACCATTTGTCCAATAGATACTCAAAGAAGAATAAAAAGATGTATTATAATGGCCTTTTGATGGATATTTTAGACACTTAAAGAACTGTTTTTTTGGCTTGTCTTCCAGTTTTGACATTGTTCTAGATATTCTATTTGACTACATAAATTAATAGAGGTGTTATTGTTTCCATTTTTTATGTTATTTAGCCTCAAGATTTAGTACACATTAATTCTACAGATGCTAAAAATGGCAAAAATAATTCTCAGCAACAAAAAGTTCTGAATGCGGTATACTAAATTGAATATGGAATCATCCCTTTCTGAATGAAAGTCCTTTAAGGAATATCTGGAAAAAAAATACCTTCAAGAGTTCATCATTATAATTTACTTCAAGACACTAGCTAAGAGGATGGAGAGGTTTTTTTTTTGTTTGTTTGTTTGTTTGTTTTTTAAATATCTCCTTGTTGTAATAAGAGTACTGTTCATATTACAGAAAGAATTAACATCAGATTACACAGTCTCTACTCAAATTCACTTAAAAGGCCTAACTTGGAGTTCTTGTCATAGGCTTAGTTGTCAAGTTTCCAAAACCAAACCAAATCCACTGCCAACAAGACAATTCCAACTCATAGTGACCCTATAGGACAGAGAAGAACTGACCCTTAGGGTTTCCAAGGCTGTAAATCTTTATGGAAGTAGATTGCTTCATCTCTCCCCCATGAAGTGGCTGATGGGTTCGAACCACCAACCTTCTTCTTAGCAGCCAAATTCTTTAACCACTGTGCCACCAGAGCCCCAGTAATCAGGTTTAGCACACCATAATTTATTAGCTACTTTTTTACTGTAAATATATAGTTTTGGGTTCCTTGGATTGATTTTGTTTCTTTGTTTTTATGTCAGGATATATGTAAACCATGTCATTCAAGAACAAGAATTTCCATTTTTAAATCTATGTATCTATTGACTCTGAGTTTCTATTGAACAAATAGTCTGAATATAGTACGTGTTTAACTGGTGCAGAATAGATGTTACTTTATACTCAATGCTAAACATACCTTAGTTGACTTTGTGGTCCACACAAAATAAATCCTAAATGCTTATGAGGAGAGTAGGGAAGAACTTCTAGGGAAGTGCATGTCTATAATGGGGATAGGTAAGGTGAGAATCTAAGATATCATAGCTGCTGTCAGATGGATCTTGGCTCAAGGCAAAGAATACCACAAAGATGTTTACTTGTGTTTTATTGACTATGCAAAGGCATTTGATTTTGTGGATCATGATAAATTATGGATAACATTGAGAAGAATGGGAATTCCTAAACACTTGCTTGCATTCATAAGGCACCTTTAACTTGACCAAGAGGCTGTTTGTCAAACAGACCAAGGGGACACTACATGGTTTAAAATCAAGAAGGGAGTGAGTCAGGGTTGTATCCTTTCCCCAAACTCATTCAATCTACATGATGAATAAATAATCCAAGAAGCTGGACTATATGAAGAAAAACGTGGCATCAGGATTGGAGGAAGAATCATTAACAACCTGAGATACACAGACGATACAACTTTGCTTGCTGAAAGTGAAGATGATTTGAGGCACCTACTGATGAAGATTGAAGAATACAGTCTGCAGAATGGATTATGTCTCAGTATAAAGAAAACAAAAATCCTCACAACTGGACCAATGAGCAGCATCACAATAAATGGAGAGAAGATTGAGGTTGTCAAAGAATTCACGTTGCTTGGTTCTACAATCGATGCCAATGGAAGCAGCAGTCAGGACATTAGACGACATGTAGCACTGGGAAAATCAACAGTGAAGGAACTGTTTCAAGTGCTGAGGAGCAAGGATATCTCCTAGAGCACTAAGGTAGGCCTGACACAAGCCATGATATTTCTAACTGCCTCATATGCATGTGAGAGCTGGACAATGAATAAGGAAGATCAAAGAAGAGTTGATGATTTTGAGTTGTGGTGCTGGCGAAGAATGCTGAAAGTACCATGGCCTGCTAAAAGAACTAACAGATCTGTTCTGGAGGAAGTGCACCCGAAATGCTCCTTAGAAGTGAGAATGGTCAGACTTCGTCTCACCTACTTTGGTCATGTTGTCAGAAGGGGTCATTCCCTGGAGAGGATGTCATGCTTGGTAGGGTGGAGGGTCGACGAAAGAGGGGAAGGCCTTCAACGAAATGGATTGACACAGTGGCTGCTATGATAGGCTCAAGTATAGCAGGGATAATGGAGCTGGCGCTGCATGGGGCAGTGTTTCGTTCTGCTGTGCATGGGGTCGCTATGAGTCCAAAACGACTTGACGGCACCTAACAACAACAATATGGAGTTTCAAATTTTACAAAAACCTAGAGTAACAGAGAAACAAAGATAAAATACAACATTAAATTTTACTAAGTTATCTAAATCTATTTATAATTTTTTTATGTAGAATACTTCCAATAATGTAGTCAAATTTATTGCTGGAAAAACAATTGGAATGTAAAAGTGCTTAATTTAACAAATGAAGAATGGACATGAGATAAGTTCCCCAAAAGAGTATTTTCAAACTATCAACTAACACAGCTGGAAAATTATGAAACTTAATAGATGAGAAGATCAGGAGCTTCTGTGCTTCATTGTTGGTTTCACAAATATTAGTCTCAATGCTCTAGTCACCGTCTTGGAAGAAATACAACCAGAATGTTCCTTAGAAGCAAGGAAGGCAGACTTCCTCTCACGTAATTTGGACATATTATAAAGAGGGACAAGTCCCTGGAGAAGGATTTCATGCTTGGTAGAGGGTCAGCGAAAAAGGGAAAGACCCTCAAGAGATGGATTTACACAGCGGCTGCAACAATGGGCTGAAGTGTAGTAATGGTTGTGAAAATGTCATAGAACAGGCAGTGTTTCATAGGGTTGCTGGGAGTGGGAACCAAGTGGATGGCACCTACTAATAATAATCACTGTGTTAAAATAGAAATTTTGTGAAACTGGGAATATTCTCTTAAACGGATTCAAAGGAAGAACTAAATACCTTTGAAAAGGACAATATGACAAAAATAAGAACTTGGTTTCCAAAAGAATATGCATTTATTTAAGTATACTTAATATCTGCAAATTTTAATATATTTCTGAAAATACAGAAAGCATTGTGTATAAATATCTATGCCAGCAGAATATTCCCAGAAGTGTAAAGCTCACATAGTGCTTGTCTTAATATAGGATGAACCAATTGTGCAGAGACCTACGCATTATATTTTTTATCCTATTCACTTTTGATCTTTGGAACAGGTACTTGTACTCTCCATGCTATCTCAAGCTACTACCCTACTATGGACATTTTTAAGGGAGAGACAAGATTTGTCAGACCTGGAAGTATTTCATACAGTTTATTATATTTTACAAAAGCTTCTCATAATTACTATCTTAATTCTATTATAATTACTAGGAATGTCTTCCTAGTAAAATTAAGAAAAATGTAAGTCTTTTTCAAAAAGAAAAATAAGAACTAAAATAGTAACAAAGAATTCTGAGAGTTGCCCAGGTCCTTGTGGAGTCTAATTGTTTATTCTAACACTGATTCTTTCAAAATATATCTGTTGTTGAAATCCAGTAAGAACTTAATTCTTATTCCTTTGTTCCCTTATCAATAATCTATTTTGATTATAAATGTGATTTTTTAAAGTTACCAGTGGGATTATACTTAGAATAAGTGTGGAATTTCTTTTAAAATTGTATGGTAAAATAGTTTACAATGATTTAGCATTTATGGATTTCTCTGGGAATATGATAAAACCATATAGCCTTTCTCTCCCCACTCAAAAAATTCCTTAAACACCAAATAATGTATATAATTTCAGGGGATTTATGGACTTATTAAAAAGGGATTTCCCAATGGTAGATCTTGGGTCTGAAGCCAATGAATCATATTATTACCATGAATCTATATTGTTAGTACTTTACAAGTTTCTATCTGTAATAGGACATATGAATTGGGAAACTGAGCATCAATGGCTGCATAGAAAATGAATTCCTTTATAATTTTTCCCCAGTATTGAAGATTTAGTATTTGTCTCTTTGATTTACTTCTTTTAAATGTTTCAGTAATGTGTCTTTAAATTATATTATTAAATGTTATTTTTAAGAGATTTTTAAATCTGTTAGTCTTAGATAGAAGGCAATAAACCTCTATATTAATATAGGGCTATGTGTTTAAGTGCTTGACTGCTAACTGAAAGGTCAATGTTTTGAACTCACCAGCTTCTCAGCAGGATAAGGGTATGGCAGTTTGCTTCCATAAACATTACAGCCTTGGAAACCCTATGAGTCAGTTCTACTCTGTCCTATAGGATCACAAGGAGTCAGAATTGACTAGCTGATACAGAAAAACAACATTAAAAATTGTGTTTATTAGTCAGGAAGTTGAACAAATAGGAGACAATAGGGATAAGATCCAGATATCCATCATACCCATGACAAAATAGAAAATCATGTCCAAGAATAAGGAAAGAGAAATAAGGGAATAATGATGACTGTGTAGGTTACTCCTCATCTTTCCAGTCTCTGGAGTACCTCAGGATTCAGGATTCATTCCTCAGATCCCCTCTTTTATCCATCCATATTTATCCCCTAAGTAAAAAACAAAAACAAAAAAATTCACTGCCATGGAGGCAGATCCAACTCATACCGATTCATCCTTGGGTTTCTGAGGCAGTATCACTATGGAAATAGATTGCCCAACCTTCCTTCCAAGGAGTGGCTGGTGAGTTTGAACCACGTGCATCTGATTAGTAGTCAGTTACATGTAATTTTAATTTTAAACACTCTATGTATAATGATATATCATAAATTAACTAACCCCAACTCATACTTGTCTTATGAATTTCAGACTCATGTAAGTGTCTACCTGACATATCCGTTTAAATATCTAATAGATATCTCATGTTCTCTCTCTCAAAGCCTCTTCCTCCAATTGCTCTCCCATCTTAATAAAAATCACTTCCAGTTGTTCAGGCTGAAAGCTTCAGTGTCTATTTCAGTCTTATCCACAGGAACAAACTACCTACAAAACGTAGAATACATCAATTCAAGCCAATTTTTCGTCCTCAAGCACTAACAATCTGGTCTAGGCTACCATAACTCCTCTTTTGGGTTATTGTAAGCAGAAACCTCTCTATTGGCCAATCTCTGTCACCCTTGCCCTTTATTATCTACATAGCAGGCAGATTTAAATTTTAAAACTTAAAATTTTTGTTCTGTAGCTCAAAACTGTCCATTGGCTTAATGTAAAATCAAGTTATTACAAAGACTTCCAAGAGCTAACATAATCAGTCCTCCTGATAATTCTGATCTGTGTTCTACTTTATCGACCATGTGCTCCTGCCCAATCTGTTTCACCTACACTGGCCTCCTTGGTGTTCCTTGAATACACAGAGTTGCTTCCATTTCAAGGTCATTGTTCTATTTGCTGGCTTTTCCCCCAGATAGTTGCATGATTTCTTGTTTCCTTCAGGTTCTGGCTCAAATATCACCTATCAATGAATCCTTTCCACCTCATCCCTCTATTTTCTATTTTTCTTCTTTATTTTATTTTTTATTTTAATTACCACCTGAAATACCGTTTGTCTACATGTAGGTATATTTACTGTCTAATTTCCCTAAAAAAAAAAAATCTAAATGGAAAGAGACCAGAGTTTTTGTTTTGTTTTGTTTTGTTTGTCTTTCTAATGCTTAGGACAGTGCCTAGTGATTTCTTA
This sequence comes from Orycteropus afer afer, assembly GCF_000298275.1. Lineage (NCBI taxonomy): Eukaryota > Metazoa > Chordata > Mammalia > Tubulidentata > Orycteropodidae > Orycteropus > Orycteropus afer. Next base: position 2,613,449 of record NW_006921865.1, on the reverse strand, counting down.
ATAAATAGTAGTTTCATGATGGAATGACTTTGGGCTTGGTGTCCAGAATGTACTTCAGAGGAATAAAAGTACAAGGGAAGCATTAGGAAGCTATTGTGGTGATACAGTTGCTAGATAATGATGGGACAGACTAATGTGGTAGTTGCAAAATGGGATAACTTTCCAGATACCACATGTACATTTAAGTAGAGCTAATAACACTTTTTGGCTGGTTGAATGTGGAGGCAGAAATTAAAAAAAAAAAAAAAAGGTATCTTAGATGATTCCCATATTTATGACATCAGTCACCATATGAGTGGTGGTGACATAAATTGAGATGGGTAATAATAGAAGAGGTTGGTAAAATTTTGGAGAATCAGAAGTTCTGTTTTGGATATGTTCAATGTCTATTTGTCATCAAATGCAAATATCAAGTATGCATTTTTTCTATTTAAACGTGGAATAAGAGAGCACTAAGACCTGGAGTAATAATTTGGAGAAATAATGGCCAGTGAGATAGGACATAATTTCCCAGAAGTTAAGAGAAAACATTGTCTGAATTTTCTAAAGAAGATGTGGATATGTGAAAAAGATATGAGAATATATATGTGTGTGTATGTGTGTGTGTATGTATACACATATATATATATATATATATATATATTTTTTTTTACATATCGACAAAATTGAAGGTAGATGCAAGTTGTTTGGTGTATTTGGTGGTGGGAAATAAGGTAAATTGTCTACTAGCTTCTATTTTCCCAAGAAAATATAAAGTAAGATCACCAGCTAAGAGTTGAATGTGAAGAGATATTACTCAAGGAAGATATGATATAACCATTCGGGGAATTGTTATTATTATTATTGTGTTTTAGGTACAAATTTACAGAGCAGAGTTTGTTTTACATTCAACATTTTGTGTAAATTACCATCCCCAATTACCATCCCCAACCCTAACCCACTTTCCTCCCTTCCCTTCCCAGTACCCCTTCCCCCCATGTCCCTCATAGTTATGCACTCCTGTGTGTCCTACATTTCCTCCATGTGAATGTTGCCCTTCTGGTGCCCTGTGGTCGATTGCTACAAGGCATGCTTCTCCATAGAGTATGTGGGTACGTCACCCTGGGTTGAGCGGTCTACATGTATGTCTTGTTTACTATTGGGATGAAAACCAGCCCCTGGGAGTGAGTTTTATTCCAGGCCCAAAGTGTATCCCAGGACCATAGTACTGGGGGTCCCACCAGACTCCATCCGACCAGAAATTCTGGTCATTGTTGTGTTTGGGGATTTTGTTCCATGTTTTTCCTCCCAATCTATCCAGGATATCCAGTTTTGATCCTTTCCCAAGTGATTGGCATTGCTAGCCAGGCACCATCTAGTTCTTCTGGTCTCGAGGTTCATCATGTCCTAGAGCTGATTGCTTCCAAATGCCCTTGGTGTTTTTCACTTTTCTTCACTTCCAACAATAGGAGACCATTAGCTGCATCTAGAATGTCCACTTGAAAACTTTGAAGACCTGTCACTACTCACCTATTTAAGTTGTGAAACAAGATTTTTATGTATTTTGTTGTGCCAATTGAGTCTGGTTTCCCCCAATACTATGGTCCTGAGTTGGCAGACCTGTTGGCTCTCTCTCCCACATTGTGTTTGGCTGTCTGTGAAGGATTGCTCTATGTCTGTCTTCTGTTGTTTCTGTAAGGATTGCAGGTATTTTGTATCACTGGTATCTGTGCAAGATTAGCCTCAGCTGAATCTATCATTGGTCTAGAATATAATCCTGTGCACTGACCCCCATCTGATCTTCTCAGATGTCTATGTGTTTATCTGTAGCCTGGTGTTTGGTGTTAATGTTAACACAGTGTTATAGATATACTGGTATTAGCCTCTGTTGCCTATATCTTATGTGCAAAATTTGGTGTCTTCCCTTTCCCCAGTGTTATCATGGTTGTCACAGACTCTTTCCATACCATCTCTCTCCTTGCCCACCTCAATGTGTGGCCCTAAACTAGCCCGAATTTGTTCCCAACCTTTCCCTCCCCACCCCGGTAACCTACAAAGTGATTTCCCTTCCTTAAGCAAACCATTCCTTGTCTTTTTACAGTAACGGATTCATAATATTTATCCTTCTGAGACTGACTTATTTCACTCAGCATAATGTCCTCCAGGCTCATCCACGTTGTAAGATGATTCACATATCCTTCATTATTCTTTAGCTAGCAAGTATTCCATTGTGTGAATGTACCATAATTTGGTTATCCATTCATCTGTTGATGAGCATTTAGGTTGTTTCCATCTCTTGGCTATAGTAAATTGTGCTGCGATGGACATAGGTGTGCATATGTCGGTTCATGTCCTGCTGTTTCTCACTTCTTTAGGATATGTTCCTAGGAATGGAATTGGAATTTCTGAGTCAAATGGTATTTCTATTTTCAGTTTTTTAAGGAAATGCCATAACGTTTGTCACAATGGTTGTAACAATTTAGTATCCCACCAGCAGTGCATAAGTTGCAATCTCTGCAACTCCCCCAGCACTTGTTATTTTCTGTCCTGTTGAGCTTTGCTATTATTGCTGAGGTGAGATGATACATCATTGTTATTTTGAATTGTATCTCTCTAATGACTAAAGATCACAAGCAATTCCTCATGTGTTTGTTGGCTGCCAGCATATTGTCTTTAGTGAAGTGTCTGTTCATGTTTCTTGCTCATTTTTGAATTGGATTGTTTGTCTTTTCGTGTTGAGGTATTGAAGTTTTCTATAGATTTTGAAGACAAGTCCTTTGTTAGATATGTCATAGGCAAATATTTTCTCCTAATCTATAGGTTCTTGTTGGAGACCAAGAAAAAGACCCCCAAAAGAACATGATTGCAAGGCACATGTTTTAATTACAGATAAGAGATGGCAAGGCCTCTCTTATGGTTGAATGTTTGTTTTAAGAGATGACAAGGCCTCTCTTATGGTTGAATGCTTGCTTGGTTCCAGCTTTGTGTTCCTGGGGTGGAACGTTGCCCCAGCAGAATGTTTGCTAATCTGTTCCTTGGAATAATGTTCTGCCCTAAGAATAGTATACCTCAGTAACTGTTCTTTAGAATTATGTACCTGTGGTGTAGTAAATTACCTGGTGTGGCTTTTCTAGCCATAAGTCTTTGTAAACTCCTAGGTGGAATTTGCCATGAGCAACTCAGGAGCTCCTAATTCCTAAAGTTGTCCACCTGGGGTATTTCTGTTGGCAGTGGCACAAAACAATGTTCTTGGAGGTTCCAGCTCTCTCTCGGGTGCTTAGAATTCTGATGTTATGATTGGTTGGTTTGGTCACTCTGCCAGGCTCAAAGGGAGGCCTCCTAGAGGCAGAAGTCTCTCTGACTGCTGGCTGAGAAGGATGTGCTGCTGAAAGAGACACACGCTCCTGAGAGACACATGCTGCTGGGAAAGAGATGCAAGAGACACGCATTGCTGAGTGAGACACCAAGGGACACGCACTGCTGGGAGAGAGACTGTGAGAGACTGTTGGCTGAGAGATGGCGGGCTGAGAGAGACTGAGCATTTTCCCTAACTTGAAATATAGCCTGATGCTTTGGTAACAAACCCCATAATCTGTGAGTTCTGTGTGGCCACTTCAGTGAATTATCAAACCCAGAAGAAAGGTGGTGAGTGCTGCAGGACAGGAACAGTTGTTGTCAGGGTTGGTGAAAGGGCTGGAGGGAGATGGCATGTCTGGCCTCACAGGGATAGGCCTTGGGCTGCTGATGGTGATTCTGTCTTCCTCTTGTGGGGTTAGAGGATGTCAGAAGATGTGGCCTCGTTGCATTTTTAGCAGTACCTTAACAATTATATTATGTTTTAGAATGACACATTTTAGTGATTATTTGCTGCTTTGTTAGAGATATTAACCCAACTAACCATCCATTACTTTCAGGTATGGGAAAAGACCTCCAGGTATGGAAAGAGTAAAATTTTAAATTTTAGAGAATACTTGATTGTTTTAAGAAAATAAGTGATTGTATTGTAAAAGAATATTTGATTGTACACTTGATTTTTTTATGGAAATATCAAGAATAATGATGTAATCGTATGCTATGTATAAATAAAGTAGAGCAGATGCATCAGAGGTCGCTCTCGCAGAATGTGCAGGGCATCAGCCTGGCCCTTGTTCCTTTTAAGAAATGATTAATCCTTTTGTTTTTCTTCCTTTCGTGACCTGTGCAGTTTTGCCTGACGGGGCAGGTTCTCTTTTTACTGTTTTGATGAAGTCTTTTGATGTGCATAAGAATTTAATTTTTGAAAGGTCCCAGTCATCTAGCATCTCTTCTACCTCCTGTGCATTCTGGGTTATGTTTGATAGTCTATTTATGCCATAAATTAGGACTCCAAGATTTGCCCCTATTTTATCTTTGATGAATTTTACAGTTTGGGGTTTTACATTTAAGTCTTTGATCCAACTTGAGTTTATTTTTGTGTGTGGGGTGAGGTATGGTTCTTGTTTCATTTTTCTGCAAGTGGATATCCAATTTTGCCAGCACCGTTTGTTAAAGAGGCTATCTCTTCCCCATTTAATGGGTTTTGGACCTTTGTCAAAGATCAGCTGTCTATAGATGGATGGGTCAATTTCTGGGTTTTTGATTCTGTTCCATTTGTCTACCTGTCTATCATTGTACCAATACCATGTTGTTTTGACTACTGTGGCTGTATAGTAGGTTTTAATATCCAGAAGTGTGAGACCTACCACTTTGTTCTTCTTCTTCTGTACTGCGCTGCTTATCTGAGGGCTCTTTCCTTTCCATATGAAGTTAGTAATTGGTTTTTCTACACCTTTAAAAATTTTTGTTGGTATCTGGATTGGGCTTGCATTGAAGGTGTCGATTGCTTTAGGTATTGCTGACATTTTCACAATATTCAGTCTTCCTATCTATGAACAATGCAGGTTCTTCCGTTTATGTAGATCCCTTGTTTTCTTCTGTAGTAGTGTTTTATAGTTTTCTTTGTATAGGTATTTTGTGTCTCTGGTAAGATTTATTCCTAGATATTTTATCTTTTTAGTAGCTATTGTAAATGGTATTGTTTCCTTTAGTTCCTTTTCAGAGGCCTCTTTGTTGGTGTAGAGAAGTCCAACTAATTTTTGTAGGTTGACCTTGTATCCTGCTACTTTGCTGACCCTCTCTCTATTAGTTCCAGTAGTTTGTGTGTGTGTGTGCGTGTGTGTGCGTGTGTGTGCTGTGTCTCTTGGGTTTTCTGTGTATAGGATCATATCATCCACAAAGAGAGATACTTTTATTCCTCTTTGCCAATTTGAATGCTTTTGATTTCCCTTTCTTGCCTTATAGCCCTGGCTAGGACTTCCAATACAATGTTAAATAGCAGTGGTGATAGAGGACATCCCTGTCTGGTTCCCATTCATAAGGGGAATGCTTTGAGTCTTTCTCCATTAATAATAATATAGGCCATTGCCTTTGCATATATTCCCTTTATTATGTTGAGGAATTTCCCTTCTATCCCTATCTCACTGAGAGTTCTGATCAGAAACAGGTGCTGTATTTTATCAAATGCCTTTTCTATGTTGATTGATATAATCATATGGTTCTTTTGTTTTGTTTATGTGGTGGATTACATTGATGTTTTTTCTGATGTTGAACCATCCTTCCATACCAGGTATGAATCCCACTTGATCAGGATGTATTATTTTTTCAATATGTTGTTGGATTCTGTTGGCTAGGATTTTGTTGAAGATTTTTGCATCTATGTTCATGAGAAATATTGATCTGTAGTTTTCCTTTATAGTGGTACCTTTCCCTGATTTTGGTATTAGTGTTATGGATATTTCATAAAATGAGTTTGGTAGTATTCAATCTTTTTCTATGTTCTGAAATAGTTTCAGTAGCATAGGTGTCAATGCTTCCCTGAATATTTGGTAAAATTCTCCAATGAAGCCATCAGAGCCAGGACTTTTCCTTGTGGGAAGGTTTTTTTGATCTGTTCAATTTCTTCCTTTGTTATGGGTCTGTTCAAGTATTCTATCTCTGAATGGGATAGTTTAGGTAGGTCTTGTGATTCTAGAAATTTGTCCATCTCTTTTAGGTTCTCAAATCTGTTGGAGTACAGTTTTTCATAATATTCTGTCAGTATCTTTTTTATTTCAGGTGGTTCTGTTGTGATGACACCATTTTTGTTTACTATTCTAGTAATTTGCATCTTCTCTTTCTTTTCTTTGGTCAGATTTGCCAATGGTTTGTCAATTTTTTTAATATTTTCGAAGAACCACCTTCTTGTTTTGTTGATTTTTTTCTTTTTCATTTACTTCTGCTCTGAACCTTGTTATTTCTTTACTTCTAGATACTATAAGATTATTTTGTTCTTTTTCTAATTGTTGGAGTTGTTGAGTTAGAGTATGCATTTTAGATGTATGAATTTATTGCTATGAATTGACCTCTGAGTACTGCTTTTGCTGTGTCCCATAGGTTTTGGTAAGATGTAGCTTCATTCTCGTTTGTTTCTAGGATTTTTTTTCATTTTACTTTTTATTTCTTTTATTACTCAGTAGTTTTGGAGAAGTATATTGCTCAATTTCCACCTGTTTGATGTTTTTTCCTTGATCTTCCTATCATTAATTTCTAATTTTATAGCATTGTGGTCCGAGAACATGTTTTGTAGCATTTCAATATTTTTAAATTTATTGAGGCTTGTTTTATGTCCTAACATATGATCTATTCTGGAGAATGATCCATGTGCACGAGAAGAATGTGAATTTTGCTTTTGTAGGGTGGAGTGCTTTTCATATATCTATGAGGTCAGGTTGGTTGGTTGTGTTGTTGAGTTCTTTTGTATGTTTATTAAGTTTTTTTCTAGTTGATCTGTCCCTCCTTGCAAGTGTTGGGTTAAAATCTCCTACTACTGTTGTAGTGTTGCCTATTTTCCCTTTCAATTCAACTAATATTTGCTTCATGTATTTTGGAGGACTTTCACCAGGTGCATAGATATTTATTATGGAAATGTCTTCTTGGTCAATTGATCCTTTCAGCATCGTATTGTTGTTGTTTTATGTGTCGTAGAGTCAGACCTGACTCATAGCGATCCCTCCTTGTGTATCCAAGATGGTATCACTACAGAAGTAGATTGACCAACCTTCCTTCCAAGGAGTGACTGGTGGGTTTGAACCACCAGCCTTTTGGTCAGCATCATATAGTGACCTTCTTTGTCTGTTATGTTGTTTTTCACCTTAAAGTCCATTTTATCAGAAATTGATATTGCCACTCCTACTCTTGGTTACCTTGGCTTTGTATATATTTTTTTTCCACCCCTTAACTCTTAGTTTGTTTTTATCTTTCTGTCTAAGATGAGTCTCTTGTACTTATCCAGTCTGCCACTCTTTTTCTCTTGATTGGTGCATTTAGTCCATTCACATTGAGTATAATTAGTGATAGATATGCATTGATTGCTGTCATTCTATTGTGTTTTTTTATCGTGTTGTTGAAGTTTCCATGGTCCATATACTTTCATGTACTGAGTCCATTCTGTTGTCAAGTGTTTCCTCTCTTTTCTTCTTTATTGTTGATTCTGTGATTACTAAACCCATATGTTTTCCTTCCTTCTGGGTTTGCTTAGGGGGATTGTTAATTTTCTCTGTGGTTACTTTGGAGTGAATTCTTGTCTCTGTATTTTTGGAACAGTCTGTTCTATGAGGACATTGTCATCTTTTGCTCTCCATTTGGAAGTTTTGTACCTAGAACTTTTATTCCCTCCATTCGGTTAGCTGTTGTTGTCGTGTGCAGATTGGCTTCCTTGTTTTTTAATGTATAATGTTATATCATCTTATTTTGAGTGTCTATTTCTTATTTGGTTTTAGTGTTGACATCCTGTGTCCTGATTTTGTTGTTCTCCATTGTGGATTCTCTATTGGAAGGACTTCCTTAATCACTTTTTGTAGGGTAAGTCTGGTTTTTACAAAATCCCTTAATTTCTTTTTGTCTGACAATGTCTTGATTTCACCCTCATATTTGATGGACAGTTTGGCTGGATATTGGATTCTTGGTTGAAGTTCTTTTCCTTCAGTGTTTTATATAAGTCATCCTATTTAAACCTACCAGCCACTCCTCAGAAGGAAGATGGGGCAATCTACTTCTGTAGTGATATTGTCTTGGAAATCCAAGGAGGGGTCACTATGAGTAGAGTCTGACTCAATGGCACATAACAACAATTGCCTTCTTGCCTGCATGTTTTCTGCTAAGGAATCAGAGCTCAGCATAACAGTTTTATTGTTATAAGTAATATTTCTTTTGTCTTTGGCAGCTCTCAAGATTCTTTTTTGTCTTTTGTTTTATAGAGTTTGGTAATGATATGCCTCAATGTTTTCCTCTTGGGATCTATCCTGTATGGGGATCTTTGAGCTTCTTGGGCAAACATTTTTTCTTCCTTCATGATATGGGAGAAATTTTCTGTTGGTAAGTCTTCCATGATTTTCTTGGTGGTTTTTGTCACCTCTTCTTATTCTGGAATTCCAATGAGAAACATGTTGTTTCTTTTAATGTCAACCCATATAACCCTTAGATTCTCTTCATTTCTCTTAAATCTTTGTTCTGATTTTTCTTCATACAGGCTGGTGTCAAGGGATTTATCTTCTAGTTGGGAAATGCATTCTTCAGCCAGTTCTAGCCTGTTCTTTTGTTCTTCCTCTGTGTTGTGTAACTCTGTAATTTTGATATTCATCTTCTGGATTTCTAACTGCAGTTTTTGTATGAGTTCTGATTGTGTACTAATCTTTTTATTTTGTTCTTGAAGGTTTTCCTGAGTTCTTCCAGGGTACTCTGTGGGTTTTCCTTGATCCTGTTTGGGTTTCCTTAAGCTCTTGTAGTGTGCTATAAAGATACCTTCTAAATTCTTTCTCAGATAATTCTATTGCCTCTTCTTCCTCCATGTTTAATGAGACTTTTGTTTGATATTTTATTTCTATTGTCTTATCCTGTTTCTTTGTTTGATTTGAGGTTGCCTGTTGCTTCCTAGACATTTTGAAGTTGTCTTTAACTGTTTTTTGTTTTGTTTTGTTTTTTTTGTATTGATTTGTTTTTTCTTGATTTCATGATTTAATATTTTTATAAAGGTGAAGCTCGTGTATTTTATTTTTTTGTTGTTATTAATTCAGGGTGCTGGCTTGCTCTGCAGTTTTCTTTGTGATGATGGAATCACTGTGTGGAATATGGATGCAGGTCTTTGTTTGTCTTGAAGGGGGTTTAGGATTTGAGCAGGCAGGTGCTGTGGTGGCTCCCTGTGTTTTTTCTATTGGATGAGGCAGGGGAGAGGTGGGGAAAGGAGGAAGAAAATAAAAGGAAATAAAAAGCTCCAAGGAGCCAGTAGCCATTCCCAGAGCTTTGAGTAGGCTGCTAATGATGACATTACACTGTTACTCACAGGCCCGCAGCTCAAGTTTGGCCACCACTTTCCACCAGATTCAGAAACAGGATCTGCTTGCTGAGGACAACAGGGACATATTGGAGGTTGACAATGTGAAAGGAGACAAGTGGTGAGTGTATAAGTGCTGCCCTCAGAAAAAGAGGAGCACAGTACCCTGCTTATTTAGATAATATCCAAACAAAATGAAGAAAAGGAAAAACTTGGGCAAATCACTCATACAATCAGCAATTAAATATAAACACAACAGTGTCACAATGTCTTGGAGAAAACAGACCATCACAGTCCACACAAAGAAGGAAGATAAAGCAGGAGAAAAAAAGGAACAGGATACAGACCCAGAACACATTCCTGAGACCCTGAGGAAGAAACAGCATTGGAATTCCCTGATAAGGAATTCAAAAGAATTACATTTAGGTACCTTTAATGGATTGAGAGACAGATCAAGGAAAACACTGACAAAATTAAGGAAAACATAGAAAATACCCTAGAAAAATTTCAAAGCCAATATAAGAACAAAATGGAAAAATAAATGCAAAATCAAAAATGATACAAAATCTATAGATACAAATCTGCAAGATTAATACTAAATTTTCCAAAATAGGTCACACATTGAACAAGCAAAGGAGTAGAACTGAATCAATGGAAGATAGAATTAATGAGATTGAAGACAAATACCTCAATACTTCTTTGGAAAGGGATAGATCAGAAAAAAGATCAAAACAAAATTAAAAAAGCTAAGGTTTATGTGGGATACCATCAAAAGGAATAACCTATGTGTAATCAGAATTCCAGAACAGGAAGAGCCAAATAAAACCACTGAGAAAATTGTCCAAGATTTGTGGGAAGAGAATTTCCCTAGTATGATGAAAATGAGAATATATCCATTCAAGAAGTCCAAAGAACCCCAAACAAGACAGACCCCAAAAGAAAATCACCATAATATATCATCAAACTCACCAAAACCAAAGACAAAGAAAGAATGCTGAAAGCAGCATGGGAAAAAGGAAAAGTTACCTACAAGGGGCAACCAATAAGACCCAGCTTAGATTTCTCAGCCAAAACCATGCAGGTAAGAAGACAATGAGATGGTATATAAAAAACCCTAAAAGAAAAAAAAAAAAAAAATCCAACCAAGAATTATATACCCAACAAAACTGTCCCTCAAATATGATGGTGAAATTAGGTAATCAGAAATTAAGGGAATTTGTTAAAACCAGACCAAGCTTGCAGGGGATGCTAAAGGGAGTCCTTTGGGCAGAGAACCAACAACAGCAAACAACAACTGACTATTAACACACATGATGACATAACCCAGAAACCAAGCCACTTACGGAGGTATCCAAAATAAATAAGCCACAAGACTGTAAACAGGGAACCAGAGACATTAATTGACAAATGAAGACAACTACAAACAAAAAGAGGGGAATAATTGTGTAGTTACAGAATTTCTAAATGGTGAGGAAGTCAAGACCACTGCAAGATAGAATGGACTGTTCTAAATTTGGGAAGAAAATTATAAATCACAGGGTAACTGCAAAGAAAAATGATAAACTTTCACATCAAAATAAGAAAGAGGACAAGGACAAATATTTAGCAAATACTAAAACAATACCAACAAAAGAAGTGATAACAAGATTCATAAACAAAACAAGCTCAGCACAGAAAATTATGTGGAACAAAGAAATGAGCAACACTGTGGAAAAACACATAACAAAATGATAGCAACCAATTCATACTTGTCAATAATTACACTGAATGTCAATAGACTAAATGCACCACTCAAGAGATGGAGAGTTGCAGACTGGATAAGAAAACATAACCTACCAATGTGCTGCCTACTAGAGACACATTTAAAGACAAAGACAAAAATAGACTAAAAATTAAAGGTTGGAAAAAGATATGTCAAGCAAATGGCAGCCATAAAAGAGTAGGAGTAGCCATATTAATTTCTGATAAAATTGACTTTAAGACAAAAACCACCATAAGAGACAAGGAAGGACATTATATAATGCTTAAAGGATTGATTGAAGAAGAGGGCATAGCAATAATAAATACCTATGCATGCAATGAAAGATCCCCAAAATATATAAACCAGACTCTAACAGAACTGAAAAGACTAGTAGATGACTCCACCTCATAGTAGGAGACTTTAATTCACCACTTTCACACAGGTATAACTGGAAAGAAATTCAGCAAAGACATAGAAGAACTAAACAATGCAATCCACCATCTTGACATTATAGACAACTACAGAACACTTCACCCAACAACAGCACAATATACATTATTTTCCAGTGCACATGGGACATTCTCTAGGATACACCATATGTTAGGTCACAAAGTAAGCCTCAATAAATTTAAAAACATGAAATACTGCAAAACATCTTCTCAGATGACAATGCTGTAAAATTAGAATTCAATAATAGGAAGATTAATGGAAAAAAAGCAAACACATAGAAACTGAACAACATCTTCCTTGAAAATGACTGGGTAATAAAAGAAATAAAAAATGAACTTATAAAATACCTTGAATAAAACAAGAATGACAATGCATATAAAAATCTATGGGACAAAGCAAAAGCAGTGATTAGAGGCCAATTTATAGCAATAAATGCATACATCAAAAAAGAAGTAAGAGCCAAAACAAACACCTTAACTCAATATCTCCAACAATTAGAAAGTGTGCAGAAAAAGAAGCCTACAGTCACCAGAAGAAAAGAAGTAATAAAGATTATGCAAAAATCAATGAAACAGAAAATAGAAAGATAATAGAAAAAAATCAACAAGACTAGAAGTTGGTTCTTTGAAAAGATTAGTAAAAATGACAAACCACTGGCAAAATTAACAAAAGGAAAAAGGGAGAAAATACAAATAACATGAATAAGAAATGAATTTGGTGTCACCACAACAGAACCAACAGGAATTAAAAGGATATTATCAGGATACTATGAAGAACTATACTCCAACACATTTGAAAATCTAGAAAAAAAGGACAGATATCTTTAAACACACTCCTTACCTAAACTAACACAGACTGAGGTGGAAAAGTTGAACAGATCCATAACAAAAGAGGAAATTGAACAGGTCATCAAAAAATTACCAACAGAAAAAGTTCTGGCTCAGACAGTTACACTGGAGAATTCTATCAAATATTCAGAGAACTGACACCAGTACTACTCACTCTTCCAGAACAAAAAACAAGATGGAATCCACCAAAATTCATTTTATGAAGCAAGTATAACTTTGATACCAAAACCAGGCAAAAACATCACTAAAAAGGAAAACTACAGACCAATATCCCTCATGAATATGCATGCAAAAATCTTCAACAAAATCCTAGCCAAAAGACTCCAACAACATATCAAAAAATATATATATTATGACCAATTGGGTTCATTTCAGGTATGCAATGATGGTTCAACATTAGAAAAACAATCAATGTCATGCATCATATAAATAAAACAAAGGAAAAGAACCACATGATCATATCAATTGATACAGAAAAGGCATTTGATAAAATCCAACACCCATTCCTGATCAAAACTCTCAGCAAATTAGGAAAGAAGGAAAACTCCTCTGCATAAATAAAGAGCATATATGCAAAACCAACAGCCAACATTATTCTCAATGGAGAGAGACTGAAACTATTCCCCTTGCAAACAGGAACCAAACAAGGATGCCCTCTATCACTACTTCTATTCAACTTTGTATTGAAAGTCCAGGGCAATAAAGCAAGAAAAGGAAATTAAAGGCATCCAAATTGGTAAGGAAGAAGTCAAACTGTCCCTATTTGCTGATGATATGATCCTATACATAGAAAACCCAAGAGACTTAGTAAAAAAGACTACTGGAACTAATTGAGCGATTTACCATAGTGTCAAGATACAAGATCAACATTCAATGGATTCCTCTACACCAGCAAAGAGATTGCTAAAAAGGAAATAAAGGAAATCAATACTATTTACAATAGCTATAAAAAAAATAAAATACTTGGGAATACATCCCACTAGGGACACAAAAGACCTGTACAAAGAAAACTACAAAACACTACTCCAAGAAACTATAAGAGATCTACATAAATGGAAGAACATACCATGCTTGTGGATAGGAAGAATGAACATGGTGAAAATGTCAGTACTTCCCAAAGCAACCTAAAAATTCAATGCAGTCCCAATCCAGATACCATCAGAATTTTTCAAGGATATGGAAAAACCAATCACTAATTTTATATGGAAAGGAAAGAGACCTTGAATAAGCAAAGCACTATTGAAGAAGAAGAACAAAGTAGAAGGTCTCACACTCCTGGATCTCAAAACCTACTATGCAGCCCAGTAGTCAAAACAGCTTGGTACTGGTACAATGACAGAACATAGATCAGTGGAACAGAACTGAGAACTCAGAAATAGATCCACTGACCTATGGTCAGCTGATTTTTGACAAAGGGCTGAAATCCATTAAATAGGAAAGAGATGGTCTCTTTAACAAATAGTGCTGGAAAAACTGGATATCCATTTAAAGAAAAATGAAACAAGATCTGTACCTCACACCATACATAAAAACTAACTCCAGATGGATTAAAGATTTAAATGTGAAACCTATACTTATAAAGTTCCTCAAGGAAAAACAGGGGCAAATTTAGGGGCCCTAATTGATGGCATAAATAGACTGTCAAGCATAACCCAAAATGCACAAACAGCAGAGGATAAACTAGATGAATGGGACCTTCTAAGAATTAAATTTTTATGTGCTTCCAAAGACTTCTCCAAAAGAGTCAATAGAGGACCTACATATTGAGAAAAAATATTCAGCAACAACATATCTGACAAAAGAATTATCTCTAAAATGTATGGAAAACTCCAACACCTCAACAACAAAAGTAATCAAATTGAAAAATGGGCAGAAAGCATAAATAGACACTTTGCCAAAGAGGATATTCAGGCAGTCAGCAAATACATGAAGAAATGTGTACGATCATTAGCCCTCAGAGAGATGCAAATAAAAACAACAGGGAGATACCATCTCATCCCAGCATTAATGCCAAAGTTCAACAAAACAGAAAATAATAAATACTGGTGAGGATGTGGAGAGATTGGGACTCTCATATACTGCTGGTCAGATTGTCAAACGATACAACCACTGTGGAAAGCAGTATGATGATTCCTTTAAAAGGTGGAACTAGAAATACTATTTGACTTAACAATCCCATTACTAGGTATATATGCTAAAGAAGTGAGAACCAGGATAAGAACAGATATATGAACACCCGTGTTCATCACAGCACTATTTGCAATAGCAAAAAGATGGAAACAACCTATGTGCCAATCAACAGAAGAATGGATATCCGAACTATGGTACATACACACAATGGAATACTATGCAACACTAAAGAATAATGTAGAACACCACATAACATAGATGAACTTGGAGGATATTGTTTTTGCTGTTAGACACTGTCGAGTCATCGGTGACTCATAGCGACCTCATGTACAGCAGAACAAAACACCACCTGGTCCTGTGCCAGCCCCACGATCTTTGCTATACCTGAGACCATTGTTGCAGCCACTGTGTCAATCCATTTCATTGAGGGTCTTCCTGTTCTTCATTGTTCCTCCACTTTGCCAAGTATGATATCCTTCTCCAGAGAATGGTCCCTTCTTACAATACTACCAAAGTAGGTGTCACCTATTTTGGTCATGTTGTAAGAAGGGACCATTCCCTGGAG
>NW_006921865.1:2587503-2598251 GCF_000298275.1 Orycteropus afer afer | reverse complement strand
CGAAAGAAGGGGAGGCCTTCAACGAGATGGATTGACACGGTGGCTGCTATAATGGACTCAAGTATAGCAGGGATTGTGGGGCTGGCGCGGGATCAGGCAGTGTTTTGTTCTGCTGTGCATGGGGTCGCTATGAGTCGGAAACGACTCGACGGCACTTAACAACAAAAGGTGAGATGAAGTCTGGCCACTCTCACGTCCAAGGAACATCCCAGCTGCACTTTTTCCAGGACAGATATGTTAGTTACTTCAGTAGTCCATGATACTTTTAGCATTCTTCACCAACACTACAATTCAAAAGCATAGACTCTTCAGTCTTCTTTTTTCATTGTCCAATTCTCACATGTATATGACATGATTGGAAATATCATGGCTTGCGTCAGATGCAAGTTAGTCTTAAAGGAAATATCTTTGCTATTCAGCACTTGAAAGAGGTCCTTTGCAGTAGATTTTCCCAATGGTATACAACCCTGATATCTTGACTGCTGCTTCCATTGGTGTTGATTGTAGAACAAAGTAATATGAAGTCTTTGACAACTTCAATCTTTTCTCCATTTATAGTGATGCTACTTATTGGTCCCATTGTGAGGTTTTTTGTTCTTTCTGGTGAGGTGTAATTCATAATGCTGACTCTACAGTTCAATCTTCATCAGTAAGGGCTCCAAGTCATCCTAACTTTCAGCAAGCAAAATTGTGTCATCTGCATAACACAGGTTTTTAAGGCGCTTTCCTCCAATCCTGATGCCACATTTTTTCATATAATCCAGTTTCTCAGATTATTTGTTGAGCATACAGTTTGAATAACTATGGTGAAAGGATTCAACCCTGACACATTCCCTTCTTGACTTTAAACCATGGAGTCTCCCCTTGTTCTGTTCAAACGACAGCCTCCTGGTCTATGTATAAGTCCTCATGTGCACAATTAAGTGTTCTGGAATTCCCATTCTTCTTAATGTTGTCCAAAATTTGTTAGGATCCAAACAATTGAATGTCTGTCTTTGCATACTCAAGTAAACATCTTTCTGGTATTCTTTGCTTTCAGCCAAGATCCATCTTACATCAGCAATGATATCCCTTATTCTATGTTCTCTTCTGAATCCAGCTTGCATTTCTGGAAGTTCTCTGTCAATATACTGTTGCAATTTTTTTCGAATTATCTTCAGTAAGATTTTACTTGTGTATGATATTAATGATATTGTTCAATAATTTCCACATTCTGTGGGATCATCATTCTTTGGAATGGGTACAAATATGGATCTCTTCCAGTCAGTTGGCCAAGTATCTGTCTTCCAAATCTCTTGACTTAGCTGAGGGATTGCCTCTGATGCGGCATCCATTTTTGTTGAAATATCTCAATGGGAATCCCATCAATTTCTGGAGCTTGTTTTTCACACTTCCTTCAGTGCAGCTTTGACTTCTTCCCTCAATACCATTAGTCCTTGATCATATGCCACCTTCTGAAATGGATGAAGATCGGCGAGTTCTTTTTGGTTGTGACTCTGTGTATTCCTTCCATCTTCTTTTGATGCTTCCCACGTCATTCAATATTTTGCCCATAGAATTTTTCAGTATTGTAACTTAAGCATTAAAGTGTTTTTTCCAGTTTTTTCAGCTTTAGAAACGCCAAGCGTGTTCTTGTCTGTTGGCTTTCAAACTCCATATCTTTGCATATTTCATTATAATAATTGATTTTGTCTGCTCTAGCTGCTCTTCGAAATTTTCTGTTTAGTTCTTTTATCTTCTCATCTCTTCCATTTGCTTTAGCTACTCTCTATTCAAGGGCAAGTTTCAGAGTCTCTTCTGACATCCATTTTGATCCTTTCTTCCTTTCCTGTCTTTTTAATGGCCTTTTGCTTTCTTCATGGATGATCCTCTTGAAGTCATCCCATATTTTTTCTGGTTTTTGGTCATTGGCATTCAGTGCATCAAATCTATTCTTTAAGTGGTCACTAAATTCAGAAGAATATAATCAAGTTCATATTTTGCCTCTCATGGAATTGTTTTAATTGTCTTCAACTTCAAGTTGAACTTGCATATGAGCGCTTGATGGTCTGTTCCGCAATCAGATCCTGGCCTTGTTTTGGCTGAAAATATTGAGCTTTTCCATCCTATCTTGTCACAGATGCAGTCAATCTGATTTCTGTGTATTTCATCAGGCAAAGTCCATGTCTATAATCCCTGTTTGTGTTGTTGAAAAAAGGTATTTGCAATGACTACATTGTTGGTCTTGCAAAATTCTATCCTGTGATCTCCATCATTATTTCTATCTCCAAGGCCAAATTTTCCAATTACTGGTGATTCTTCTTTGTTTCCAACTTTTGCATTCCAGTCACCAGTGACAATCAGCACATCTTGATGGCATGTTTTGTCTATTTCAGACTTCTGAAGCTGTTAAAAATCTTCAATATCCTCATCTTTGGCTTTGGTGTTTGGTGCACAAATTTGAATAATAGTAGTATTAACTGGCTTTCTTTGTAGGTGTGTGGATATTATTCTATCACTGATAGCATTGTACTTCAGCGTAGATCTTAATACATTCTTTGTGACAATGAATGCTATGCCATTCCTCTTCAATTTGTCATTCCTGGCATAGTAGATCATATGGTTATCTGATTCAAAACCAAAACTGGTCCATTTTAACTCACTAATGCCTAGGGTATCGATCTTCATGCATTCTATTTTATTTTTGACAACTTCCAACCTTCCTAGATTCATACTTCATCCATTCCATGTTTTGATTATCAATGGATGCTTGTAGCTGTTTCTTCTCATATTGAGTTGTGCCATGTCAGCAAATGGAGGCCCTGAAAGCTCTACTTTATCCATATCATTAAGGTAGGCTCGACTCTGATGAAGCAGCTCTTTCCCAGTCATATTTTGAGTGCCTTCTGACCTGAGAGGCTCATCTTCCAGCACTGTATCAGACAATGTTTCAGGACTATTCATACAATTTTCCAGTAATTTATCAGAGTTTCCCTACTATACATAAGGTTTTCCCTGGGCAATTCTTTGAGAATTGGATGGCCCCCTCCTTCTTCCAAGTCTGTCTCAGTCTGGAAACTCCACTGAAACTGGTCCTTCATGGGCACCCCTGCTGCACAGCCTACAGCCTCACAACAACGTGCAAGCCACCACCGTATGACAAACCAACAGACAAAATAGTCTCCCTCAGCTGTTCCAACTGCTCTGCTCACTTCCTGGGCTACCCTTACCTGTTCTTACTGGCCTTGTCTTCCTCTGCTCCCTGGCACCTGGGGACTGTCCTAAAGAACATTATGCTGAGTGAAATAAGTTAATCACAGAAGGACAAATAAGGTATTAGTTCATTATTGTAAAAAGTCAAGGAAAGGCTTATATGGCAGTAAACTTTCTTTGCTGGTTACTAGATGTGGGAAGGGAGGGGAGGGAACACTGCAAAAAAAAATGCATTGACCCATGTCACTTTAGTTTTGTGTATTTCACTGTACATAAATTATATTTCAATAAAATACATTTAAAAAAAAATTTCTCATGATCATTTGACATTATTAATATTGTTTTAAGGTGCTGTTAAGTCAGTTCTGACTCATGATGACCCTGTGCACAACAGAATGAAACAGTGCTCAGTACTCTGCCATTCTCACAAGCATTGCTATCTTTGAGTGTATCACTGCAGCCACTTTGTCAATCCATCTTGTTGAGGCTTCCTCTTTTTTTCTGACCTTCTACTTTACTAAGAATGATATCCTTCTCCAAGGACTAGTCACTCCTGATAACATAATGAAAGTACGAGAAACAAAGTCGGCCATTCTCATTTCTAGGGAGTATTCTGGGTGTACTTCTTCCAAGATAGATTTGTTCATTTTTCTGGAACTTTATGGTATTTTCAGTATTCTTCCCCAACAGCACAATTAAATAGCATCAATTCTTCTTCAATCTTCCTTCTTCATTGACCAGCTTTCACAAGCATGTGAGTTGATTCAAAATACCATGACTTCAGTCAAGTATGTTGTAGTCTTCATAATGATATCTCTGTTCTATAACACTTTAAAGAGGTTTTTTGTACTAAATTTGCCTGATGCAATACTTTGTCTGCTTTCTTGGACTGCTGCTTCCTGTGCATTGATTATAGATCCAAGTAATATGAAATCCTTGACAACTTCAATATTTTCTCTGCTTATCATAATGTTTCTTATTGTATCAGTTGTGAGGATTTTTGTTTTCTTAATCTTGAAATCTAATCCATACTGAAGGCTACAGCCTTTGATCTTCATCAATAAGTGTTTCAAGTACTCTTCACATTCAGTGAGCAAGATTGTGTCTTCTGCATATTGCAGGTGGTTAGTTAGTCTTTCTCTAACCATGATACTGTGTTCTTCTTCATACAGTCCAGCTTTTCATATTATTTGCTCATCATAGAGATTGAATAATTAGGATGAAGTGATACAAGCCTTACACACATCTTTCCTGATTTCAAACCATGCAGGGTCCCCTTGTTCTGTCTGAACAATTTCTTCTTGGTCTATGTACAGGTTCCTCATGAGCACAATTAATTGTTCTGGAATTACCATTCTTCCTACTGTTATCCATAATTTGTTATAAACTACAGAGTCAAATTACTTTGTATAGTCAATAAGACACAGGTAAACATCGGTATTATCTGCTTTCAGCCAGAATGATCTGACATCAGTTATGATATCCCTTGTTCCCTGTGCTCTACTGAATCTGGCTTGAATTTCTGGCAGTACCCTGTTGATGTACTGGTGCAATCATTTTTTAAATAATTTTCAGCAAAAAACTTACTTGTCTGTGATATTAGTGATATTGCTCAACAATTTCCACATTCAGTTGTATCACCTTTCTTTGGAATAGGCATAAATATGGATCTTTTCCAGTCAGTTAGCTGTGTAGCTATATTCCAAATTTCTTGGCATAAACCAATTAGTGCTTGCAGCATTGCATCTGTTTGTTGAAATATCTCAATTGGCATTTCATAAATTTATGGAGTCTTATTTTACAGCATTTTCTTCAGAGCTGTTTGTACTTCTTCTTTCAATGCCATTGGCTCTTGATCATATGATCTTACAGAAGATAATTAGAAAATGGTTGCAGTAATATATTGACAGAGAACTACCAGAAATGAAAGCTGGATTCAGAAGGGGACATGGAACCAGGGATATCATTGCTGAGTACAGATCGATCTTAACTTAAAACAAAGAATACCAGAAAGATGTTTTCTTATGTTTTATTGACTATGCAAAGGCATTTGATTGTGTAGATCATAAGAAATTATGGGTAACATTGAGAAGAATGGGAATTCCAGAACACTTAATTGTACTCATGAGGAATGTATACATTGACAAGGAGGCTGTCATTTGAACAGAACAAGGAGACACTGCTTGGTTTAAAATCAAGACAGGAGTGTGCCAGCTTTGTATCCTTTCACCATAGTTATTCAATCTGTATGCTGAACAAATAATCCGAGAAGCTGGACTATATGAAAAAGAACATGGTGTCAGGATTGGAGGAAGAATCATTAACAACCTGTGATACCTGACAGCACAACTTTGCTTGCTGAAAGTAAGGATGACTTGAAGCACTTACTGATGAAGATTGAAGATTACAGTCTGCAGTATGGATTACACCTCAATATAAAGAAAACAAAAATCCTCTTGACTGGTCCTATAAGCAGCATCATGATAAATGGAGAAAATATTGAAGTTATCAAACATTTCTCATTGCTTGGTTCTACAATCAATGCCAATGGAAGCAGCAGTCAGGCCATCAGATGACATTTGGCACTGGGAAAATCTGTTGCAAAGGATCTCTTTCAAGTGCTGAAGAGCAAAGATATCTCCTTGAGGACTAAGATGAACCTGACACAAGTCATGGTATTTTCAGTTGCCTCATATGTAGGTGAAAGCTTGACAATGAATAAGGAAGACCGAAGAAAAGTTGATTCTTTTTAGTTGTGGTGCTGGCAAAGAATGCTGAGAGTACCATGGACTGCTAAAAGATCTTACACATCTGTCCTGGAAGAAGTGCAGCAAGAATCCTCCTTAGAGGCCAGAATGGCCAGACTTTGTCTCGTCTACTTTGGTCATGCCTGAGAAGGAAGATGGGCCAATCTACTTCCATAGTGATACTGCCTTAGAAATCCAAGGCGGGGTTGATATAAGCCAGGCCCAACTTGAAGACACATAACAACAACAACTTTGGTCATGTTGTCAGAAAGGGCCATTCCCTGGAAAATGATGTCAGGCTTGGTAAGTTGGACAGTCGAAGAAGGAGGGGAAGGCCCTCAATGAGATGGATTGTCACAGTGACTGTGGCAATGGGCTCAAGTATAGTAAGGATTGTGGAACTGATGTGGGACTGGGCAGTGTTTCATTCTGCTGTGCACAGGATCACTATGAGTCAGAAACGGCTCGACGGCACCTAACAATAATAACTTCATCATATGCTATCTCCTGAAAGGCTGAATGTCAACCAATTCTTTTTGATATATGGCTGTGTGTGTTTTTTCCATCTTCCCTTGATGATTTCTGCAATATTTTGCCCATAGAGTCCTTCAGTATTGCCACTGGAGGCTTGAATTTTTTTTTCCCCCTGTTACTTCAGCTTAAGAAATATCAAGCATGTACTTTCCTTTTGATTTTCTAACTCCAGGTCATTGATCATTTCATTATAATACCATACTTTGTCTTCTTGAGCCACCCTTTGAAATCTGTTCAGTCCTTGTGGTGGTTAAGTTTGTGTGTCAACTTGGCTAGGCAGTTGAGTGGCCACTGGTTGAGTGGCTCAGCAGCTGGATATAGTTATTTCCCGTGATGAGACTGGCAATCAACTCCATGGTGGAATCTACTGCAAACAGCTGAGTAGCTGCCTTTGGGGATGTTGTCTGCTTCCCATATATAAGAAATAGCTTTGGGAATGGCCTCTAGCCTATAGCACACTTGGACCCTGCATGTAGCCATGTCATTGTTCAGCAGCCTGTCATGCTCTGCTGACCCTGGGACTTTCAATGAACTTGAATTAATGGCTTGCCATGTAGTTTGGTAATATCTGGACTGTACCATTTTATTTGTCTATCTTGAGCTTGTTAGCCTCAGCTGACAGTTGTTGCCTGAGTGAAGAGATGCCTTTAGCTTCAGTGGGCCAGGAGCAAGAGGCAGAGAGATGCAGCCCAAGGTCGAGTGGCTTTCACCCAGCCCCTAGAGCTGGCACTTAGAACTCAGACTTCTAGCTTCCCGAACTGTAAAAGAATAAACTCCTGTTTGTTAAGGCCATTCCATTGGTGGTATATCCTTGTCAGATAGGCACTAGGTAACCAGAACAGGTCTCTTATGTCATCAGATTCTATTATTTATTATCTAATTTCCAGAAATGATACTATTTTTCCTGTCACACAGATTCAAAACACATGTGATCTTTGCATTCTCTTTCACTTACCACAGGCAACCTAGTTAGGTATCTCAGAGACACCCTTATCTCTCTCTCTGTTACTAATCCAATTCATCCATCCATCACCTAAAACCTGTAGTACTGCAATGATTTTCTATCTAACATGTATTTCTTTTGTGTCATAGCCCGATTCTATCTTATTAGTCTGAAACACAGCTCTAGTCAGAATTCCCTCTCAATTCCAAACCTTTAGAGACTCCTTACTACTTCCTAATTAATGTCTTAATTTTTTACCCTTCTATCAAGAATGATTTAAAATTTAAAACCAGGTTTTCTTTAAAGTTCGTTATTGTTGTTATAGGCAGTCGAGTCAGACCCAACTCAGAGACCCCTCCTTGGGTTTCTAAGGCAGTATCATTACGGAAGTAGATTGCCCAACCTTCCTTCCAAGGAGTGGCTGGTGGGATTGAACTGCCAGCCTGCTGGTTAGCAGTCAAGTACTTTTAGGCCCTACACTACCTAATAAAAACTATCAATTATATGTCTGTTAAGTTGCCATGTACTCCCATATTCATGCTTTCCCTATGCTATTTTTTTCACAGTTTGCCTTGGATCCCCACCCCACAAAACCACACAGAAGAACTATTCCTGCCTCTTGAAATCCTACCCATCAATTCAAAAAGTGTCAATTTGTTCATGAAGCCTTCCCTTATAGACACAATAGAAAATGCTCTTTTGCTTTTTTTGAAATCAAGGAACACTGTGATTTTACTATTCCCATGGTATTCTAAACATATACTGAGAAAATACAGCCTTACATGCATTCTTTGACAGGCAAAAATTATGTGGCCTTGAGCAACTCATTTTACCACTCTGAGCCTCAATTGGCTGAACTGTAAAACATAAGCATTGAAAATATTACTGAAATACAGAAAAGACAAACTTTTCATGTGCATAATCAACATTTATTGAAGGCTTTCTGGATGAATCATTGTTAATATATGAGATTAATTATTTCTGTATACTAGGAGACAAAGACTCAGACTTCACCTATTATTTGGAAATCAGAGAAGTAATTTTAACAAATTCAGTCCAGTAGTTTAAAGTCTGGAATGAGTAAACACAGGCATATCAATACCACCCTATATAGATCTTGCCTAAGGCACTTGACTGCTAACCAGAAGATTGGTGGTTCAAACCCACCAGTCACTCCTCAGAAGGAAGATGGGGCAATCTACTTCCGTAGTGATACTGCCTCAGAAACCCAAGGAGGCATTGCTATGAGTCGGGTCCGACTCGATGGCACATAACAATAGCAACAATAGCATTGACTTTATGTGCTAAATTTTTTGTTAACAAAGACTTATAAGAAATGGAAACACCACAAGCAAACAGTTCTACACATGTAAGTAAATTTTGTGTTAGCTAGAGAACTGCTTAAAAAACTTTTGTTTTATTAAAAGGATATATTTTATATATCTTTGATATAAATATGGCATCTAACACCTTGATTTAAATATAAAAAGTCCATGAACAAATTGTTTTGTCTTCACAACATGAACAAATCCAACAGAGTGGTTCTTTAGTGGATTGATCAGTTGGTTGGCAATGTGAAAAACCAGCCTTGCCTAGATCATAAAATAATTTGCCAAATCAGTTAGCTCAGTAAAAGGAAAAACTCCAAAGAGATAGATGGAACTTCCACTTTTCAATCTGTTATTTCTAGAACCACAGGCAAGTGCTAGACATGTCTTTTAACATTTTGAACTCTGTCTTATTTCCTACTAATTAGGGAATACTTTATGGAAGAACATATATTTTATTTTTCTAGTGAATACTTCCCTGATGCACTAAACAAAGAAAAGAGATTTCGGCAGTTATATGATACAAGAAGGAACTGAAGGAATCATTCATCTTTTCCATAAAGTTGGCTTAGCTGGAGTTCAGTAGGCACAGAGGAAAGAGGCCAAGTCTGTAAGAGTAAATTGAATGTTGAAATATAGTTGGAGTTGAAATTCTTAGGTTTATTGTGTAGGATGGCAGGAATCACAGTAGAGTTCTTCGAAGTAAAAGCCAGTCTAATTTTTCAATAATGATTCTGTCTGCAGGAAAACAGTAGACAAAATAAACATAATTTACATTCAAAAATATTTTATTGTCTCTCTTTTTAGCTTATTAACTAAATGTGTTGTTTCTGAAACTGCAATCTTTGTCACTTGCTTTTTTTTACGTTGTTTTTGTTGAAAACTTTACGGAACAAGAAGTTTGGTTAAAATGGCTCCTAGGGAGTTTAAGATCTAATTATTTGGATAAAATAATTTAAAATAGAGGTCACAAACCAGGGAAAAGAGTGTAAAGGAAACAGAATCTGAACTGACAATCAGTAATTCTAGAAAAATTCATGAGGAGAGACCAAATAGGAGAGATTAAAAGAAATTAGATCTCCCTGTGAAAAAGTCTCTCTCCTTTATCTAATAAAAATAGTCTTTAAAATGACCTTATTTAAAACTTGAGCTTCCAGAGCTGAGAAGCTTGCCTTTACATCATCTTACATTGATTAACTTTTTAAATCTGGGGAAATGCATGCCAAAGAAACAATTAGTTTATACTTCACTGAACAAAAGGTAGATGAGCTAATGCAATCTTTGTCACAGAAAACAGATTTTGCAACTGAAGCTGTCTATTGTTGTTTTGTGTTTTCCTAATACAATATTTTTTTTTGTTTCCTAGAAACAAAAAAATAAAGAGCATAAAAGTGAAAAATGTGTTATTTAGCTTACATCTAAAGATAGCATGATGATTAAGGACACTGAGTTTGTCACCCTATTAAAACTAGCAGTAAACAGTAATTTTACAAAGGTGTTAACTCATAGAATTAACACCTTTCTCTAACTTGCTGATTGAACCTACCCAGGAGAATTACAAATGCAAGCCAGTTACAGTTTATTTTTGCCTCAGACAGGTCTCCACTAATTCTTCTATTGTATTTTATACTAGAGCACAGGTTTTCACAACATTTGAAGATTTATACAAGGTGAGCTGGCAAACTGCATTATCGTATGGAATCTCCTTTCAAAACTATGCTTATGAAAACAAGCTGTGATTCCTTAATCAGGTGGTCTGCTTAATTTAAACCAAAGTAAGACCCTCAACTTCCCTT
Organism: Orycteropus afer afer; assembly: GCF_000298275.1. Taxonomy (NCBI): domain Eukaryota; kingdom Metazoa; phylum Chordata; class Mammalia; order Tubulidentata; family Orycteropodidae; genus Orycteropus; species Orycteropus afer. The sequence goes on along the minus strand of NW_006921865.1, from coordinate 2,587,711 downwards.
TCTGCTTAGTTTAATTCACCAAGACATGTCTTAGAACTGAGTTATTGAGCTCAACCAAATTCATTGACAAAATGGATTGTTGATGGGTGCTCAGGGAATGAATCAATCATGAATTCAGGTCTGGAATCAACTTGACTGGCACCTACTTACATTGCTTAAAGGTAGAATTGGTGCAATGAAAAAAAGCATTTCAATTTTTTTTTTTTTT
>NW_006921865.1:2538950-2579973 GCF_000298275.1 Orycteropus afer afer | reverse complement strand
GTATTTTCACGCAAATTCTTCTGCTAGTTGGGGTTTAGTCCAAATCTGCATCCTTTCCTTCAAGGCTCAGGGGTCCAAGATTATCTTCTGTGTCTGTATTTATTGGTTTCCCTTTTCTTTGTTGAAGAGGGTCTGTGCAATCCTTCTGCCTAATCCGCCATCTTGCCCCGCCTCTCAGCATTTCAATTTTAAAGCAAAAAAAAAAGATTCTTATTGACTGAAAGCATAAAGCACTATAACTTGTTTTGATACTTCTAGCCTTTCCATATGGCCTCCCTGCCTCTGTTTTTATTTTTTTGTTGTTGAACTCTGAAACTCATTACAATTTACTATCAGAGTAGTCTACTCATAGAGAAGTTTTTTCTTACTTCCTCTTTCTATTATTCCTTTGAAGAGCTTACAATGGCTTCTTCTTGCATTCCTTGTTAAGTTTATATTCTACTGCATTTTCACTGATCTTTATAATGTAGTTCCAACATTTGATATCATGAATTTAAGCAACTACTCATTGACCACAACTACTATCCCATCATTCCCTTTCATTTTCTTAATTTTATCATCTCTGTTCTTAGGTATTTTAAGGAACTTTCTTCACTTCACTTTACTGTTCCTTCCAGATGAATCTTCTTCTCATCTCCATGTCCTTAACTTTCATGAATTATCAGTTCCTTGGCTTGTTCCTTTATATTCTCATTCTATTTATCTTTTATGGGTCCACTTGGAAAAACCAGACCTAGATTTATGCATTTTTCTGCCTTTCCCACACTTACACCCTATGGTTTGGACTTACTGACCACTCATTTTCAACTCTATTTTTCCCTTTTCTATCTATACTATAGGAACTAGAAAGTTAAATACTCACTTTCCTAAATTCTTTTATAAGTTCCATATGACACAACTCTAGAAATAAGAGAAAATGTCTATGAAAGTTTTTGGTTAAGGAAAAATACATGTATTTCTTCTTTCTTCCTCCTTTAGATGTGATACCTGGAGTTGCATCAGCCACCTTTAACCATGGGGAAAAGGCCAAGCGAATTACCACGATACCATCCCTGACCTCAAAGAGATGCTGAACCTATTCCTTCAACCATCACAAATAGAATTCTTAGGATATGAGGGAAAGTAAACTATCATTTCTTTAACCCAAAATAATTCAGGTTTTCATAACCTGAATATGATTGCATTCAACTCCTTCTGAGCTACTGAAATGTGCTGTAAAAAAAAATAATAATAATAATTAAATAAATATAAATAGGACAGCTAGTTATATGGTTGCCACTTTAAAATTATTAACTTTTAACTTCACATGGGCACTCTATAATACCTGGCAATACTTTCTTATCTTTTCATTGGGCTTTGGAGTTCTCCAGAGAGACTATTTTAAACCTTTCTCCATTCTATTTAGCGCAATTTGTCAACAATTTTCTTTCCTAATTTACAGATAAAATAGAATACATCAGTCGGTAATCCACTGCTTTCTCTTTTGTAATCCTTGTCACTCTGTTCTTGTTCATTTTATCAACTGTTTTTCTAAATTGTTGTCTTTCTTGGCCTCCCAAAAGAATCTAATACTATTGCTCATATCTCCCTTTTACACACTTTTCAACCTCGTCTGCCTTTAATCTCTGATTCCTCTTCCAGAATCCTTCTTACAGTCTCTTTACTCTCTGTTTATCCCTTTTAATGTTGGTATTTTCCATAGTTTTGTTGTAGTCCCTCGTATTTTTCCATTCTTCCAACCAAAGTTGTCGTTATTTCTATATTTTGAATGTTTACTCTAAAAGCCCATTTGAATCACTCAGAGGCACTTGGAATGCAACATATTCAACATTGAACTCATATCCTCCTTTCCTCAAACTCTCTACTATGTTCATTGTTATCTCAGTGAAAAGCACCATTATATATTCAGTTACCCATGCCAGAAATGTGACGTAATTTTTTATTTCGATCTTCCCTTCAAGCTTCAGATTAGTAGTTATCACCTAGTCTTGTCAGCTCTATCACCCAAGTGCCTCAGGGTTGTAGAACTTTACTCAGAATTTATTGAAACTTTTCTAGAGTATAATAACATCATATCCCTTCCAGGTTACACAGTCTCTTAGCTTAAATGACTCCTGTTACTTCTTAATAGGGATGGTAAATTAGTAGTGTGATCTGTCCCCTGCTAACTTCTCTAGAATCATCTCTTCCTAGCTATCATTTCTTATTGACATTTGGTGCTCCAACTCCCCTGAACGTCATTTAGGTAGTCAGTTGCATCATGTTCTTTCCATTTCAGGTCTTCATGCATGTAATTTTCTTCATCAGGAACTATCTTCCTTTCCTCACACATCCTCCTACTTACTTGGTAACAGCTATTGAGTCTTCAAGATTCCAACCTTATCTCCTCCAGGAACCCTGCCCTGAACTCCAAATTTGCTTTAGTTGAAGTGCTTTTGAGTTCTCATATTAACTTTATTTCTGTTTGTTTGGAAGAATAAATTTAAGAGTGCCAGCTCAGACTCTTACAAGTTCAGAGTTTTGGGACTTCATAAACAACATGAAATGCAAAACATTTTCATGATACAGGGGAATGTTAGATTTAGATATTACTCATGATTATTGTACATCAAAGAAATCTATTCTTCGAAAAATACAAATTTGTAACAAATCTTTAATTTTTCAATGATTTTATAGACAAATAATAAAAATTGTATATGACTATATTTATTATATTTAAATAGCAATTATTTTTGGCTACAGTTTCTAGTTTGTGTATGTTAAGGTTTATTGCCCCATTTAGATATTATATATGATGTAAAAGACTCAATATTAAAATTAACAGAGAGAGAGAGAGTTAGAAATATCTGTACAAAATGAAAGGTAATATACCTGGAGTCTACCCTCACCCCTGCCTCACACCTTCTTCCCCAGTCTTTCTTCTCAGGTTTTTATCATTGAAAGCAAGATTCTATATATCAGTAAGCCTGGTCCTTTATCTTCTGTATTTCCATGATTTTGAACTTTGGAAGAGAGAAGGTTAGGAAATGGATAAGATAAAATTTATCAAAAACACTAACCTTGGCCTTTTTTAAAATGGGAAATAGAAATTCCTAACTGAACTAGAGTAGAATAAAATGATGTAACATCATTTAAGCCAGGTGATTTGACGCCATGGAGATTTATATTTTGATGTACTAAGCAGCATTCTATTATCTTCTGCTTAAGGCTCAGTTCTATAGATTTCTCCATTATTCTCTTCATTAAAATCTATCACTAACACCTTGAAAAAGAGCACCCTTGCTATTCGTTAAAATGAATACATTAAATATATTCAATGACCCAAGGAAAGTGTCAAGAAAGTCTACAATAGAATGAAATGAATCTTTCACTTATGTAATGTCACTGATGACTCCTCAAACTATTTTTCCTTTCAATTCATTGTGTATTAATTTCTAATCCTAAAAAAGCCAAGGAGTATGTATTGACTGGTATATGCATGCACTACATTTGGTACTGTAAACTATATACAAGAAACCCATGATATGGTACCTGCCTTTGGGAAAAGAAATGATACACACATATGGCACTCCTCAGTTCTATCCTTTCACCACACTAGCTCAATCTCTGTGCCGAGCAAATAATCTAAGAAGCTGGACTATATGAAGAATAATGGGGCATAAGGATTGGAGGAAGACTCATTAACAACCTGCGATATGAAGATGACACAACCTTGCTTGCTGGAAGGGAAAATGCCTTGATGCATTTACTTGTGAAGATCAAAGACTACAGTCTGCAGTATAGATCACACCTCAACATAAAGAAAACAAAAATCCTCACAACTGGACCAATGAGCATCATCACAATAAGTGGAGGAAAAATTGAAGGTGTCAAAGATTTCATATTACCTGGTTCCACAATCAACACCAACGGAAGCAGTAGTCAAGAAATCTGATGATATATTGCACTGGGTAAATCTGCTCCAAAAGACCTCTTCAAAGTGCTGAAGAGCAACAATGTCTCTTTGAAGACTAAGGTGCACCTAACCCATGCCATGGTATTTTCAATAGCCTCATATGCATATGAGAGCTGGACAGTGAATAAGGAAGACATAAGAAGAGTTGAAGCTTTTGAGTTGTGGTGTTGGTGAAGAATACTGAAAGTACCATGGACTGCCAGAAGAACTAACAGATCTGTACTGGAAGAGAAGTGAAGCCAGAATACTCTTTGGAAGTGAGAATGGACAGACTTTGTCTCCCCTACTTTGGTCATTTTGTCAGAAGGGACCATAACCTGGAGAAAGATATCATACTTGGTAAAGTGGAGGGTCAGTGAAAAAGGGGAAAGCCCGCAGGGAGCTGGATTGACACAGTGGCTACAATAATGGGCTCAGGTATACCATGGATTGTGAGGCTGGCACAGGACTGGGCAGTGTTTGGTTCTGTAGTACATAAGTTCACTATGAGTTGGCTCCAACTCCATAACACCTAACAACAACAACATTATGCTCGGCACTATATTTGGCATTGTAAACTATATAAGAGAAACTCATGAGATAGTGCCTGCCTTTAGGAAAAGATATGATACACAAGTATGGCACTCTTGGAGAAAAATCCCAGGCCATATATGTTTAAATATTAACTGACCCAAAATTGTTATTGTTGTTGTTACATGCCATCAAATTGGCTCTGACTCAGTCACTCAGCAGTGAAACACAGTCTGACCCAAATTTACATATATTTAAAGTGCTCTCTGGATATTCAGAACAGTTAAAGGTCATTCTTAGTGTAAGTATAAAAGAAACCAAACCTGTTGCTATCGAGTCGATTCTAATTTCCTAGAGACCCTATGTTGTTGTTGTTGTTATGTGCCGTCGAGTCAGCCCTGACTCATAGCGACCCCTCCTTGGGTTTCCGAGGCAGTATCACTACGGAAGTAGGATTGCCCAACCTTCCTTCCGACCCTATAGGATAGAATAAAACTGTCCATAGAGTTTCCAAGACTGTAATCTTTGCAGAAGCACACTGCCACATCTTTCATCCTTTGAGCAGCTGGTGGGTTTAGACCACTGATATTTCTGTTAATAGCCAAGTGTTAACCACTGTGCCACCAGGGCTCCTTGAGTTTAAGTATAGAATCAGAAAATTTTAGATCTTAGGGATAATCTAATTTGACTTCTTCATTCTACAGTAAGTAAAATGAGGGTCAGAGAGGGAAGAGAAAGAGAGAAGAAGGATATAGTATTTTTTTTTACAACTTTATTCTTTGAATGTCTTTTTTTCACTTAATCTTGGAAACAAGTTTGTGAATTTGGTGTTACTAATCCCACTTTCATATGAAAACCTTGAGGTTGAGAGATTAATATTCTGTTTGCTTGTTTAAATTCACCCTACTCAGGAATTCACATCAAGGGTTGCATGATTCTAAAGCCAATTTCCCTTTCCAAAGCATTAAAACCTCCAATGGGCACGAGATAGTTGAGTAACTTTGCCCATGCTCACATAGAACTCAAAATGAGAAAATCTATCACTTCAGCCCACATATACAGCCACTGTACACTAGTGCCACTCATTTAGTAAGAAGGGAAAAGAAATTTGTAGAGTGAATGAGTCAAAGAATCTGGTTACTCCAGTAAGCAATAAGAAGCATTCCTTGATTGAAAAAGGGGCTGAGATGCTAGAGAGAAGAGGTAGTAAGATAAGCTCCTTCCAACCCCAAAATAAGCCAAAGCAATAACCTGAATATGCTTCTTATACTGGATTGACTTAGTGCTCATGAGAACTGAGACCACCAAAATCCAAAAAGCTTAACTATCAAGACTGGGAACAGATGCTGTGTCAACAGAACTACTTTACCAATTTTTTTTTTTTTTTTTTTTTTTTGGAAACAGTAGATAAATAACTTCACTTTTTGCCTTCGAAAATTTCTGAAAAACAATTTAGTTAAACCCAAAATTTCTCTTCTGGGCTAACTGCCCACTTCCAAATAATCATTTGCTCACCTGAGCTCAATGCTTACTAGCAAACAAATGCTCACTTATCAAACTCACTTCAAGACTCTCACTTAACTGTGTCCACCAATTCTAAAATTCTAAAATACTATATCATCAATTTGTCCTATCTCAATTAGATCCTTGTGTTGAAAGTGTCTCCTTAAATTCCTTGATCCTTGATCTTCAATCCTATAATTTATCCATCTTTGACCTTTCCTTCTGAAACGTAACCTAGAATTTGTAGAGGTGTTTCTCTTGCTTGCTGCAGTGGATTAATAAAAACAGCTTTGCTTAACTGCAGGTTTTTCTGGTGGACATTTTGATGAGTCAGTAGTCAATAGCAATAAATTAAATAACAGACACTATGGAAACAGGACAGATTCAGGTTAGTCACACTGAAAAGAAAGCACAAAAATAGTCAACAGCACCCACCAGATGATATATTTTCCATTGTTTGTGTGTGCACACATGTGCCTGCTCCATTCTAGTCTAAAAGGGGTTTGAGGAAGGAGTGTTTTAAAGAATTGTGGGAAAGAATCTTGCTTCAAATTCTGGCTTCTTCCAGTAACTTTTAGATACAAAGCTACAATGTTTAAAACAATAGAAACCATGCCTTCACCAGATCTCCCTGAATACTAGTACATTCAAGGAAATGTACTAGAAAAATTCTACAATTGCAGATTGGCCCTTGTCTAACATAATGTAGTGAGGGAAGTGACTCAGAGAAATTTTTATCCAAGTATGTGGCAGACTTAAGAATCTTCCTCCAGCCATGGAGATGAGTTGTACACTGGGTTGAATGTGGCCTAGCAAAAATCAGAAATATTTGTTATATGTCAAAATTGGCAAATCCTTGTCACATGTCAAAATCTGCCCAATTTCCTGATATTCAGTAGTAATTGGGGGAAGGGTACCTTATGTTATAGAATTCCAGAGCAACATGTGTGCTTTCTTAGGAGAAATATATATCACAGGGAAAATATTATTTAGAATCTAATATTGATTTCTAAGGAATATGTTTTTCATTTCTTCTGAGTACAGGATCGTGGGTATATGTACAGGCATACCTCATTTTACAGTGTCTTGCATTATTGCATTTCACAGATGTTGTGATTTTAAAAAATTGAAGGTTTTTGGTAACCTTGTGTCAAGCAAATCTTCTGGCACCATTTTTTTAACAACATTTACTTGCTTCATGTCTCTGTGTCATATTTTGTTAATTCTCACAATATTTGAAACTTTTTCATAATGCTATTGCACACTTAATAGACTACAATATAGTGTAAATATAGCTTTTATATGCACCTTGAAACCAAAATTTTCATATGACTTGCTTTATTTTGATATTTGCTTTACCGTTGTGGTTCAGAACCAAATCTACAATATTTCCAAGTATGTCTTACCTATATTTGGCCTACCTGGGAATTCTTAAATTGCTCTCTATAAAAGAGGGGTGAGAACTTAGGTGGTAGAAGCAGAAAAGGAGTGTTCTAAGTATACAGGGTTTTGCATAAGGAAAGGGTAGAGGAGATTCTTTAATTGGAATATTGACAGAAAATTTTGAGAACTATATCAAATAGTAATTAATAATCTATATGATGCTTCCTTAAAAAGCTGAAAATAGAAATGTCATAAAATTCAACAATCCCTCTTCTAGGTATACCCCTTAGAGAAATAAGAGAGGTGATATTAAATGACTTATGCATATGCATGTTCATTGCAACATTATTCACAATAGCAAAAAAAGATGGAAACAACATAAAAGTCCATCGATGAATGAATGGATAAACAAACTGTGGTACAGACACAAAATGGAATACTATGCAATGATAAATAATAATGATGATTCTGTGTAACATCTTACAACATGAATGAATCTGGAGGACCTTATGCTTAGTATAATAAGTCAAATACAAAGAACAGATATTGTATGAAACTACTAAACATTCTTTGATGGTTACTAGGAAAAGGGTGAGAGGTGGAGAAGCACTAACTAGATAGTAGACAAGAGTTTATTCTGGTGAAGGGAAAGGCAATACACAATATGGAAGAAGTCAACACAATATGACCTAGGAAAAGGAAGATACTGAAAAGTATGCAAGAATAAAAGTCAAGTAAGAAAATGCTATAATATATATAGTCCTAAAATAGGATTATTAATTAACAATAAGTCCTGAGTAAATACATAGCTAAATATGTATGCTAAATAGGTGAGGGAGGTCATATGGGAATACACCTACATACATATATAGGTATAGTGGTAAATATTTTGACACATGTATTTCCAAATGCTACATGTATTATATATAATAGAGCATATGGGGCGACAGTTATAGAAACAATTTAAACACCAGGACTAAACTGAACTACTGGACCTGAAGACTAAGAACCATAACCTCGGACAACACCTAAGTCAATTGGCAAAACATAGTTCATAAAGATAATATTGTGTATTATAGTCTAGTGAGTGGTGTCTAGGATCTTTAAACCTTGTAAGTAGCCATCTAAGAAGCCAGAGTTGGTCTCACATCTGAAGCATAAGAGAATGAAGAAAAATGAAAACTCAAGGACATATGAACCACAGCTTCTTCTAACCTAAGACCAGAAGAACTAGATGGTGCCTGGCTACCACTACTAATCAGTCTGACCAAGATCACAATAGAAGGTCCCAGTTAGGATTGGTTTAAAAAAAAAAAAAGTAAAAATTTAAAGAAAAAAAAAAGATTTACTGGTTGGAAAGAGACTAGAGGAACCATTGAGATTATTGTTATTCTGAAAAAATCTTCACACTTGAAACTGAAATCACTCCCTCCCAGAAGCCACCTTCCAGCCAAATAATAGAAGGGATCATTAAAAAAAAAAAACAAAAAAAAACATGAAAAATGTGCTTCTCAGAAAAATCAATATGAGACAATTTTGGGCAACATTTTCCAAAACAAAAGATGGGAAGACGGGGAAAATGGACAGAGGAAAATATGGAACCTAGGAAAGAAACAGGGAGAGGACTGATATATTTAACAATTTTTGTAAGAACTATTGATTGGGAAAACTAACTTGCTAGATAAAATTTCACCAAAAACACAATAAAATGTTTTGTAAAATGGTAATAAAGTTGTGAGCTGTGAAACAAGAAATTAAAAGCATTGAAATCTTCATTTAAAAAAAAAAACTAGTTATTGGACAATGGTTTTAGAATTAATAGATTCCTGACAATTCAGAAAAGGGCTAAACCTATGCACTGATGGACTAAGTGCAAAGTGAGTATCAGCCCACAGAGAAATTTAACGTTACTTTGTAGACTTAATTCTCTCTATATTACGTTTGTAGAAAGTAAGCAACTTTCTAATGGTCACATATTTTCAGGTCTAGAGTACATCTCTTGGTGATGTTTTCATAAAGGTGATATATTTTCCTTCCTCTTTACAAGAATAGAGACTAATAAAAACGTATTTCTAATTCATGGAGTTGAAGATTTACTTGGTGATAATGTGAAATTTCTTTGGAGCAATAGTACACACTGACGCTTTTTGCCCTGCTTAAAGAAAACACTATTTAAATATTTTTAGAAGCAAATTTAATATCATTGCCTTCACTTAGATTGTTTATTTTTATTATATTTTCTTTGATTTAGTATTTCATACAACTACTTGGAGGAAAAAACTGCCAATAAACCTTAGATATAGCTATGTGCAAGGGAGCACTTAAATTGGATTTTGAGATAGCAAAACCCTAAATTCCTGGCTGTATTTCTAATTTTATTAAATGCACACCAATTCACTGCCAGTGTATTTTGCTATTTATTTAATTATTTAAAAGCTATCAGTAATTGAGTTGTACATACAATTAAAACTTTTCATTATCATCATTAATAGTTAAAGGATTTTACTTATACAAAATATTTATGTATACTTCATTTGACTAATAAAATTTGAATATATAAAGCAAATTCCAAACTACAATTAGAATGAAAATTGGAAGTGGGTAATCAGATCTTAACAATAAATCTTAATGTTTTTCTTTTTCTTGAAATTCAATTTTTTGGCAATCTATATGATCTCAGTCACTGATAATATAGAAGAAGTTCAAGTAAGTAAAAAAGATTCTTTACTATGCATTCCCTGAGCAGTTTCAAATGCCAAGCTAATACCAAGGCCACAAGAATATTTTTACCAATTAACCAGGACAGGGAAAATTCTGGTAAATGCAAAATTATTATATTTATGTTGTCTTTACTTTGAAGAGTCCAATAACCTATTCTGGAGACAGAAAAATAGAAAATTCAGGGATTGAAATAAAGAAGATTCATTTTTATAAAGAGCTTTACTAAGTTAGGGGAGAACAATGTGGAACAAAACTCAAAATCATTTGGGATTAAAAAAAAAGGGACCAGGTTTGCTAGTCTGGTAGAACCTCATGCAACCCCTGGACTATGGCCCCTAGCTGCCCTTCAGGTGTGGAATTAAAACCACATATATGGCCACCAGCCAAACAAAAGACAGGCATATGAGGTAAACATTTACATTAGGTAGGTATGCTTCTTGGAGAGAACAATCATGGGAGAACAGAAGGGCTGTGTATGAACAGGGAGACAACTGGTGGGGGGCAGGAGTGCATGGAGGGAAGGACACAGGGAAGTGGTAACTATCTGGAGGAAGTGGGAGGGGAGCAGTTGCATTGCGATAAATTGTAGTCAATGTCATGAGACAAAGTTATGTGAACTGCTGTAAGGAAAGTGAACTTGCTCTGTAAACTTTCACCCAAATCACAATTAAAAATAATAATAATAATAATAGCTTTACTAAGTTAAAATTGGGAGCTCTGGTAGCATAGTGGCTAAGACACTTGCCTGCTAACCAGACAGCTGGCGGTTCAAACCCACCAGCCACTCTTCGGAAGGAAGGTTGGGCAATCCTACTTCCGTAGTGATACTGCCTCGGAAACCCAAGGAGGGGTCGCTATGAGTCGGGTTTGACGTGACGGTACAAAACAACAACAACAAGTTAAAATTAAAGTATCATAAACTGCACATATTTAAAATGTACATATTGATAAGCTTTGACACACTCAGAAAACCATCATCAAAATAAGAAAAATAAAATATCTCTCACTTCCAAAAGCTTCCTTAAGCCCCTTGGTAATTCCTATCTCTTGCAACTCCCCTTTCTACCAGTATTCTCTCCTGTCTTCACTTACCTGCTTTCTGTCACTATACTGTGTACTTCCTCTGTTGTTGTTGTTGTTGTTATGTGCTTCCTAGAATTTTTATTAATGAATTCACATAATATTTTTCCTTTGGATTCTTTTATTTGGCATAGTTTTATTGAGATTGATTCATATTGTAGTGTGTATTAATAATTCATTTGTGTTGACATTGCAAAGAAGTATTCCTTTGGTGGATATGCTACTGTGACTTTAACCACTCACATGTGGATGGACATTGGGTTATATCTAATTTTTGATTATTACAATAAAATTGCTATATACATTCACGTACTATTTTTTGTAGGAGCAAGTACTTTACTTTCTCTTGGGTAAATACTTAGGAATAGAGTGGGTGAGTCACATAACAGGTGTATATTGTTGTTGTTGTTGTTGTTGCTATGTACCATGGAGTTGGACCCAACTCATAGCCACCCCTCCTTGTTTTCCGAGGCAGTATCACTATGGATGTAGATCACCCAACCTTCCTTCAGAGGAGTGACTCGTGGTTTGAACTGCCAGCCTTCTGGTTAGCAGTCAAATGCCTTAGGCACTACGCTACCAGAGCTCCTACAGGTATATATATAATTGTTAAAATGTTTTACAAACCTCTTGCACCATTTTATATTCCCACCAGAAAGAATATCTCCATATCCTCTACAACACTTTGTATCATCAGCTTATTTAATTTGAGGCATTCTAATAGTTATGAAGTAGTATCTCACTGCAGTTTTAATTTGCAGTTTGCTAATGGCCAAAGCCACTCCTCGGAAGGAAGGTTGGGCAATCCTACTTCCGTAGTGATACTGCCTCGGAAACCCAAGGAGGGGTCGCTATGAGTCGGGGCCGACTCGATGGCAAACAACAACAACAACAATGGCCAAAGGAGGATCTCTAGATGGTGCAATTGTTTGTCCTCAGCTTGTAACCTAAAGTGACACCACAAAATAAAGGTCTGATGATCTATTTCCATTGAGATTACAGCTAAGGAAAAGCTGAAGAGCTGCAACAGGTTTTTTATTATTATTATTATTACAAAACATATTGATGGTAAGCATTATTTACTGGCCTCAGAACATGTTTGGAAATATTCTTTACTCTTCAATTTTCTGAGTTTGTGTAAGGTTGTTATATTTCTTCCCTTTTTTTTAGTAGAATTCACCAGTGACACTGTGATTTCATTACATCATCTTGATATGGAACTCTAGTCTGTGACTCCCCTCGCCTCCCTAGAGGTCAGGCTTATATGACAAATCCAGCCCCCACCATGAGTCAACTCATTGGCATAGCCTGTCAAATGTAGTTTGGGACCCTCTATGAGTAGCAAAACCAAACCAAACCAAACTCACTGCCATCAAGTCAGATCTGGCTCATAGCGACCCCTCCTTGGGTTTCCAAGGAGGTATCACTACGGAACTATATTGCCTTCTGAGGAGTGACTGGTGAGTTTGAACCACCAGCCTTCTGGTTAGCAGTCAAATCCCTTAGGCACTATGCCATCAGAACTAATATGGATTCACCTTCCCTGCACACAATGCTTCTGCCAAAACTATCATCTGTGGACTTATAGAATACCTTATCCACCATCATGGTATCCCATACGGCATTGCTTCAGATCAAGGGACTCACTTCACAGCAAATGAAGTGCAGCAATGGGCTTATGCTCATGGAATTACTGGTCTTACCACGTTCCCCATCATCCTGAAGCAGCTGACTTGACAGAACGATGGAGTGGCCTCCTGGAAACACAATTATGGTGCCAGCTATGTGGCAATACCTTGAAGGGTTGGGGCAATGTTCTCCAGAAGGCTGTATATGCTCTAAACCAGTGTCCAATATATGGTTCTGTTTCTCCAATAGCCAGGATTCCTGGGTCCAGGAACCAAAGAGTGTAAACAGGAGTAGGACCACTCACCATTACCCCTAGTGACCTACTCAAAAAATTTTTGCTTCCTGTCCCTGCTACCCTATGCTCTGTGGGTCTGGAGATTTAAATTCCAAAGGGAGTCCCAGCTGGAGACATAATACTAATTGCTTTGAACTGGAAATTAAGAATGCCACCTGGCCATTTTGGCTTCCTCATGCCTCTGGATCAACAGACAAAGAAGGGCATTAATTGGCAGAAGTGGAGCCCAAGGAAATAGAAGCAGAGCTGCCTCAGCCTGAAAGGCTAGGACCATGGCCTTTGGGAGTGGAATGATCACAGACCCCTAGGTTTCAAAGTGCCAGGCCTTCACCAACTTGGTTCTAGAGTGTGGAGCTGCTCATTCATGTGAGCCAGTGGGATGGAGCCATAGCCACTGCCCAAGAGTGAGGGGGCAGGGCTTCCATGCCCAAGAGGGAGAGGAACGGGCCCCCCAGGCCAAGGGGGTGAGGTCGCCACTTAGAGGAACTAGGGGACTGGAGCCACCCAGTGGATGAGATCTGTACAGATGCCACCCAATGAAGATCTGTACAGATGCCAAGTTGCCAAGGAGTGGAATTGTGGTAGTTATGTTTGTGTGCCAATTTGGCTGGGCCTGGTTAAGTGGCTGGGTAGCTGGTGGTAGTTATTCCCCATGAAGAGGCTGGCAATCAACTCCATGGTAGGATCTACCACAAGCATCCTTTGGGATGTGGTCTGCTTCCTGTATATAGGGAGAAGCCTTGGGAATGGTCTCTAGCTTATGGCACCTTGAACCCTGCATATAACTGTGTCGTTGCTCAGTGCCCTGCCATGCTCTGCTACCTTGGGACTTACAATGGACTTGAATTAATGGCTTGCCATGTGATTTGGTGATATTGGGACTGTGCCTTTTTACTTGTCAACCTTGGGCTTGGCAGCCTCAGCAGCCAGCAGCTTTCTGAGTAAAGAAAAGCCTCTAGCTTCTGTGGACCAGGAGCAGGAAGCAGAGCTGAACCCCAAGTTTGAGGGGTTTTCACCTAGCCCCTAGAGCCTGGCACTTTGAACTTGGACTTAAAGCCTACAAACTGTAAGAGAGGAAACTCCTGTTGTTAAGGCCATCCCATTTGTGGTATATATTCTTGTCAGATCGGTACTAGGTAATCAGAACAGATACTCTAATAACTTGAGAAATTCCAAGAGTTTAGAAGTTACCTTCCACAAACTGAGGATAAAGACAAAACTGTTTGGCTAAAGTAATTCTTTATGCCACAGTCACTTTTGTAGTATGACTTAATTGTCATATTTCTTAATCTCCTTCATTTGGAATTATGGTATGCATTTAACAGTATATGCAAAACGTCAAATACAGTGTATGAAATTAATACAGTAATTATTTAATACTAGTAGTTGCTTTTGTAATTTACCTTTTAGATAAATTGTTAATATTAACAGAGGTGACAATACTTATGCTTAGTTTTGTTTTCAAGAAAGTTTTGAAGTTCAACTGTATTAAACAGTATTGTTTTTATCAATTTTCAAAATAACTTATGATTGCTTCTTGTGTGATAAATGGAATTCAAATTGTGTCTCATGAAGATTCAGATTAACTACTCTTCATGGTGATTCAGAAATACACAAAAAGTAAAGTCCTGTGTGCATAGCTTCCTAGACTTCTACTTACTCATATGCTAGATTACAAACTTTTTAGGATAAAGTCTTCATATGATACTTAGATCTTGACAGGTTAAAACATCATTCAATGGAATGCTCATTGAAAAATCTTCTAATCGGAACTATATTAGGGCCTCCCTAATCCTCTCACTTCTTAGAAGCATTTTTCTTTCTTACGTACGTATCACAGAATATGAAACAGATTAATATGACCCACTTGTTCCTTATTGCTCTGTCAGACTAATTAATCTCTCTCTTGTTTCAAAAGTCTCATCACCTTAAAAGAATTATCTCAGCCTATATTTGCTAGCTAGCCTTATTTTTTGTGCTCAGATGCAGAGCTTCCTTGCCATTTTTTTCTTATTTATTGGTTTACCAATGTCTTTAGTTTTGGGAATTTGAATATTCATGATGATTATTCAGCAAAAATTCTGGTCTCTTTCTTCCATGACCTCCTCAGTTTCAACAAACATTTCTTCCACCTCAACACAGCATCTCAATCCCATGTTTATATTCTAGACCCTGTCATACCTATAATGGCATCATCTCTAAAATCTCAATATCAAACAACCAGTTCATATTCTACAGACCACCATGAAATTATTCCTATGCATAACCACTAAACTGCTTTACCTTCTCATCCACAATCACAATAAACTGGAAAAACCAGAACAAATTCAATTCTCCACCTACTCTGTGCCTGACAATGAGCACCTTAATGTGGTTGGAGAAAAGTAACCAACTATATGATTGATAGCACCTTAAATTACTGATCACATATCTTAAATGTTCCATCAGCACTGTCTGGAATTACATTCCCTGGGTCAATTCACTCCTCCATCCTGAGAGGACTCTTCTGTGCCTTCACTTTTCCCAAAAACTATATTCCCCTAAGCAGCATTCCTAACAATATCAGCTTGTGATTGTCATCTTTAACAGAGAAAATAGAAGCATTCAGAAAATAAGTGCCTCAACATCATGCTAACTCCTTTTGTAATCAGTATTCCCCTTTCATCCTGTTATACTCCTTGTACCTATGGCACAATTCAATGTTTATATAGAATTTGATGTGTATCAAGCCCCTAGAGCAAGGAAAGGGAGGGACCAGGAATGGCCTTGGAGACCTCAGAAGTGGCAGGATATCCAGGTTAAAAGGGGAGGGAAGCAAGGCTAAACCCCAATCCCCTAGAGCCTGGAAAGGGGGCTACCAGGAATGGCTGGAGACCACAGAGTTGTAGGTTTCAGGTAGGAATTAGGTAAGAGGACAGTGCAGAGGTTTCCAACAGCTAAAGGTGACAAATCTGTCAGTCAGTTTGTCATCCTGTGAGGCTGGTACATTACTGTGAGGCTTGAGGCTATGCCACTGTTGTTTCAGATGCCAGCAGAGTTATACATGGTGCACAGGTTTCAACGCAGTTTACAGACTGAAATAGACTAGGAAGAAGGAGGAGGCCACCCACTTCTCAAAAATTGGCCAAGGAAAACCTTATGAATAGCAGAGAAACATTGTCTGATATATTACTGGGCAAATTTATGAATAGCTTGGAAACATTTTCCGATATAATGCAGGAAGACATGCACTTTGGGTTGGAAGGCACTCAAAATAGGACTGGGAAAGAGCTGCCTCATTAGAGTAGAACCAACCTTAATGATATGGATAAAGTAAGTCTTTCAAGATCTCCATGCCCTGATGTGGCACGACTCAAATTGCAGACAAATAGCGGCAAACATCCATTAATAATCAGAACATGGAATGTACGAACTATGAATCTAGGAAAATTGGAAGTTGTCAAAAATGAAATGGAAAGCACAAAGATTGATATCCTAGGCATTAGTGAGCTGAAATGGACCAGTTTGGGCCATTTTGAATCAGACAACCATATGATCTACTATGCTGGAAATTACAAATTGAAGAGAAATGATGTGGCATTAATCATCACGAAAGATGCTTCAAGATCTGTCCTGAAGTACAATGCTGTCAGTGATAGGATAATATCCATATGCCTACAAGGAAGACCTGTTAGTACGACTATTACTCAAATTTATGCACCAACCACCAAAGCCAAAGATGAGGAAACTGAAGATTTTTATCAACTTCTACAATCTGAAATTGACCAAACATGCAATCAAGATGTGTTGCTTATCACTGGTGATTGGAATGCAAAAGTTGGAAACAAAGAAGAATTACCGGTAGTTGGAAAATTTGGCCTTGGTGACAGAAATAACACTGGAAATCACATAATAGAATTTTGCAAGACCAATGACTTATTCATTGCAAATACCTTTTTCAACAACACAAATGGGAGCTATACACGTGGACTTCACCAGATGGAGTACACAGGAATCAGATTGACTACATCTGTGGCAAGGTGATGGAAAAGCTCAATATCTTCACCCAAAACAAGGCCAGGAGCTGATTGTGAAACAGAACATCAACTACTTGTATACAAGTTCAACTTGAAGTTGAAGACAATTAAAACAAGTCCACAAGAGCCAAAACATAATCTTGGATAAATCCCTCCTCAATTTAGAGATTATCTAAAGAATAGATTCGATGCATTGAACACCAATGAGCAAAAACCAGAAGGATTGTGGGATGACATCAAGAGCATCATCCATGAAGAAAACAAGAAGTTATTAAAAATGCGAGAAAGAAAGAAAAGACCAAAATGGATGTCAGAAGAGACTCTGAAATGTGCCCTTGAGTGAAGAGTAGCTAAAGCAAATAGAAGAAATGACAAGATAAAAGAGCTGAGTGGAAGATTTCAAAGAGCAGCTCAAGCAGACAAAACAAATTACTGTAATGAAATGTGCAAAGACCTGGAATTAGAAAACCAAAAGGGCAGAACATTTTCAGCATTTCTCCAGCTGAAAGAACTGAGGAAAAAAAAATAAGCCTTGGATTGCAATATTGAAAGATTCTATGGGAAAAATATCTAATGATGCAGGAAGCATCAAAAGAAGATAGAAGGAATACACAGAGTCTCTGCACCAAAAAGAACTGGTTATCTTCATCCACTTCAGGAGGTGGCCTATGTTCAAGAACAAGTGTTATTGAGTTAAGAGGTCAAAGCTGCACTGAGGGAATTGGTGAGGAACAAGACTCCAGGAATTGACAGGATACATTTGAGATGTTTCAACATACAGAAGCCCTGCTGGAGGCACTCACTCGGTTGTGACAAGAAATTTGGAAGACAGCTACTTGGCCTACTGACTGGAAGAGATCCATATTTGTACTTATTTCAAAGAAGGGTGATCCCACAGAAAGTGGAAATTATCTAACAATATCATTAATGTCACATGCAAGTAAAATCTTACTGAAGATAATTCAAAAACATTGCAGCAGTATATTGGCAAAGAACTTCCAGCAGTGTAGGCTGGATTCAGAAGAGGATGTGGAATGAGGGATATCATTGCTGAAGTCAAATGGATCTTGACTCAAAGAAAAGAATACCAGAAAGATGTTTACTTGTGTTTTATTGACTATACAAAAGCATTTAATTATGTGGATCATAACAAATTGTGGGTAACATTGAGAAAAATGAGAATTCCAGAACACTTAAATGTACTCATGAGGAACCTGTACATAGAACAGGAGGCTGTCATTCAAACAGAAAAAGGGAGCATTGCATGGTTTAAAATCAAGAAGGGAGTGTGTCATGGTTGTCATGGCTGTATCCTTTCACCATAGTTATTCAATCTACATGGCAAGCAAATGATCTGAGAAGCTGAACTATATGAGGAAGAACATGGCATCAGGATTGGAGGAAGGATCATTAACAACCTGCGACACAAAAGAGGGGAAGGCCCTCAACGAGGTGGACTGACATGGTGGCAGCAGCAATGGGCTCAAGTGTAGCAAGAATCATGGAACTGGCTCAAGACGGGGTAGTGTTTTGTTCTGCTATGCTTAGGGCCTCTAAGAGTCATAGATGATTCCATAGTACCTAACAACAGCAACAAGACCTATGTAAGACACAACTTTGCTTGCTGAAAGTGAGGATGACTTGAAGTACTTATTGATGAAGATTGAAGGATATAGTCTGCAGTATGAGTTACAGCTCAATATAAAGAAAACAAAAATCCACACAAATGGACCTATAAGCTGCATTACAATAAATGGAGAAAAGATTAAAATTCTCAAAGACTTCACATTGCTTGGTTCTACAATCAATGCCAATGGAAGCAGCAGTCAGGACAACAGCCAATGTATAGCACTGGACAAATTGGCTACAAAGGACCTCTTTCTTTCTTTCTTTTTCTTTTTTTTTTTTTTGTTCAACAGACATTTATTAACTGTTCATATGCCAAAAACTATGCTATGGGGATGCAAAAATGAATAAAGTTCCTGTTCCTGCCCTTAAGGAGCTCACATTCTAGTAAATAAGGTTTTAATAAACAAAAATACAGTACAATAAGTAATACAATAGAGGTAGGTTCTAATTACAGTTGCAGCACAAAAGAAAAGTTAGATGATCTTGAATGGAGCAAGAGAGATTTCACAGAGGAGATAGTTACGCCAGGCCTGCAAAGATACACATGAGTTTTCCAGATGGGGAAGGAGGGCTAGGATACTTGATGCAAAGGTAACAGTATGCACCCAGATGTGGAAGCCTGAACATGTGTCACATCTGGAGAATTGTGTCTGTTTTATCAGAACATTGTCAGGATGAGAGGAATTATTTTGTACACCAAGCAAAGAAGTATGGCTTTCTCTTGAAGGTGCCTAAGGTCACTGAAGGGTATTAAGCAAGGAGTAACATTTCAGAATGCTTCTAGAAATCCCACTCTGGTAGCATTGTGGAGCAAGAAAGAGGAGACAGGCTGGGTACAAGGAGACAAGTCAGTATAATGCTTGAGGTAAGAGCAATGAAAATGGAAGACCGTGATGTATCAGAGATATGGAGATATAATTAGTAGAGCTTAAACACTAATTAGATAGGGGTTAGGTAGAGGGGAGGAGTGACTCTAGTAAATTAAAATAACTGTCCTGAAATTAACCAAAGTAAGAAACATAAGCACCAGAGTAGGTCTCATATAAGAGGAGATACATATAGTTGTCTATGGGACAGCCAAGTAAAGATATATACTCATGAGAAACCTGCACATAGACCAGTAGGCTGTCATTTAGACAGAAAAAGAGAATACTGCATGGTTTAAAGTCAAGAAAGGAGTGCATCAGGGTTGTATCCTTTCCCCATACTTATTCAATTTGTATGCTGAGCAAATGATCCAAGAAGCTGGGCTATATGAGGAAGAACATGGCATCAGAATTGGAGGAAGAATCATTAACAACCTGAGATATGCTGACAACACAACTTCGCTTGCTGAAAGTTAGGATGACTTAAAGTACTTACTGATGAAGATTGAAGAATACAGTCTGCAGTATGGAGTGTGTCTCAATATAAAGAAAACAAAAATCCTCAAAACTGGACCTATAAACTGCATTACGATAAATGGAGAAAAGATTGAAGTTGTTAAAGACTTCACATTGCTTGGTTCTACAATTGGTGCTGATGGAAGCAGCAGTCAGTATGTCAGATGATGTATAGCACTGGACAAATTAGCTGCAATGAAAGACCTCTTTCAAGTGCTGATGAGCACAGATGTTTCTTGAGGACTAAGGTGCCCCTGACACAAGCTACGGCATTTTCAATTGCCACATAAGCATGAGAGATAGACAATGAATAAGGAAGACTGAAGAAGAGTTGATGCTTTTGAGCTGTGGTGTTGGTGAAGAATGCTGAAAGTACTGTGGACTGCTAAAAGAACTAACAGGTCTGTCCTGGAGGAAGTGCAGCCAGAATGCTCCTTGGAGGTAAGAATGGCCAGATTTCGTCTCACATACTTTGATCATGTTGTCAGAAGGGACCATTCTTTGGAGAAGGATGTCATGCTTGGTAAGACGGAGGGTCAACAAAAGAGGGGAAGGCCCTCAACGAGGTGGACTGACATGGTGGCAGCAGCAATGGGCTCAAGTGCAGCAAGAATCATGGAACTGGCTCAAGACGGGGTAGTGTTTCGTTCTGCTATGCTTAGGGCCTCTACGAGTCATAGATGATTCCATAGTACCTAACAACAGCAACAAGACCTATGTAAGTATTTTATATACATCACTTAATTCTACAATAATGCTCTGAGGTAAATGCTATAATTATCCTCATTTTGAAAATAAAAAATTTGTGTCACATATGTATTAGGAAATGTGGCCAAGATCCTGCAGCTAGTGCGTAAGAAAAATTAGATTTTAGTCTAGGTGATCAAGAACCAGTGTCTGTACTTTATAACCACCATACTCCACTCCTTCTCCAGATTGAGACCAAATCCCCCACTTCTGGACTGGGTTTCATGCCTTCCTGCCTAATCAAGGGCTCTTCTCCATTCTACAGAATCATTTTCTCCCTTTTTAGTAGTTCCTTCTTTCAGTATACAAGCATGTTTTAATCTTTAAAAAGAAAAAGATTATTGTACAAATATTAATCTCCAGGTCATCTCATTTTCCTTTATCTCTACTTCTCATTATAGTAAAATTTCCCAAAGCACTTCTCTTTATTTCCTGTAGTAGGTTGAATAATATCCCCCTCAAAATTCACATCTGCCCAGAAACGCAGAAAGAAAGTGATCTTATTTGAAAATAGGATCTTTGCACATGAAATTAGTTAAGAATATTGAAATGAAATTATTTTGGATTTAGGATGGGCCTTAAATCCAATGATTCATATCCTTATAAGAAGAGGAGAGGACAGAGAGACACACAGAAGGAAAGAAGGTCATGTGAGGATGAAGGTTGAGATGAAAAACCAAGGAAAGCTTGGATTGCAAGAAACAAGGAAGGATTCTTTCCTAGAGCCTTCATTTGTATACTCAGTCTTCTAGGTGATGACAACTATTTCCGTGAGTTTAAATACTATGTATAACCTGATTTCCAAATGTATGATTCTAACTCTTCCATATTCCCTGAATTCAGAATCTCATATCCAACTGAACATTTGACATGCCCACTTAGATATGAATATAAATCTCACCATGTTCAAAATAGAATTATATTTCCCACTCCTGCCAAAACTTGCTTCCCTCACAGAGTCCTTCATTTCAGTAAATGGACTACTGTTCACCCTGATGATTCTGCCAAAGCATACAAGTCATGCTTAATTTCTCTGCCTTTCTCACTTTCCAAATCCAATTTATCAAGAATATTGTTGATATAACTTTCAAAATATATTTTACATCCAACAACTTCTCACCACTTCTACTACTATTTCTGTCTGGCCCAGTATGTTGCACAACTCCAGGGGACCATTTATCTGGAATTCAATGATAATATTGATCTAGGATTGTCCAATGCAATGTCATTGATAGTTCATGTAACGGCTTTGATAGTTCATGTCACTCTTTTCTCTTACATTGATACTGCAATTGTGTCCTAACAGTATTTTATTTCTTGAGAGAAACAAAATAATAGAGTAGCACATATTTCTGTATCCTTTCCATCACTGCAGTTTTTAGTGATTCTATATCCTTTCCTTAAATCAGTGTTTCCAAAAGTGCATAATAACTTGGCACTCTAGTCCTGAGAGATACTACTCAAGAAAGAATTTCATTGCCAAACAAATTTGAATACCACTCCTAATATTATAATCCTCCTCTTATGATTAGTAAAGTACTTCAGCATATTTGAAGGGAGTATATTTCTCTTCATCATCTTATGTGCTTTTTTCTATAGATGAGAATTTCAGGTGCATAAAATATGATTGATACTAGTGGTGGGGTAATTTTACCTGAGTATTAAGAAATAGACTCCATCTCAGCTTTTTTCCTTCCTGACTGATGAATTAGTAAAGATAATGGCTCTTTTTCTGCTTCCTATTTCCATCTGTTAAATCTACCTAAACAAAATCTTTCAAGTGGTGATAGTGTGGAGGGAGATGCCTCTTAATTCCAGCTTTTTTATTAACCATTGTTGTTGTTATTGTTATTTGCCATTGAGTCAGCCCCGACTCATAGTGACCCCTCCTTGGGTTTCCAAGACAGTATCACTATGGAAGTAGGATTGCCCAACCTTCCTTCTGAGGAGTGGCTGATAGGTTTGAACCGCCAGCCTTCTGGTTAGCAGTCAAGTGCCTTAGGCACTATGCTACCAGAGCTCCTGTACATAAATCAAATTAGGCCAGCATTAAGGGTTTACATGTGTTGAAGAGTGAGAAAGAAGTAAAATTTCTATTTATAATTTGGGTTGAAATTATATCATTCAACTAATTTTACTCAAAAATATGAACTTTCAGGTTATTTTTTGCTGATGGTCAATAATAAAGTTGATTCATCCATCTCTAAATTTCTATAATTTCTATGAGTGAATTCTCTAAGGGTTAATCTCTTATTGAAGTGAGTAGAAGGAAGGTTGGGCAATCCTACTTCCGTTGTGATACTGCCTCGGAAACTCAAGGAGGGGTTGCTATGAGCCGGGTTTGACTTGACGGCACATAACAACAACAACAACAATAGAGTCACTCAGGAGCCCTGGTAGCATAGTGCCTAAGGGAATATGATTGAAACCTTGAAGATACAGTTAGTGAACAACATACAACATATTCAAGTGTAGTTGAACTGAACTGCATCACCACAGTCCTTTTTTTTGTTTGTTTGTTTATCTTATCATTAGTAATGGAAAGAACACACTCAGCATTTCTCAAGCTGAAAGAATTGAAGAAAAAAAATTAAGCCTCAAGTTGCAATATTGAAAGATTATATGGGCAAAATATTGAATGATGCAGGAAACATCAAGAGAAGATGGCAGGAATACACAGAGTCACTGTACCAAAAAGAACTGGTTTATCTTCATCCATTTCAGGAAGTGGCATATGATCTAGAACCAATGGTACTGAAGGAGGAAGTCAAAGCTGCAATGAAAGAATTGGCGAAGAACAAGGCTCCGGGAATTGACGGAATACCCATTGACATATTTCAACAAACCCCATTTGGAGTGCCCATTGAAGGCACTCACTCGGTTATGCCAAGAGATTTGGAAGACAGCTACCTGGCCAACTGACTGGAAGAGATCCATATTTGTACCCATTTCAAAGAAAGGTGATCCCACAGATTGTGAAAATAATAGAACAATATCATTAATATCGCACGTAAGTAAGATCTTACTGAAAATAATTCAAAAATGGTTGCAGCAGTATATTGACAGAGAACTTCCAGAGGTGCAAGCTGGATTCAGAAGATGTGGAACAAGGGATATCATAGCTGTTGTCAGATGGATCTTGGCTCAAGGCAAAGAATACCAGAAAGATGTTTACTTGTGTTTTATTGACTATGCAAAGGCATTTGATTGTGTGGATCACGACAAATTATGGATAACATTGAGAAGAATGGGAATTACCAAACACTTGATTGCACTCATAAGGCACCTTTACCTTGACCAAGACTCTGTCTGTCAAACAGACCAAGGCAACACTACATGGTTTAAAATCAAGAAGGGAGTGCATCAGGGTTATATCCTTCCCCCATGTTTACTCAATCTATATGCTGAGCAAATAATCCGAGAATCTGGACTCGATGAGGAAAAACATGGCATCAGGATTAGAGGAAGAATCATTAACAACCTGAGATATGCAGATGATACAACTTTGCTTGCTGAAAGTGAGGATGACTTGAGGCACTTACTGATGAAGGTTGAAGAATACAGTCTGAAGTATGGATTATGTCTCAATATAAAGAAAACAAAAATCCTCACAACTGGACCAATGAGCAGCATCACAATAAATGGAGAGAAGATTGAGGTTGTCAAAGAATTCACGTTGCTTGGTTCTACAATCGATGCCAATGGAAGCAGCAGTCAGGACATTAGACGACGTGTAGCATTGGGAAAATCAACTGTGAAGAAACTGTTTTAAGTGTTTAGGAGCAAGGATGTCTCCTTGATGAGTAAGGTGCGCCTGACACACGCCATATTTCCAATTGCCTCGTTTGCATGTGAGAGTTGGACAATGAATAAGGAAGACTGAAGAAGAGTTGATGTCTTTGAGTTGTGGTGCTGGCGAAGAATGCTGAAAGCACCATGGACTGCTAAAAGAACTAACAGATCTGTCCTGGAGGAAGTGCACCCGAAGTGCTCCTTGGAAGCGAGAATGGCCAGACTTTGTCTCACCTATTTTGGTCATGTTGTCAGAAGGGACCATTCCTTGGAGAAGGATGTCATGCTTAGTGGGTGGGGGGTCCACGAAAGAGAGGGAGGCCTTCAACGAGATGGATTGACACAGTGGCTGCAATGATGGGCTCAAGTATAGCAGGGATTGTGGGGCTGGCATGGGATTGGGCAGTCGTTTGTTCTGCTGTGCATGGGGTCACTATGAGTCAGAAATGACTCGATGGCACCTAACAGCAATAACATCATTAGTAATATGTACTATATATACTGCTGTGATATTATCATTCTCATGCTGCAAAAAAAGGTGTAGGGGCACCATCCTCTGACCTCATCTAACGTCACATTAGCAGCCCAAGGCTGATTCTTATGAGACCAGACATACCACCACTATGCAACCTTTTTACCCAGTCCTGACACTAACCATCCTTCCCATAGCACTCTATTTCTCTTTTGGATTCGATATTTCATTGTAATGGACTCACAGATAATACTCACAATTATGGGATATATTAGGGAAGCAACATTTTACAATTCAGATTTAGGAATGCTCAGGATAATATTATTCAATCAAGATAGCCTCCCCTTGGTCATGCCCAAAGGCACGCCTATCTTTGACCTTCAGCCTCTCGCCTTGGCCTCTATCCTGCTTGGACAAGTGTTTCAAAGCTCTTTTAGCTCTGTTGATAGGTGCATCTAGGTACACACCACTCCTCCAGCAAGACTTCTTCTCAAAAGCACTCACCTTTCTTGCTCCATGGGCCTGCAAGCCTGCTGCTCTGTCTCATTATTGTCTCTTGGTTCTGCTGCCACTGTCTCTCTGCCAACTTCTGCCAAGGAGGTCTAGCACAGGGATCGCAAGTCCAAAGATGCCCTTCACTCTCAGCTTCTTTCTCTTTATGGCAGTAAGATTGCCACCTTCTGCCCCTGAAAGGGCTCATTTCAAAATGACTAAACTGACCGATTCCCATATTAGGATTCCATACACCTTGTTTGCCTGATCCCACCCCCACAAGGATGCCATGTACCTTATTTACATTACTATTAAGCTATACAATCCCATTTGTAGGCCACAAAACACCTGACATTTGTATAGATCCACCTAGTCATCCAGTGGGAGTCATAAAGACCATAACTAGAAGAGCCATACCCAGTAATTCACTGGACAACCCATGCCAAACCCCAAAATCAAATAAAGATTGATTTATAAAGATACTGAAAATAAAAGGCAATGATAATGAAAATGAGAAAAAAGAAATGATGTATTCGACTTAGGTGAGAATTGACTTATGATGGAGTCATTGGAACAGAGTTCTGCCTTAAGTCAAGGACTACGTGTAGTTATTTCTTTACTTTTCTTCTTTTTCTTTTTCATCTTTTACTTCCTCTTCCCCCCTTCCCCCTCTTCTTCTTTCTCTTCCTCTTCCACCCCCTCCTTCTATTTTTCTTTTTCTTGTTCTTCGTCTTCTCCTTCCTCCCTGTCTCCCTCCCTCCTCCCCTCTCTTCCTCCCACCCTCCCTTTCTCTCTCAATGCTACAGTAAAAATGTATGCTTTTCTCCTGGAGTTTTCTTCTACCCATTATCTTTAGCTAAATCAAAGTCTCCTCTTGATGTGATGCTACCAAAACTTTTTTTCTTTTTTTTAAGTTGTTCTTTTCATTTAGGATCAATCTTATCACTTTTTTATCATTCGTTTTATAATATGTGTAATTTGAGAATGATATTTAGTACCTTGAGAAAAGGATATTATTATCTCTGGTGGCATAGTGCCTAAGGCATTTGACTGTTAACCAGGAGGTTGGCAGTTCAAACCCACAAGCCACTCCTCAGAATGACGATTAGGCAATCTACTTTTGTAGTGATACTGCCTCGGAAACTCAAGGAGGGGTTGCTATGAGTCGGATCCAACTCCTTGGCAGTGAGTTTGGGTTTTCTTTTTGTTTGTTTGGTTGTTTACTTTCTTAACAGAATATCAGGAAAATCATTGCTTACTTACTTATTTGAGTATTCCTTCTCTGATAGTTTTCTGCCTTATAAAGATTTTAGCTTTTGCAAGTTTTACTACATTAGTATAAGGAAAAGTTCTTTTTTTCTTGTTTTTTTTTTTTTTTCATGTTAGGCAGACCTAGGATGGAATACAAGTGTTTGCTACTTCCCATCTGTATAATCCAGGATGAGTAAATTATCCACTTTCAGATTAGTTTCTTTATCTATAAAAAGGAGATAATTCTACCTACCTCAAGCTATGGTCATAAGCATTGAAATAATGTGTGTAATAAACACTTAATAATGAGAGCTTTTTTCCCCTAGTTTTCTTATTCTAATTAATATTATAGTTTACTGCTTTTACACAATCTGTGTGTAAAACTAGTTGAAGCAGGCCTATCTCCTCCAGAGGAGAACTAGCTATAGGAGCACAAACAAGTTTATACCTTCTCAGTGCCAAACTGCCTAAATATCCTGATTCTCTTTTGCCTTTTGATCCCTTCTTACTTGAAGCTGGTTTCTCTGCATGTGATTTTGTTCTGATAAAGGCTTATCTCATTTCTCCTTTTAATCCCCCTAAAGGGCTTTGGCATCTGAGTTCCAAATTCTCTCCTGTTGGATTATTTCCTTGCCTCTTGCTTTTTCTTTTCTTTTGTCAGTTTGTTTGTTTTTTTCTGATAAATTGCAGCTAGAATGTAAACTAATACACAAAATATTTTTGGTATATTGCCATTCATTTCTTATTTTTGCTTTCTATTTCATTATGAAAAATCAGTACAATTTTTGTATTTGAAATAAATAGACAATCTACATAGCAAAACAAAAATTATATTTGTAGACTAATTTGTTGACAAGAAAGTATTCTATGTAATCTCTGCAGTGGTCCCTCTTGTACCATATATTCACGATGTTCTAGACCTAATGTTTAATCTATATTGTTTGTTGCTGTTAGTTGCTATTGAGTTGATTCCGACTTTTGGTGACCCCATATGTACAGAGTAGAACCCTTTCATAGGATTTTCAAGGCTTTGACCTTTTGAAAGCAGATTTCTAGGCCTGTCTTCCAAGACACCTCTTGAGGGGTTCGAACTAACAATCTTTCAACTAGTAGTGGAGACTTTAATTATTTGCACCCCTGGGGACTTCTTAAGTTATAGGGATACATATAAATATATATTAAAAGCATTATTGTAATTAAAAGCTATAAAATAACATTGCTAGTCATTTAATTATTTAAATGACTGTATTAGAAAATATATTCTTAGTTGTGAATATTGTACTGAGTATTGCTAAAATAATACTAAAGAGCATTTTACTTATTCTAAGATATGCAGAAAACTTGTGAGACCTGGAAAAACAAGGCAATCCTGACGAGTTCCAGCTCTCACAGGTTTCACTGCATATATAACCATGTAAAGAAACAAGCTTGTATGCTGTTTCATGATTTGTGTTGAACTCTAAAGAATAATGAAGTTACATTAGAGGACTTTTAGTAACTAGAATACTAATTTAAAAATAATAATAATAAATGTGTTTCTATTAAAGAGCGCTGGTGGCACAGTGCCTAAGGCATTTGACTGCTATCCAGAAAGTTGGCAGTTCAAACACACCAGCCACTCCACTAAAGGAAGACTGGGCAATCTACTTCCGTAAAGATTTACTGCCCCAGAAACCCAACGAGGGTCTCTATGAGTTGGAATCAAATCGATGGCAGTGGGTTTTTTTGGTTTATTTATTTTGCCTCAAACTAATTATAATAATAGAGTAAGAGTACTTCAAAATTAACTTAGGGCTGCAATATGACTTGACGGCTATGCTGAGGTTTGACGGTATTAAACTCCATCTCGAATTAAAAGAAACTTCTGCAATAAGAAATGCAGCTTGTCATTTCTGTGACTTTCCACTATCTTCTGAGAAAATTATTTGGTAAACAATGTGATTTTGCTTGCTTAAGAGTTTTCCTCACTTACGAATATACCCTGTTCAGAAAATCGGGTTCAAAACAATTTTCAGAACAGATGCTTAGGCAAGATATATCTTAGAATTACGTATTTCCTCCCAGTGTTGAGACAAGGAGGATATCATGATTATTTAGAAGTCAGATGTACTCAATCTTGTAAACATTACCTAAAAGTAATTTAATAAACATTACTAAAATCTGCCAACCACTAAATTGTAATTAAAGTTCCATGTATTTTCTTATAAAAACTTCCTGAACTGTCTCCTCCTCAGATCACTTAGTTCAGAAACCTCTGGATTTGATTCCCAATTGACAAATTGGTTTACTTCTCAATAAAAGCTCTTTAATCTTCCTTTCAACCAGACTGTCATTTTTGCTTGATGACATAATGCTCCTATTATTTGGATGCTGCACTAATGCAATGCCACTATTTGATTTTCTTGTAGATATTTGGAGATCTGTTTCTATATATCTATAACTATATCTATATCTATATCTATATCAAAATCACTGCCATCAAGTTGATTCTGACTCATAGTGACCCCCAGTGGGTTTGTGAGGTGGTAAATCTTTATTGAAGTAGATTGCCCCACCTTCCTTCCATGGAGCAGCTGGTGGGTTTGAAATGTCAATCTTCTGGCTAGCAGTCAAATGCCTTAGGCACTGTGCCATCGTATATCTATATATGTGCCGTCATATGTGTGTGTGTGTGTATACGTATATATACCAAACTTACTGCCATCAAGTTGAATCCCACTCATACATAAATCTCCAGGGATTTGACTTCCCAAGTTTTGTTGCCATTTTAAAAATACATAAACAAAATATGTGGTTAGAAACATTTTCTTAAGTATTCTCAGGATAAATTTTAGTTGAACACGTTCTCAATAATTCTATTCGATGATCAGTCAGAATAATTAAAATACACAACTGCTTTTTATGTAGGTCTTTCCCTTCTCAGTAGAAATTTAAGGTAAGAGTCTGCAATTACAAAAGTTTAGAATAGTCTGCTACTAGGAGTTTTAAACTTTCTGTCATTGCTTCTTGTATACTTCCCAAATATGAAATATAATAAAATCCTTGACATTATTTCATCATGGTATTTCTTAACCTGCATACAAAGGCATTGCTAGGATACATAGGAAACTTTTAAGGGTTCTGTTAGTTACCAAGTCAAAAAAACTGCTTGGTATCAACAACAACTTATCTTTCTATTGAAATCTTTCTTTCAATAGAATGAAGTATACTACTTTGCTCTTTTGTATTGATTTTTACTCCCATAAAAATATGACTTCCATTCTTTAATTACAAAAATCCTCATGTCCTGATAAACTTTCTAGAGTGATATAGTAGGATTTTCCTGACATTCTGTTAAGGAAAAATAAGAGGACAGGTCACAACATTCTTTCTCCAAGATAGTAAATATCATTCTCCAATTTTCACCATTTTAGAATTTTTTAATATTCTAAGTATAGTTGGATTATTTCCAAATCAGTTAATATTGTTTTAAAAATTGAGATCTTTTTAATGCCAAAATATGATTTTCATTGAACAGCTCATCTGAGAAATGTGATATTCTATCTCCTGTACTGGGGAAAGATAACCTTAGATATCCCATCCCTTGATAATTTCTATATGACTTTCTGATGTGTTTCTTGATGTGTTAATTAATCAAATACTAACACTACTGATGTGATTACTATTGTTAATCTGAAAATAAATGTCTCCTAGAAAATATTTTCTGATTCTTTCTCAAGTTTCTATTTGTAAATATTTAACCTATTACTCATACTTATGGACAAAACACAAGCTCCACTGATGAAGCAAACATTGCTGACTACTGTATCTGTTTTCATTGGATGTCTTCAGAAAATTGATTTGGACTCACTGACAAGAATTTAGACTTTCGTAAGCATAAAGCAGTAACCAGAATACATTTGAAAATTGTAAATCTTAAAAACGGAGTGATGAATTGGTTCTATTACAACTTTGAATTGATAAATGAGAATAATGTATCTTTAAGATTATTGAATCACTATTATGTTAAGTAGTTTTCACACTCACCTTGGTTTATATTCTTTCTAAATATGTGTCCTTTAGCCCATTGTCTTTATTTAGTAGTCAGAAGTGAGTATGACAGTGGAAACTCAAATTAAATTATTTGCACTTTCTTTTAAAAGCATTTGCTCCATTGTATAACTTTTTACTGCTGCTTTCCTTTTTTATTTTTTCAAATTTATTTTCAGCACTTCATGGTCCTGATGGACTCCCAGTCCATGTTGGTCACAATATATGACCACATTATCTAAGTGTCTAGTATATACCAAAACAAACAAACAAAACATTGCCATCAAGTCAATTCTGATTCATAATGACCCTATAATAAATCATAAAACAAATGAAATATTGGTCCTGTTGTAATGTTAAAAAATTTTAATGTTATGGTGGAATATCCTAAAATTAAAAATTGTACCTTATTCATATCTTATATATCTGAACTGGAACTATATACTCTTTTATGATAGTCATTATACTTTTGTTGGGAGATAAGAAGGAATGAATGGTCTAACATGAATATAATTTTATAGAAAACAATTCTCTATGAAAGAATAGAGAAAGAACAAACATTTTTGTGTACTTAGTTTGTTCCATGCATCTTTAATTAATGTTAATTTCTTTCTTACTCTGGGTATCAATCTTCATAGTTGGTATAACAGGTATATATCCTTAATATTTAAATCCCTCAAGGCGAATATGTCTCAGAGTTCAGAAATTGAATTAAGGTTTGAGACATCTTTCTACAATCAATATCAATACTTCCTCAATTAAATGTATGAGTATCTACACAAAGTAGAATAAATAAAGGCTATACATAGCCTCATACCAGCTCTGGTCAGATGCAATGCAATAAATTGCTTAATATGGCTCTTCTAGCTGTAGTCCTCCATTTTGTGATGCATTGTAAAACCTAGACTGTGCCTGTCTAGGGTGGGATGTGTCTTGAGCCTGCCTTGCTGTATGACTCAAGTCACCACTCTTATTTTCCTTGAGGGAAATAAACTCAAATAAATATACATGTGAATGTGCTGGCAAAGTTTTATCTCTCTTGCTCTGGAATCTACATTTGGTTGTCTTCTCACCCCTGTACTTGAGACAGCAGCCAGTCATCCGACCTACTGATTTGAGTCTGCAAGCCAGTGCAACCTCATGAGTGAGGAAAATCCTCCAGACCTACACCTGACTCACGGATTTGGGATTTGTGAGCCTCACAGCCTCCACTATGTATGAATTATTTCCTTGGCAGTTGGTGAGTTCTGTGAGAAGTTATAGTGAACTAAAGAATCCTAAAATGAGAGTGAGAGTACTGAGGGAAAGAGTAGGAGTTGATGTTAGACATGATGGAGTGGTACACCAGTTTAGAAAAGTTAGCCATGTTTGAGATGTCTTTAACCTCTTCCTCATAAGGACCAGCACAAAGCACCCAGAGATGTTATTTTTGTTGCTATTGTTGTTGAACTTAAATTTAAAGTTTATGCAATTGTAGTCGTTAAGAATAATTGGGGGGAGTGTGCCCAAGACCATGTATAGGGTGTGCAGACAAAAAAAAAAAAAAAAAAGAATAATTGGGAAATTAGGCTCTCTAAAACAAACTAAAACTAAAAAGCATTCAAAGATTATCCATTATTAAATCTGTATTTTTAACACTTTTGAACTTTAAACATCTTCTAAAATAATCAACAATCACAAAATTATGGGTAGTTGTATTTCCATATTTTAGAAGTTTAACTTGCATTTAATTAAATGTATATTTTATTATATTATATTAATTTATATTTAATAAATAAAAAACAAAAACCAAACTCACTGTTGTTGAGTTGACTCCGACTCATAGGGACCCCTCCTTGGGTTTCTGAGGCAGTATTACTGTGGAAGTGGATTGCCCAATCTTCTTTCCAAGGAGTGGTTAGTGGGTTTAAACTGCCAGCCTTCTGGTTAGCAGTCAAATGCCTTAGGCACTATGCCACCAGAGTTCCATATTTAACAAATGGAAAGCTTCAATACTTTCTTTACTTATCTAATTTCAAATGAAAACCCACTGCCATCAAATCAATTCTGACTCATAAGTGATCCCCATTGGGTTTCCAAGGCTGTAAATCTTTACAGAAGTAGATTGTCTCATCTTCCTCCCATGGAGCATCTGGTGATTTGAACCACTGACCTTCTGGTTAGCAGCCAGATGTCTCACCCACTATATCACCAGAGCACCATTCAAATTGTTATCAAAAGGTTGCTTTCACACAGGAAATGTGATGCTGGATTGGATTTGAAGGACCAATGTAGCTATTATTTTCATGGCAATCCATGATGAGCTGTTAATTTACTATTGGTTATGTTTATATTTATTCCTTTCTTACAAAAGCCTCACTTTTTCAAGCCTACAATTGTGTGTAGGCTGTTCACAGGTATTAACTGGACACTAATAGCATGATGATAATGCAGTTTTCCTGGGCAAGAAAAGCTGGCAAAATATACTGCAGATACTTTGGGATACCACTTTGCCAGAACTTTGAGGTTTTTAGAAAAACATGATGTTATCCTGAATACCAGATGCTGCATGTTAAAATTGTTGGACTAAGTAATCCTTTATTGGAAGGCCAAATATAGTCCTCATGTGTTGCAATAAGCTAGAATTTTCTACACTTACCACTCTACCCTTAGGTGAACTTCCTGAGATTACACCACAAACAAACAGTCCAATCTTAGAATGTTTTAAGCAACAAATGAGTGACAACATCATTACTGTATTCAGTGAAAACATAGGTGCAATTCATGCCATAATTTCTAAGAAATGGGCTCTTAAATTACTAAAACTCTCTATTTTTACTGCCACCATTAGTATTTGAGAAACCATATTTTTAAATAATCCTTCATAAACTTTTATATAGTCAAATTATTAAAGACTTTGCAAGTGAAGTTCTATTTTATCCACAATTTGATCTAATAAATATTTGTATTCTAGTAATTGCAAAAGGAATATCAATTAACCATATCTAGGTCTTCATCAACAAATTTTAGTCATTGAAGGAATAAAGTTATTAGAAATGTAACATTGTGAGCAATATTCATAAAGGCAGAATTATTAAGCATCATGTAAGATGTCAAGCATATTCTGTTTATTGCCCTTTTATTTTTTAAATAAAAACTGCAACTGGAAATTACACAAAGGTACTCTAAAGCTGAATTGAACTAAGTAAAAAAATTGGTAAATCAAAAATTAATAAATTGGCCAATAATTTGGATTCCACTTTGTTCTCTTTGAAGTCACTCTTAACATACTTCTCATATTGGCCTTGGGATATAAATGTCATGATATATTTAGCATGAAAAATATTACAATGGATTTGAAACACAAATAAGCAATTCACTACTTATATTGTCAGTTCAAGCTTCTAAAATGATCTCATCTCTGTGACTCAGTGGAATGTTAAAAAAAAGTGCTGGCAAAATAATTTTGGTCACAAGTTATTGGAAGCATTGTCATGTAAACAATAGAATCCCATCTATTACTACTTTTAGCATTACTTTGTTTTACTGTCTCTTCTAAAAATCACAATAATGAATATCTACATTGTTTTTAAACAATGCTTAACATTCTCTAAAAAGTTATTCAATATTTGTAACATGAAATATTTATGGTTATTTATAGATATTTATGTAGAAAGAGTCTATCTAGGAACTTTTTCCACTAAGAAATCCATTTATGATACCATAAAAATATATATTTTCAGAGAAACTGTTTAATTGGTTTTAACTATATACAAGCTTGATATTACTTGTGGTTATAGGTAAGATAAAAAAATGATAATTTTATTGTTCATTATGATACTCAGGAATAGGAAATTAAATATACACAGAGCAGACATCAGAACATAAAGAGGAACTGGAAATTGACAACCGTCTGACTCGATGGCATATAACAACAACAACAGAGAAAGATAATAACATGGAGAACTAAATCAAAAATAGGTTCCATATTGTTACAGGTTGAATTGGACCTCTCCAGAATATGTGTTGAAATCCTAAACCGTGTAACTGTAAATATGACCCTGTTTGGAAATAGCGGTTTTCTTTTGTTATGTTAATAAGCCCATATCAGAGTAGGATATGTTCTAAACCTAATCATTTCTGAGTTATGAAAAGAGCATAATAGAGATTAACAAAAGGAAAGATGTTATATAAAGACAGATATATGTGGCAGTTGTGTCTTTAAACCCAGGAACTCCCAAAGATTGCCAACTACTAGCAACTAAAATAGAAAAATGGCCTTCTGATATAGGCACATCCTGAATTTGGACTTCCAGCCCCTGAACGGTGAGAAAATAAAATTTATGTTACTTATTTATTTTGAGGTTAGGGTGAAATTTCACAGAGAAAATTACTTTTCCATTCAACAATTTATATACATTTTGTTTCATAACATTTAGTTAAAATTTCCCCAATGCAAAAGCACTCCTTTCCCTTCCTTCCTATGTTTACCATAGCCACTCATCTCCCCTTCCTACCCCTTCTTGGACAAATGCTATCTTTTTGGTCTTACATTAATGACTATTCTGAGAAATACATTTCCTGCAAGTGTTATTGTTCATTTTATAGGCTTGTTTATTTCTTGGCTGCATGGTGAACTCTGAGGATGAGTTTGGTCCCCAGGTTTGAAGGATGTTCAAGGGTCACAGTCTTGGGAGTTCTACCAGTCTCTAGCAGACCAGTAACTCTGGTCTTTTTTATAATTTTGAGTTTTGTTCTACATTTTTCTCTCATTCTTTCCAGGACCTTTTGTGGTCTTGATCTGAACAGTTGGTAGTGGTAGCCGGGTATCATTGAGTTCTTCTGGTCTCAGGGCAGTGGAGGCTGTGGTTCATGAAGTCTAGTAGTCCTTGGACTATTTGTTTCCTTGAGTCTTTGATTTTCTTTACTCTTCTTTCTCCCACGTGGAGAGAGATAAATAGTTGCATCTTAGATTGCCAATCACTAGCTTTTAAGACCTCAATCCAATTGACTTAGCTGTCCTTGAAATTCTCCTATGTCTCCAAGCTCAAAGACTCATTCTCTCAAGGTTTGTTTATGGCTAAGTATTTTTCATACCTTTGCTCCATTTGCTCTATTATCTAGATGGATGTATTTATAACACATAAAAGTATGTATGCAGAAATATCCTTTCCCAAACCGTGGATGTAGTCTTGTTCACCATCCCATACCTACTCAGCTCAATTCGAGCCCTCTTTGGGTTTCCGAGGCAGTATCTCTACAGAAGTAGATTGTCCAGTCTTCCTTCCCAGGAGTGCCTGGTGTGTTGAACCACCAGCTTTCTGGTTAGCAGTCAAATGCCTAAGGCACTATATCACCAGAGCTTTCAGTTAATTTATCCAGTTATTATCATCAACTTACTTAAGTTTGAACAAATTTTACTTTCTTGTCAATTGTTGAAATACATCGTACATGTTTGTTCATAAGATTCACTAAGTCAGAAGTGACACATTAAAACTTGACTGACTTCATTGCCTGGGGCATTTGTTTATTAAGTAAGATGTTTGATACCACCAAAAACTAAATTTACTGCCGCCTAGTTGATTCAACTCATATCTATTCCTCCTTGGGTTTCCAAGGTAGTATGTCTATGGAAGTAGATTGCTCATTCTCCCTTCTGGGGAGTAGCTGGTGTGTTTGAACCACCAGCCTTCTGGGTAGCAGTCAAATGCCTTAGACACTATGCCCCCAGAGCTCCCAGTAGTTTATGTTTAATTTAAATGATTTCTATCTTGCAGTTTAATTCAACATATGTTTGCTACAACTCCACTGTGCTCAGCAAATGGATATAATTTGGATTGTCATTCTTAAATATGATAGATTGGAAAGAGCAATGAACTTTGAATCAAAGCATTACATTTCTAGACTGCTTCTGTCATTCAGTGTCTGTTAAATATGAGGTAATTTACTCACATTCAAAGTTTATTTCTTCAGCCATGTATTAGAGGGTTATATATGAAATATAGATTTGTTTTAAGGATCAAGCAGGACAGTTGTATAAAAAGGCATTGTAAAATATAATTTTGCACACTTAAAAATTATTGTAGTACACGTCACAAGACGAGCTTGATCTGAAAGTCTGTATAAGATACTTTTGTATATAGCCCAAGATTGAAGTTTTCTGAATACCCTGAATTTCCTGCTGAAAATGGCAATAAGATATTGAGATATGTCACTCACAGAGCATGTGCTGTGTAGTAAATTACCTGGTATGGCTTTTCTAGCCATAAGTCTTTGTAAACTCTGTGGTGGAGTTTGCTGTGAGCAACTGAGGAGCTCCTGATTATAAAAGTTATCCTCCTGGGGTATTTGTGTTGGGCAATATTGTGGGAGGTTAGCTTTCTTTCAGGTGCTTAGAATTCTGAAGTTATGATTGGCTAGTTTGGCCGCTGTGCCAGGCTCAAAAGGAGATCTCCTAGAGGCAGAGATCTCTCTCTGACTGCTGGCTGAGAAGGAGGTGCTGCTGAAAGAAACACGTGCTCTTGGGAGACACGCACCACTGGAAGAGATACTGTGAGAGACTGTTGGCTGAGAGATGGTGGGCTAAGAGAGACTGAGCATTTTTCAATTCATGAATTTGAATTGTAGCCTGGTGCTTCCCTAATAAACTCTATAATCTGAGTTCTATGTGGCCACTGCAGTGAATTACTGAGCCCAGGAGAAAGGTGGTGAGTGCTGCAGGAGGAATGGTTGGTGTCAGGGTTAGTGAAAGGGCTGGAGGGAGGCAGCATGTCTGGCCTGGCAGGAATAGGCCTTGGGCTACTGATAGTGATTCTGTCTTCCTCTTGTGTGGTTAGAGGAGATCAGAAGATGTGGCCTCGTTCCCTTTTTAGCAGCATGAGACCATAACCTCATAGAAACTTGAGACTAGGGGATTATAGTTTAGTTATTAAATAGGGAGAATGGAAAAATTAGGGAACTATTCCAATTGCCCAGATGATAAACTCTGAGGACCTATATAAAAGCAGTGGCAATGGGAATAAAGAGAAGTGAAATTTGAAATATATATATCATCTTTGAGGTATAATCAACAATGTTATTTGATGAGCTAATGTAGGAAATGAGGAGAAAAAGAGAAGGAAATTAAAAATATCCTGACTTTGCATATGACAGGTTTTTTGCTATGTGCTGGGGACACCAGGTGAGCAAAAACAACATAGTGCCTACAATCAAAGAGCAGATGCTAATTTTGAAATAGCAAAATGAAATCCTATATTCTAGAACTACCTATTTAGCTTCATATCTGATTCTCTAAAACATATAAGTTCAAATATTTACCTTTGAACAGCTGAAATAATTTAGTCAGCAGGAGTCATCAGACCTGGTTCTTAATGATAAATTTACAATTCATTAGCTTTGTCATCTTAGAACTGTTACTTAATATTTCTGAAACTCAGTTTCTTCATCCACAACATGGAATCACCTTACTTGGCTGTAATAAAGAGAAAATGAGTTAAGGCATATAAGGTGTGTAACACAGTGCCACATTCACAAATCACAGTCAACATATGCTTATATTTTAAAAATTTATGTGGCTTCCATCCAATAAAACAAAAAATCATGCCCCTCACTCCTCAGTGGGAAGAGAAAGATTAGAAAGAGAAGTAATGGGCAGTGGTAGAACACATAAGACTTAAAACTATAAGGAAGGTGAATAGAAAACCAAAAGTGGCTTTGTTTTCTTCATAGCTATGATTAGGATTAATCCTCTTCTTCTCCTCAGTTTATTTGTAGCCCAGAGACACTGATCAAGATTTAGTGAAGATGTTCATTCTCAACACTTTTTGGAGTGATGATCTAACATTAAGAAGAAATCATAGATACTACTAATTTTAATTTCAGCAGTCCTTGCCTAAAAATATACATAATCATACAAACTTATTACTAATTCAGTAACATTTTAAAATAAGTTTCTATGTTATTATACCACCGTCTCTGTACATTTGAAAAAGAGTCATAAAGATATCACTGACACATTATTTATTAAGTCAACAGATATATGTGTGTTGATATAAAGGTCTTTGAAATAATACTCTAGTACTCTGAGGTCTGTGGCCCACTAGTCATTTGAAGAATGAAGTCTGGTAGCACTGTAGTTAAGCTCTTGACTGCTAATCAAAGGGTCTCCAGTTTGAACTCATCAGCTGCTATGGGAAAAAGATGTGGTAGTCTGCTTCTATAAAGAGTATAGCCTTGGAAACCTCAAGAGTGATTTTATCTTATTCTATACGATCTCTGGTGGCATAGTGCCAAAGGCATTTGACTGCTAACCAGAGACTGATGGTTCAAACCCACCAGCCACTCCTTGAAAGGAAGACTGGGCAATCTACTTCTGTAGAGATACTGCCTCAGAAACCCAAGGAGGGGTTGCTATGAGTTGGAACCAACTCTATGGCAGTGAATTTGTTTTTCATTTGTACGTTTTTGTTTTGGTAGGGTTGACAAGGAGCTGTGGTGGATTGGTGAGTAAGTCATTTGGCTGCTAACCAAAAGACCGGCAATTCAAACCCACCACCTGCCTCATGGAAGGAAGATGAGGTAATCTACTTCCATAAAGATATACAGCCTTGGAAACCCAATGGAGGTTGCTATGAGTCAGAATTGACGCAATGGCAGTGGGTTATAGGGTTGATATGAGTCAGAATTGACTACACAGCAATGTGTTTTTTTTTTTTTTGGTAGCCATTTGAAAAGGCCCCAAGGTGACACAAATGATTTGTCCTCTACTACTAACCTAAAATTTGGCAGTTCTAACCCACACACTGGTACCTCAGGAGAAAGATCTGGTGATCTGCTTCTGTAAAAACTACAGCCAAGAAAACCCTGATGGAACAGTTCTACTCATGGGGTCACCTTGATTGTAATTGACTTGATGACAATGGAAGGGCCATTTGAAAAATCACAAATGTAGAAATCAGCAGACTTCTACCATCTTGTTGTTACATGTCATTGAGTATACTATTAATAATAGTAACCCTGTGTAGAACAAAATGAAACACTGCCCAGTCATGTGCCATCCTCTCGATACTTGCTATATCTGAGCCCATTGCTGAAGCCACTATGTCAATCCATTGTGTTAAAAATATTCCCTTTTTTAGCTGACACTGCACCTTACCTAGTGTGATAGTTGGAGCTGTGTGTCAACTTGGCTGGACCCCAGTTCTGTGTGGTTGTTCCCATGATGGGATCAGATGACTGTGTTCTGAGTGGCCAATCTGCCCAAGGGGAGTTCTCTAGGGATGTGGCCTGCTTCCAGGATATCCAGGGACATCCTGGGAAGAAAGACATTCTTCTGTGGATCGGGACCCTGGTGTGCTGACTACAACCTTCCATGAGTGAGCAGCCCACTGCTCGGCCTGGAGATCTTGGATTTGTCTTTCATTAGCGTCAACAACTAGTGTACTGCCTGCAAGCCTTGAATTTCTCAGCCCCCTGCAGTTGTGGAAGCTAAGGCTGCCTCCAGCCCGACGTTTCCTCCAGGGACTTTGGATTTGCCAGCTTCTATACGAGTCAGGTCTGACTCGACGGCACATAACAACAACAACAACATATGTTTGTGAGCCATTTTCCTAAGATAAATCTCTCTCTCTCTCTCTCTCTCTCTCTCTCTATATATATATATATATATATATACACAAGCTTTGCTGGTTTTTGTTTCTCTAGAGAACCCAGTCTAACACATTTGGTATTGGGAGTGGTTCTAGAGAGACAAAATCATAAGGATGGGCTTTCTAGATTGGTTCTCCAGTTTTATTAATTTTGATGACACTAGCAACTCTGCATCTGCTAGTAAAGAGAGCCCTACTAATCCATGGCGTGAGGTGGCAAAACTAATACATGGCTTGTGAGAAGTGATGCTCTAAGTGATCAGGTATTATACTTTTCTGCAATTTTGTCAGAATGAGGAGTATAAGGAAGCTGGTTGGTTGGTCCTCTTACAGTGGATAAATTGGTGAGAGAGCAAGATGGAATCAAAGCTTCTGAGTCTCGGCTTAAGCGCCGCACAAACACCTCAGTGCTTCCAGCTGTGCTCTGAGAGAAAGTCTTATAGCTTCTACTAACAGAGCTGACATAGCTGAAACCCAAATCCAGAGTCTTATTGTAAGAGTGGCTGAATTA
>NW_006921865.1:2502629-2533233 GCF_000298275.1 Orycteropus afer afer | reverse complement strand
GCTCAAGTATAGCAGGGATTGTGGGGCTGGCGCGGGATCGGACAGTGTTTTGTTCTGCTGTGCATGGGGTCGCTATGAGTCAGAAATGACTTGACGGCACTTGACAACAACAACAACAACATAGCATTGGGCAAATCTGCTGCAAAAGGTCTCTTTCAAGTGCTGAAGAGCAAAGATATTTCCTTGAAGATTAAGGTGCACTTGACACAAACCATGGTATTTTCAGTCGTCTCATATGCATGTGACAGCTGGACAATGAAAAAGGAAGACTGAAGAAGAGTTGATACTTTTGAGTTTTGGTGTTGGCGAAGAATGCTGAAAGTATTCTTCTAAACTAACAAAAAGAAGTAAACAAATGGACTGCTAAGAGAACGAACAAATTTGTCCTGGAGGAAGTGCAGCTGGAATGCTCCTTGGAAGTGAGATGGCCAGACTTTGTCTCACTTATTGTGGTCATGTTTTTAAAAGGTACCATTTCCTGGAGAAGGATATCATGTTTGGCAAAGTGGAGGGGCAACAAGAAAGGGGAAGGCCCTCAACAAGATAGATTGACACAGTGGCTACAACGATGGGCTCAGCTATAGCAAAAATCATGAGGCTGGCAAAGAACCAGGCAGTGTTTCGTTCTGCTCTACATGAGGTCATTATGAGTCAGAGATGACTCAATGGCACCTAACAACAACAACAACAACACAATTAAGTGCCACCAACATGGCATTCATTTGTTGAAAATCTCAGTAGATAGTCTGTCAATTTCTGGAGGCTTGTTTTTTGCTAATTTCTTCAGTGCAACTTGGGCTTCTTCCTCTGACACCATTGGCTCTTAATCATATGCCACCTCCTGAAATAGATGAACATCAATCTATTTTTTTTAATGCAGTCACTCTGTGCATTCCTTCCATCTTTCGATGCTTCCTGAATCACTCTTTATTGCATAGAATTTGAATCTTCAGTATTGCAACTCAAGCCTTGAATTTCTTCTTCAGTTCTTTTAGCTTAAGAAATGTGTGGTCTTCCCTTTTGGTTTCTTAACTCCAAATATTTGAACCTTTCATTACAATAATTTACTTTGTCTTCTTGAGCTGCTCTTTGAAACCTTCTGTTTAGCTTATTTATCTTGTCATTTCTTCTATTTGCTTTAGCTAATATCCATTCGAGACCAAATTTCAGAGTCTCCTGACATCCATTTTGTCATGGATGTCATCCATGTTGCTGTTGTTGTTAGGTACCATCAACACAGTTTTGACTCATAGTGACAACAGATCAAAACACTATCCAGTCCTGTGCCATCCCCATAATTGTTGCTCTGCTTGAGTCCATTGTTCCAGCCACTGTGTCAATTCATTTCATAAAGAGTCTTCCCTTTTTTCCTGACCCTTGACTTTACCAAGAATAAGGTCCTTCTCCAGGAATTGGTCCCACTTGACAACGTGACCAAAGTACAAGAGATGAAGTCTGGCCATTCTCACTTCTAAGAAGCATTCCAGTCTACTTTTCCCAAAACAGATTTTTTTTTGTTGTTGTTCTTCTGGCATCAAAAAAACCAACCTCACTGCCATTGAGGTGGATCTGACTTATAGTGAGCCCTCCTTGAGTTTCTGAGGCAGTATCATATGGAAGTAGATTGCCCAATCTTCCTTCTGAGGAGTGGCTGGTGGGTTTGAACCACTAGCCTTCTGGTTAAGAGTCAGATGTCTGAGGCACTACTCCACCAGAGCTCTTCACCAGCACCTCGTTGTTGTTGTTGTTGTTATGTGCCGTGGAGTTGGACCCGAGTCATAGTGACCACTCCTTGGGTTTCCGAGGCAGTATCATTATGGAAGTAGATTGCACCGTCTTCCTTCCAAGGAGTGGCTGGTGGCACCACAGTTGGAAACAATTAATTCTTCTTCTATATTCCTTATTCATTGTCCAGCTATCATATGCATATGAGGCTATTGAAAAGACAAGGCTTGGGTCAGGCTCACCTTAGTCTTCTAAGTGATGTCTTTGCTCCTTAACACTTTAAAGAGGTCTTTTGCAGCAGATTTGCCAAGTGCAATACATCATTTCATTTCTTGATTGTTGCTTCCATGGGCATTGACTGTGCATCTGAGTAAAATGAAATCTTTGACAACTTCAACCTTTTTTCCATTTATCATGATGGTGCTTATTGGTCTTAGATATGAGGATTTCTGTTTTCTTTATGTTGAGATATAATCTACATGGAAGGCTGTGATTTTTGATCTTCATCAGTCAGCGCTTCAAGTCTTCTTCACTTTCAGCAAGCAAGATTGTATCATCTGTACATCACAGGTTGTTAATGAGTCTTCCTCTAATCCTGATGGCTTGTTCTTCTTGGTGTAGTTCAGTTTCTTGGATTATTTACTCAGCAGTGATATTGAATAAGTATAGCGAAAAAACACAGCCCTGACTTCCCCTTTCCTGATTTTAAACTATGCAGTATTCTCTTGTTCTGTTCAAACGCCTACCTCTTGGTCTATGTAGACAGTCCTCATGATCACAATAAAGTGTTCTGGAATTCCTGTTCTTTGCAATGTTTCCCATAATTTGTTACAATCAACATAGTCAAATACTTTTGCATAGTCAACAAAACACAGGTAAGCATTTTTCTGGTATTCTTTGCTTTCAGCCAAGATCTATATGACATCAGCAGTGATATCCCTCTTTCCATATCCTCTTCTGAATCCAGCTTGAATTTATGACAGTTCCCTGTCAAGGTCATCATGCAACCATTTTTGAATTATTATCAACAAAATTTTGCTTGTGTATAATATTAATAAAATTGTTTGATAATTATGCTTCTGTTGTTTCCAATGTGGTATCAAAAGAGAACCAGGCTTTCATTCTCAAAATATTTTTATGCCTTCCCCCATTTGAGCTTCAGAATTGCATAATAATACAAATGCAACAGGTAATATCAATGACATTTAATGAAGTCTCTAAGAGGTTAGATAAATTATGTGATGAATTTTATTAGTATGGTGGTAGAAGTCTGTCAGTTTGTCATACTGTTGTGGCTTGCATGTTGCTATGAGGCTGGAAGCTATGGTACTGGTATTTCAAATACCAGCAGGATCATGCATGGTGGACAGATTTCCGTGGAGTTTCCAGACTAAGGCAGAGTGGGAAGAAGGATAGAGCCATCCACTTCTCAAAGAAGTAGCCAGTGAAAGCCTTATGAATATAAG
This sequence comes from Orycteropus afer afer, assembly GCF_000298275.1. NCBI lineage: Eukaryota > Metazoa > Chordata > Mammalia > Tubulidentata > Orycteropodidae > Orycteropus > Orycteropus afer. The sequence continues at coordinate 2,530,042 of NW_006921865.1, read as the reverse complement.
GCAAGACGCTTTATGAAATGAATTGACACAGTGGCTGCAACAATGGGCTCAAGCAGAGCAACAATTGTGGGGACGGCACAGGACAGCATAGTGTTTTGATCTCTTGACACTATGAGTCAAAAATGTATTTATGGTACCTAACAACAACAGCAACATTCCTCCAGGGAGATGCTGTAGTTTGTTTGTTTATCCGGTTCACTTTAGAACTTATAGCCTTGAATATGTGGTATCTCCAAAATTCATGTTCTTCCACTATCAAATAGAAATATTCTCAGAATAGTAAACATATTACATTTGATAAGATTTATTTTACTAGAGGAAACATATAATAATATTGACTAAAAGGATGGTCAGGGTAGACTTTTTCATCTTCCCATAGGGAAATAGGAGATTAGTTGATGCTAATGTTTTACTAGGAGCATAACAGGAACAACAACAACGTTTTACTAAGCATCAGGGAAACAATTGAAGTTTCAGTGATGAAAAATGATGAGGGGGAAAAATCACCAGAGTTTAAAGGACTGCTTTAATGAATTAGTGAGTATATTTTTAATGGTGTTTCCCTTGTTTCTACAAATAGCGACCAGTAAATTGTTTACATCCTTTTAAGGAGCTGAAGAATATAGAAAAGAAAGATTCAGGAAATTTAGAATTTGATGTGAAGCCGCAGAAAAATACACAAGGCTTGTCACTTGTTTACTATTATATCTTTTATCCTGAGTAAAATAATTTATATTTTTGATGACAGTGTCCTCCAAGAACAAAGTCAATGCTTATGAAGCCTAACAAAACTTTGAAATGATAAAAAACTAATTTTCAGAAGTTAGTGCCTTTTTGAATTAAAGGATCAAAAGCATCCACAGAAGCAATTTGAAACTGTCTGCAGGAAGACCCATTAGATTAAAAGGCTATAAACCATTAGACACCTTATAAAAGAAAAAAAAAGACAAAGAGACAGTCTGGCTGATCTCAAGGAGAGATAAAAATCCAGGGAAGGATTGCTAGCAGGAGAGCAAAATTGGGATGGGGGTGGGGATAGCAGTAGAACTATAGGGAAAGGGGAAGGGAAGAAGGCTAAATACATGTGAAAATCTTAGTATTTTTACTTACTCTTTCCAAAACCCAAGTTGATACATCCAAGTAAATTTTACATCTATTTTGCCTTCTTTTGAGCTTAGTACCATGGTTTGCTTATAGCAAGTTATCAAAGGTTATCTTTTCCATCAGTCAAGTGAGGTTTATTTTCTCAAGATTTTACTCAGTATTTTCCTCAGAGACACATTTCCAGACAGCCTGTTTCTCATTAGCTGGAATAAACAGGAGTGTGTTTACAGCACAGTGCCAGACTTGAAAGAATGCCCTTTCCTAGGGAAGTCAGTCAGGGAATTACCAGTGCTGTAACTCAAAGAAAGTGAATTTCAGTGCCCAGCTGTGACAAAGACAGCATATTGGTTCATTAATATGGATTTTTAAAAAGCAAACAGTATAACTCTTTGTGACACAGAGATATTTTTATTTCCAACACAGGTTAAAGCAGTTCTAACATATGAAGCTCCATTTGTGCCAAACAAATATATTGAACAGTAATTATAAAATGAATCAGCAAATATTGACTGCCTACTGTGAGCAATACATAGAGTAAAAAGATGTGTAGGGTATTGTAAGGTATCTTAGGAGCTCTGGTAGCATAGTGCCTAAGGCACTTGACTGCTAACCAGAAGGCAGGCGGTTCAAACCCACCAGCCACTCCTTGGAAGGAAGGTTGGGCAATCTACTTCCATAGTGATACTGCCTCGTCAACCCAAGGAGGGGTCACTATGATTCAGGTCTGACTCGACGGCACATAACACAACATAGCAATGGTATTCTTAAATCACAGACTTACCATCTACTAACTAATCTGATATTGTACATATATAAAGCCCATAGAAGTCACTCTTCAGTGTTGTAAAGGTGCTTACAAAAGTGTCATTAAGTCAATAATAATAATAAAAACAGAAAGTTATCAGTGGTAGTCAATAGCATTATCAAGGGTACTAATCAGGAATATTTACAAATTTATTGATAAAAAAGAATATTTTTACATTTTTTCCCATTGTGTAACACATTTCCAAATGTCTTGGCTAGCAAAATTGGTAACTAAGACAAGGAAAAATCCACTCATTTAACCTCAATTTGATTGTGACTCATGGAGACCCCATGTGTATCAGATTAGAACTCTCTCAATAAGTTTTCCATGGCTGAATTTTTCTAAAGTAGATTGCCAGGCCTTTCTTCTGTGGTTTCATTGAGTTTGGTCCTCCAACCTTTCAGTTAGCAGCTGAGTGTTTTAACCACTTGCACCACTGTGCTATCTGACCTGGCTTCTTGTTGTTGGAGATAGTTACACTGTCATGGAGATCAGTGTGATCAGTATCTACCAGGACCATAAGTGCTGTGAAAGGGAGAAATAAGGACAACATACATGACAGAAAATTTACATGTAAATAATTGGGAGGGGAAAAAAAAACAAAATCACTGCCATTGAGTGGATTCCGACTCATAGCAAACTCCTCTGGGTTCCCCAGGTGACAAAATCTTCACAGAAGTAGATTGCCCAGTCTTCCTTTTGTGTAGTGGATGGAGGGTTTGAACTACCAACCTTCTCATTAGCAGTCAGATGCTTTAGGCACTATGCCAAGAATGGTGTTTAATAAAGAACTAATGGAATATTATTTAAACAGCGTATCTTGCTCTTGCTCCCTCTGGGTTTATAACTACTGTGTACTGTAATAGTACTAGAATGGAAATACATTTGCAATGCCAAACCACTTGTTTCCTAAGCCTTCCTTCTCCCGGGGAAGAGATTTTAGGTCTGTGCTTCCCCAATTTATCCATCTCAACAATTTTTTTATGATCAGGTCTGGCTGTGATAAGTCACTCAAGTTAAGGACAGGTTCAGGTCAGATGTTCTCCATGGTAGGATTTTGATCTATTGGTCTAGTTTACCTTCTGGTCCTGGATTTAGAGCATAGAGGGAAAGGCACAGCACTTCCCTCTTCCCTTTGATTATTCTTTTGAGTGGGCTAAATGGATTTTGTTTAATAACCAGACTCAAGGGGCATTTCCATCTGTTCAGGCATAAAATCAAGCAAGCCAATTAAAAAGAGATCACATCATGTATTTCTACCCAGCTTTTCAGATAGTTGTTTTCACTTCCTGTATATCAATGGATTTTAATCTTTTGAGGGTAATGAGTCCCACTGAGAATCAGATCTTATTCAAGGAAAAATGCACATATGCTAATGCTATACACATAAAACTGTGCATAAATTTTTGGAATTTTACAAAACACTGAAGCTTATCCAGGAAAGTACTGAAATCTCCAGGGAGAGTAGAGAAAAATATCTTGATACAGATAATCTCTTCATAGCAGTGGTCATTAAAACAAACGTTTTGATAATCCTTTCCCATGTATTATATATATTTATATTTTTATGTTCAATTAATACATTTTTCTTAAGATTTCCTTTAATCCTTGCACCACTCTATATGCTACGCAGTATTTTTGTCCCTTTATTATAATTTTCTATTTCATCTGGAAATGTGACTTTAATAGCCTTCTTCAATATACTTACTTGGTATATAATTTGCTTAAACCAGTTTAATCTTTTTCTCTGTTAGATTTTTCCTGTTCCTTATCAGCTCAAATGTATACTGCTACTCCTATTATTTATACGCTATTTTGGAATAATTATCTTAACTAAAAGAAGTACAACACATACTTACATAATCAGGAAAAAGACTGAATATCTCACTTTTCCTCTTTCTAGAGGTCTCTATAAAATTTATATGTACATATGAAGGCTGCAAGATTCATTAGATTCTTAACTTCAAAACAGCATAGTTTTCCACTTAATTTTAGAAAATACATTTTGATTGAGTTTCTTAACATTTTGCAGAATGTTTTGGCAAAAGAAAAGGGGCAAAGAGGACAGAGAAGAGAATTGAGAAAGGAAACATTAACAGAATAATTCATTCCTTTAGAACAGAGGTATATTAGAGTCATCTCAATGAACATGGGATGTGTTCATCTGGAAACTGTCTAGAATAAATTGGTCATAATACTTCAGTGAATACTGCTGGACCATATCTATTGGCTAAAACTCAAGTGACCACCTATTTAGAATGTAATTTTTGAGTATAGCCACTAAAATATGACAAAATCTTACCAATATTCCAAGAGAGGTGTTTTGTGAATATTGTCAGGTGAAGAGCTTTAAGTGTTTTGATCAGAATATTGGGGGAAAAAAAATCTTTAACATGAAGAAAGAAACCTTGAGGAAGCTACATTATATAAATAGCTAGTCTAACAGCCATCAAAAAGAACAGTTTAAATGACTCCAAATGCACTTAGCTCATTACTTCCCTTACACTTAACCAATGATAAAGTTACTAGTTTATAGTAATTTATTTTGAATTATCCAAATTTAGTTCAACTTCACAGTACACCTCAAACTGATAAAAAGCAAAACATAAAACTCACTTCCTTAATTTCTAGTTGATTAATTTTTGGAAAATCAGTTTGCTTCGTAGAAGTTATTAATAGGGAAATATAGCCTATTAAAGCGGGGAGAGATTGGGGATGTGGCCTGAAAAAGAGGCCTGATGAAAAGATCTCTCTCTCTTTTAAGCAGAATCTTTTAATTTATTTTTTAGTTGAGATAAAATTCACATAACATAAAATCCATAGTTTTGACCATATTAAAGTGCATAATTCAGTGATTTACAAAATGTTGTGCAATTATGACTACAATCTAATTTCAGAAAATTTCATCATCCCAAAAAGTTACTGCCTACCCATTATGGAGCTACTCCTCATTATCACTTCACCACAAGGGCTAGCAACCACTTATCTCTGTCTGTCTTTGTGGATTTGCCTACTCCTGATGTTTAATAAAAGTGTAATCATATAACATGTGGCCTTCTGTACCTGGCTTCTTTCACTTAGCATGTTTTCAAAATTCATGCATGTTGTAACATGCATCAGTACTTGTGGTAGTTAAGTTTGTGTGTCAATTGGCTAGGTCTGGTTGAGTGGCTGGGCAACTGGACGTAGTTATTCCCAATAGTAAGATTGGTAATTAATTCCATGGTGGAATGTATTGGAGCAGCTGAGTAGCTGCTTTAGGGATATGGGCTGCTTCTCGTATATAAGCAGCTTTGGGAATGGTCTTTACCTTAGACACACTTGAACCCTGTGTGTAGCCATGTCATTAGCAGCTTGCCATGTTCTGCTGTCCTTGGGACTTTCAATGGACTTGAATTAGTGGTCTGCTGTGTGGTTTGGTAACATTGGAACTGTACCTTTTGACTTGTCAACCTTGGGCTTGTCAGCCTCAGCAGCCAGAAGCTGTTTGAGTGAAGAAAAGCCTCTAGCTTCAGTGGGCCAGAAGCAGGAGGCAGAGCTGAAGTCCAAGGTTGAAGGGCCTTCACCAAGTCCCCAGAGCCTGGCACTTTGAACTTGGACTTAGAGCCTCCAAATTGCAAGAATAAACCCCTGTTTGTTCAAGCCACCTCATTAGTGGTATATTCATGTCAGAGTGGCACTAGGTAACCAAAACAGTACTTCATTCTTTTTATAGCTGAATAATACTACTATAAACAATGAATATGTTTTTTGCATAAACATGTTTTCAATTTTCCTGGATATATACTCAAGAGAGGAATTGCTGAAAAATATAGTACTTTGTTCAACATTTTGAGGATACACTAAACTGTTTTCCATATTGTCTTCACCATTTAAATTTTCACCAGCAAAATATTAGAATTCCAATTTTTCCACAACTTTGTCAATACTTGTTTTTTAAGTGATCCAAAGAACCATCATTTTTATTTTATTTTATTTGCATTTTCAAAATAATTAATGACTTTGAGGACTTTATATGTGCTTATGAATCCATTTTGATAATTTCTTTGGAGAAACAGCTATTCAAATTTTTTTTTCTCCTTTTGCTGTTGAATTTAAAAGTTTGTTACATATTTTTGTGTCTAGAACATTATCGGAAGGAGGATGGGGCAATCTACTTCCGTAGTGATACTGCCTTGGAAACCCCAGGAGGGGTCGCTATGAGTCGGGTCCGACTTGATGGCACATACAACAACAACAACAACAGAACATTATCAAATACATTATTTACAAGTATCTTTGCCATTCTATTTTTTTTTTTTTAATTTCATAATATTTTCATTTGATGTAAGTTCAAAGTATTTTTTCTTTTGTTGCGTATGATCTTGGTTTCATACTTAAGAAGCTATTGTGTACTACAAGGTCACAAAGATTTTTGCATCTTTATTGTTTCTAACTGTTACGTGCTTTTAGCTCTTACACTTAGGTCCTTGATCCATTTTGTTAATTTTAATAGGATATGAGATAGGGGTCCAAACTTTTTAATTTGCATGTTGATATTCATTTATTCAAGCATCATTTGTCAAAAACATTATTCTTTCACCATTGAATGGTCTGCACACCCTTTTTGGAAATCAAATTACTATAGACATATAGTGTGTTAATTCCCTGGGACGATGTAGCAAAATACTATACATTAAGTAGCTATAAGAAAATAAATGTATTGTGTCACAGTTCTAGAGACTGTCAGTCTGAATTCAGTGTTGGCTGGGCTATGTAACTTCAGCAAAATTTTACTTGCATTTGATATTAAAGTACTCTGGTGGTTAAGGTATTCGGCTGCTAACCAAAAGTTCAGTGGTTCGAACCCATCAGCTTTTCAATGGAAGACAGATGGGCCAGTCTGCTTCTATAAAGATATACAGCCTTGAAAACCCAAAGGGGGTTGGTAAGAATTGGAATCAGCTCAATAATAGTGAGTTTGGAGTGAGTTTTGGGTTAGGTGTAAAAGGAAAATCCTCACAACTAGACCAATAAGCAACATTGCTGTAAGTTTGAGCTGACTTAACAGCACTAACAACAATAACAAGTCTTCAAAGTGACATCTTTGCTTCTTAACACTTTAAAGAGATCTTTTGCAGCAGACTCCCAGTGCAATAAGATGTCTGATTTCCTGACTGCTGCTCCATGGGTGTTGACTATGGATCCAAGTAAAAGGAAATCCCTTACAATTTCAATCTTCTCTCCTCTTTTGAGATGCTATTTATTGGTCCAGTTGTGAGAGGTTTTTTTTCTTTATGCTGAGATGTAATCCATACTGAAGACTCTGATGCTTCCTGCATCATTCAATATTTTCCCCATAGAATCCTTCAACATTACAACTTGAGTTTTGAAATTTTTCTTCAGTTCTCTCAGCTTGAGAAATCCCGAGCATGTTCTTTCCTCTTGGTTTTCTAACTCCAGGTCATTCCATGCTTCATTATAATAGTTTACTTTGTCTTCTGAAGCTGCTCTTTGAAATCTTGTGTTCAGTTTTTTATCTCGTGATTTCTTCCATTTGCTTCAGCTACTCTCTTTTTAAGAGCAAATTTCTGAGTCTCTTCTAACATCCATTTTTGTCTTCTCTTCCTTTCATAACTTTTTAATGACCTTTTGCTTTCTTCATGTATGATGTTCTTGATGTTATCCATAACTTGTCTGCAATCTCCAATGTTATTTCTATCACCAAGGTCTATTTTCCAACTACCTAGGCTTCTTCATTACCAACTTTCACATTCCTATCACCATCAATCACCAGAAGTAATCAATACATCTTGATTGCATATTAGGTCAATTTCAGACTGCTGAAGTTTGTAAAAATCTTCAGTTTCTTCATGTTTGGCTTTAGGGTTGGTGTGTAAATTTGAATAATAGTACTATTAACTGGTCTTCCTTGGCAGCATTGTATTTCAGGATAGATCTTGAAACACTCTTTTTGATTATGAATACATTATTCCTTTTCGATTTGCCATTCCAAGCATAGTAGATCATATTTTTGTGTGATTCAGAATGGCTAATACCAGTCTACTTCAGTTCACTAATGCCTAGGATACAGATCTTTATGCAATCCATTTAATTTTTGACAACTTCCAATTTTCCTTGATTCATACTTCATGGATTCCATGTTCCATTTATCAATGGATATTTGCAACCATTTCTTCCCATTGTGAGTCATTCCCCATCAACAAATGAAGGTCCCCAAAACTTTAGTCCAGCCACATCATTAAGGTCAACTCTATTTTGAGGAGTCAGCTCTTCCCTGGTTGTATTTTGAGTGCCTTCCAACCTGAGGGGCTCATCTTCCAGCACTATAAACTTTTTGTTTGTGTGTGTGTGTGTGTTTGCCTGTGTTGTATTCTTTAAGGTTTTCTTTACATAAAATAATGTCATCTATGAATAGAGATATTTTTACCTTTTCTTTCCAATTAAGTTGTCTCTTATTTCATTTTTCTTAACCAATTGTCCTGGCTAGAACTTATAGTATAATGTTGAACAGAAATGGTGAGAGTGACATCCTTGTCTTTTCCCTGATTGTATGGGGAAATATCTGAGTATATTACCACTGAGTAGGGTGTCACTATAGAATTTTCATGAATGTAATTTATCATGCTGAGAAAGTTACCTTCTGTTGTAGTGGCAAAGTGTTTTTATCATAAAAAGTGTGGATTTTGTCAACTAAATTTTTATATATCAATTGAAATGATCATGTATAGGTCCCCCCCTTCATTCTATAGATAAGGTGTATTACATTGATTAATTTCTTATTTTGAAACACACTAGCATTCATGGTTTAAAATGTTCTTGGTGATAATGCATAATAATTTTAATAAGCTCCTGAATTCAGCTTGCTAGTCTTGAAGATTTTTGAATTTGTATTCATAAAGGATATTGCACTGTAGTTTTCTTTTTTATGGGCGCTCTGGTGACGTAGTGCCTAACACATTTGACTGTTAACTGAAGGCTGGTGGTTCAAACCCACCAGCCACTCCTCAGAAGGAAGGTTGGGCAATCTACTTCTGTAGTGATACCACCTTGGAAATCCAAGGAGGCATTGCTATGAGTCAGATCTGGCTTTAGTATCATTGATGATCTTAGTAATTGATGATTTTTTTTATTTTTTCCTGTCAGTCACTAAAGATTAGTCAATTTTATTAATATTTTCAAAAAATGAGCTTTTAGTACTGCTGACTTTCTCTATTGTTTTTCTTCCTTTTTCTCTATTGTTTTCTATCTTCTCTTTCTTTTGTCTTCATCCTAATCCTTATTTTTATTTTTCTTCTTCTTCCTTCTGGTTTAGTTTGGTCTTTTTTTTTTTCCTAGTTTTTTTTTTTAAGGTGAAATAAAATGCAATGGAGCTCTGGTATATGTATCAACTTGGCTAGGCACCATTCTTGGTGTTTTAGAAGGCATGTATATGGTCATGGCCAATGAGGGGCTATCATGATTGAAGAACAATGTCTTGAGTGTTCCTGAACCTGAATTGTAACCTGTTTATTCCCTAGTAAACTTCATAATCATGAGTATTGTCGGTGAGTTCTGTGTGGCTATTGCAATGAATTATCAAACCCTGCAGAGAACTAGAGAGTGCTGTGGGAAGGGTGGTTGGTGTCAGAATTGGCAAAAAATGTGGCAGGTGGTGGCATGTCTGACCTCTGCCTCATAAGAATCAGACGTGTGCTGTGGATGGTAATTCTTTCTCCCCATCATGAAATTACAGGAGGTTAGGAGATGACCTCCCATGCCCTTTTAGCATTGAAGAATGACTACATCATCACATAACTGCCACATTACATCATTATATAACTTCTAAAACACCAAGAATGATGCCCAGCCAAGTTGAAACATACACTTTGGGTACACAATTCAATCAATGACATTGACTATCTTGTTGTTGTTGTTGTTGTTGTTGTTATGTGCTGTCGAGTCAGACCCAACTCATAGCGACTCCTCCTTGGGTTTCTGAGGCAGTATCACTACGAAAGTAGATAGCCCCATCTTCCTTCCGAGGAGTGGCTGGTGGGTTTGAACCGCCAGCCTTCTGGTTAGCAGTCAAGTGCCTTAGGCACTATGCTACCAGAGCTAGTTATCCAATATTTCCCATTTATAACAATGGTAAAATATCTACTCTCTATTTTGTATTATGCACATTAATCATGTACATCTGGCATTAATATATGCCAAGAGGCAAGGTGACAGTAACACTGAATGTGGTCATTAAGGTTACATGCCAACTTAGCTAACCATGATTCTTCATAGTTTGGTAGTTATGTAATGATGTAATTTGGCAGTTTTGTAGTGATATAATTTGTCAGTTACAAAATGATATAGTTGTACTCTGAGTTTTGCAATCTGATGTGGTTATTCTTTGTTTTTCCGTAATACCGATTGTTGCATTAACAACCTGGACTTTGAAACCTAACTATGTTAGTAAATGAGGAGCAGATATATTTTCCTTTCAGCCTGAAGGATTCCCTTAAGCATATCTTATAGGTCAGGTCTGCTAGTGATGAACTTTTTCTGTTATTGTTTAGTGGGAATGTTTTAATTTTGCTTCATTTTTGAAGGATAATTTTACTGGATATAGAATTCTTGCTTGACAGTGTTCCCCACACCCTTTCAGGACTTTAAATATGTCATCCTACTACTTAATGGCTTATATAATTTCTCATGAGCAATTGACTGTTAGTATTATTGAGGATCCTTTGCCACTTCACACTTACTGCCTTCAAGATTCTCCCTATGCTTTTCGCTTTTGATAATTTGAGTAAAATGTGTGCCATTATGAATCTCTTTGATTTTATACAAATTTGAAGTTTATTGAGAATCTTGAATATGTATATTAATGCTTTTCATTAAATATGTATTGTTGTCCATCATTATATTTTCAAATATCGATTCTTCTTCTCTCTCTCCTCTGCTACATATTTGATTACAATTGATAATGGCACACAGGTCTCTTTGGCTCTGTTCATTTTCTTCACTGTCTCTAAAATTTTCCATTCGTTCTGATATCACTTCAAGAATGTCAATACTTAGGATGAAAACTCGGTTCAAATCTTCACTTCATTTTGATTATGCCAAGGTCAAATTATGTCTTTCCATAGCATTATGTTCAGTTCATTTATTTTGACTTTTAGATGTCGAAATTTTTTAAATCTAATTTTGAAATTTATTTTTACATTTACATTTTTATGTTTTTGTTCTTATTGTTCACTTTTTTCACTATATTGTAAATTCTCTGAAGACAGAGGCTTTCCTGTATTGTATTATTGTCCCTATAATATAATATAAACTGGATTTTGTTTATAGAAGCTATGAATTCAATTATATGGGCATAAAGAAAGAACACTTATGGTGTGCCAAACTTGCATCAGGTACCACTTATTGTTAGGTAGTCAAGTAGATTCTGCCTGACAAGTTACCCTAGGTACAACAGAGCAAAACACTGCCCAGATCTGAGCCATCCTAACAATCATTACCATATATGAGCCTATTTTGTAGCCACTGTGCCAATGCATCTCATTAAGGGTCTTCCTCTTTTTCACTGACTTTATACTTTACCAAGCACAATGTGCATCTGAAAGGACTGTACTCTCATGATATCATATCCCAAACATGTCAGATGAAGTCTTGCCATCCTCACTTCTAATGAGCATTCCATCTGTACTTCTTCCAAAACAGATTTGTTCATTTTTCTGGCAGTAGATGACACATTTAGTATTCTTCCCCAACACAATAATCCAAAAGCATCAGTTCTTGTGTCTTCCTTATTCATTGTCCAGCTTTTGCATGCATATGAGGTAATTGAAAATATAATGGTTTGTATCAGACACACCTTCGTCCTCAAAGTCACATCTTTGCTCTTTAACACTTTAAAGAGGTCTTTTGCAGAGAATTGTTTAATGCAATATGTTGTTGGATTTCCTGGATGATGTTTCCATGGGTGTTGATTGTGGATCCAAGTAAAATGAAACCTTTGAAAACTTCCCTCTTTACTCCATTTATTGTGCTGTTGTTTATTGGTCCAGTTGTGAGGAATTTTGTTTTCTTTATGTTAAACCATTATGACATCTCTAGTCTTTGATCTTCAACAGTAAGTGCTTCAAGTCCTCCCTTTCAGCAAGTAAAGTTCTGTCATCCGCATATCACAGGTTATTAATGAGTCATCCTCCAATCCTGATGCCTCTTTCTTGTTCTTATAGTCTAGTTTCTCAGATTAGTTGTGTATCATACAGATTGAATAAGTATCATGAGTAAAACCTTGATGCGCACCTTTCCTATTTTAAACCACACACTATGCACTTGTTCTACTTGAACAACTAAATGCCTTTTGGTCTATGTCCAGATTCCTCATGGGTGCAATCAAGTGCTCGGGAATTCCCATTCTTCTCAATGTTATCCATAATTTGTCATGATCAACATAGTAGAATGCCTTTGCATAGTCAGTGAAACAAAGGTAGACATCTTTCTGGTATTCTCTGTCTTCAGCCAAGATCTATTTGATATCAGCAATGATATCTATCCCTCATTCCAAGTCTCCTAATGAATCCAGCTTGGATTTCTGGCAGTTGGCCATCTACATACTGGTACAACAGTTTTTTAATTACTTTTAGCAAAATTTTACTTGTATGTGATATTAATGATATTGTTTGAAAATCTCCACATTTTACTGGATCACCTTTCATTGGAATGGGTACAAATATGGATCTTTTCAGTTGTTTATCAGGTAGCTGTCTTCCAAATTTCCTGGCATAAATAAGTGAGCACTTTCAGCTTTGCATCCATTTATTGAAAAATCTCACTTGATACTCTGTCAATTACTGATGCCTTGTTTTTTGGCAATGTCTTCAGTTCAGCTTGGACTTCTTCCTTCAGTACCACCAGTTGTTGATCATATGCTGTGTCCTGCAATAGCTGAATGTCAACCAATTCTTTTTTGGTACAGTGACTCCATGTATTCCTTCCATTTTCTTTTGATCCATGCTGTTAGTCAACATTTTTACCCATAGAATACGTCAGTTTTACAACTTGATGATTGAATGATTTTTTTCAGTTCTTTCAGCTTGAGAAATTGTGAGCATGCTCTTTCCTTTTAGTTTTCAGGGTCCAGGACTTTGCACATTTCATAATACTACTTTACTATGTCTTCTTGATCTGTCCTTTTAACTATTCTGTTGAGCTCTTTTATGTCATCATTTTTTCCTTTTGCTTTAGCTATGAATGTTCAAGAGCAAATTTCAGAGTGTTTTCTGAGATCCCTTTTTACATTTTCTTTATTTTTTTAATGACTTTTTGCTTTCTTCATATATGATGTGTCTGAACTGATGTCATCACACAGCTTGTCTGGGCTTTTGTCATTAGTATTCAATGTGTCAAATCAGTCCTTGAGATGGTTTCTAATTCAGTTATACTCCAGGTCATGTTTTGACTTTGTGGATTCGTTTTAAATTTCTTCAGCTTCAACTTAAACTTGTATATGTGCAATCAATGGTCTGTTCAGCTGTTGAACCCAGGTTTCTGCACAGATGTCATCTATTTTATTTATGTGTATTCCATCCAGTGAGGTCAACATGCGTAGTTTCCATTTATGTTGTTGAAAAAAGGTATTTTCATTGAGTACTAAATATATATCAATTGGTTTAAAAAAAAAATCCTTCCTTTTGTGCAGCTTACATTTTAATAGGAAGAGACAGACATAAGTAAACTCATAATTGAGTATGAAACTAAGCAGTGGCACACATGGACCTATGTGGGTCTATCTGAGCTGTGATATCCCAGAAAGATATCCATGAGGACTGTATAGTGGAAGCCAAGAAGGAGTCAAGCATTCAGGGAACATATCCACATGTACCCCAATGCAGGCTAGATTTTTATTGGTTAACAACAGTGAGGGAGAAGCTGGAGTGTGGTCTCTGATGGCAAGAGTAGTAAGACAGGAGTATGGAAGTCCTGGGAGCAGATTACACAGGAGTTCAGGAGTAGGGTAAGAAGTTTAGACTTTTTTCTAAATGTGATGGGAACTGATTAATGTGTTTTAAACAAGTCAATTCCAATCTTACATTTTAAAAAAAACAATTTGTCTACATACTAAGAAATTTTATAGATGGTCATTTAAGATGGGCACAGGGTTTTTGCTTCTTCCCCCCAGTTTCTACAGAGTTGAAACATATAACACCACTAAATTCAAATAAAGGAGCCCAGTTATGCAGTGGTTAAGTGGTAGGTTGCTAAAGGAAAGATTGATAGTTGGAATTCACCAAGTGGCTACACAGAAGAGAAACCTGGGATTTGTTCCAGTAAAGACTTCAGCCTAGTCTCCTACTGGGCAGTTCTACTATGTCACATGGGGTCATTATGAATTGCAATCAGCTTTATGGGTACCTAAAGCAGGGAGAAACAGAGCTCTGATTCAAGTTTGGGTATGTTTAGTCCAAAATCTCTAATCTTTGATGAAATATATTTTAATATCCTCTTAAATTTAGCAGTTATTCCACTTCATCATTCAACTTTAAGGCAAAGATGTTTATCTTTTATAATCATTACCAAATTACATAAGATCTAAAAATTCACCAGCCATAATGAAGTGGTTATTTTGCTAATTCACTAATGCTGCTAAATGTTTATGATTATGTTTTTGCTTTTATTCTTGACACATCTTTCCATAACTATACTTACCACGAATGTCTTGAGACAGTTTCTGTAAATAAAAGGATAGTGATTTTGTCACAAAAATTATGTTCCTTATGAGTATTAATGACACGTGGGAGAGACTTTCAATGAATGCTGTCAGGCCTTCAGCTTATCTTAACTTCTGAATACAGTCACTGTAATGCTGGTATATTCAGGACTATTGTGTTCTTATCACTAAAAAGTCATTTTAAAGTAAGACAGTCCCTTTCTCTAAGAGATAGTAAGGAGAAATAAAAGGTAATGATGCCCTGGAAAAAGAGAGTTAAGTGTCTAGAAAACAAGATAAGCCTTTTTTACTTGATCTTCGGTAAATAGAATTTAGCTGAGATGTTTCAGTGCTGACAGTTTTAAAGAATTCCACTTTTCATTTGTCTTTACTAACTCTAGGGGCAAAAGAGAAAAATGAAAATGAAAAAGATTTCATTGTTTTATGGTTCCATCATAGTGTTTTCATGTGGGAAGTCACCTAATGTGAATGTAATGGGTAGTGCAGTATCACTAAGCTTGTAGTTGATTATGACTCAAAAAGATAATGTCTTAGATTCTTTACTAGACCTATTAGGAGCCCTTTTATCCATTTCCTTTGTGTAACATAAATGTGAAAGTGAAATATAATGGTAATTGAGAAGGCATACACATTACATTCACATTTTTGTTATCTGAAGTATCACATAGCATTGGTACTGATTGCAGGTATTCAGTATTTCCAAACAATCACAGAAATATTTAAGAATCAATACTAAAATGTTACCTGCTTTAACAGTGGTTTCTCTTAAAGACAAAGGAGAGTTAATGATTTCAGTTAAAATTTCCTGTCTTTGAGATAAGATCCCAAATCTTATCTTAGAATATTTATTTACAATCAGTAAGAAAAATCAATGTCACATTTAATATATAATAATAATTAATGGAAAATTAATGAAAATTGATGGATAAAAATCATATGGTATGTATGAGAGCTAAAAATGAGTTTTAAAATCAATTTTTAATTTATCAATCAATTTTAATCAATCTCATGCAAAAGAACATTAGTAGATAAGTACATTTTCCGAATTTTTTTCTGTCATTCTCTAAGTATAAATAAACTTGTCCTTAAATTTGCTATAGATATTATTATTAATCATATTTGTCAACTCATGTTTTTCAGGTTGTATTTAATTTATCCAGGTAAATGAGAAGGTATTTCCTGGATATTTCTTTAGCATGTTCTATTGAGTCAAGCATATTCTTTCTATTTGGACAAATCCATAATAAATATCATGGCCCTATATAATAACAGAAAAAATATTATGAGACTCTGTGGACAACTAGTGTGTCCTGTTTCACTAACTGAGGAAACCACACACACAAAAAAATCACTTTCCATTTACTTATGAACTTTATGTGACTCTATGCTTCCTTGGGGTAATTCTCTGTACTTGAGATTGTTAATCATATAATTCAGACATTGTAGCTGCTGCATTAGAGGATTTTTCAAAATGTAAGAGTATTATCTTAATGCTAACGAGCTCTGGTGGTGCAGTGTGGAAGGAATTTGGCTGCGAACCAAAAAGTCAGCAGTTATAACCCACTAGCTGCTCCAACAGAGGAAGATGAGGCAATCTGCTTCCAAAAAGATTCACATCCTTAGAAACTCTCACTTCTGGGGCAGTTCTCCTCTGTCCTACAAGGTCACTATGAGTCAGAATCAACTCAACGGCATTGGGTCTTCTGTTTCTAGTTGTCTTGATGCTGGAGGACACCACTCTATTATTACATTCTGGTTAGTTATTTTGGAAGTGGGGCTGCCAAACTGGAGAATGCAAGGATGATAAAGGGAAAGTCTAGCTTTATATAAAATGGTCCACTTCATGGAAACATCAGAAGGAGGTTTTCATGAAAATATAATTTCCAACTAAGTTTTATGCACAGGGCAGTATTAATTCCACACAACTCAAAGACAAAAGTCTTGAAAAAGAAAGAGTCAGTACTATGTTCATGGAATATTTCATTTAGTCTCTGTCCACTGTCTGATAACCTTGCTATTGATATGGTAAAATCTTCTCAAGGCAAGCTCAAGGAGAACAAGAAAGGTAAATCTATTTTCTTCCTTCTCCCCTTTCCAAAGTTACATTTAGCTCTAATCACTCCATACGGATTACTGGTGGTGTGACAGTTGAGCACTAGGCTGCTAACTGAAATGTTAGTGGTTCGGAGAAATACCGGGTGATCTATTCCATAAATATCACTGCCTGGAAAACCCTATGGGGTAGTTCTACTCTGTCATATGGGGTTACTGTAAGTCTAGACACCTGTGCCCCTACTTTAAAATATATATTTTTTAAAATTTGTGTGTCAATATTAATCATAAAACTTCTCCTTATATACAAGAAGCAGACCACATTCCCTAAGGCAGCTTCTCAGCTATAGATTCCACTAGTAGATTCCACCATGGAGTTAATTACCAGTCTCATCATGGGGAATACTACAGCCAGCTGCCCAGCTACTCAACCAGGCTTAGCCAAGTTGACACACAAACTTAACTTCCACAATGCCTAAGGTATTATTTGATGTTAACCAGAAGGCTGGTGGTTCAAAACCCCCAGCCATTCCTCGGAAGGCTGGGTAATCTACTCCCATAGGATATCACCTCAGAAACCCAAGGAGGTGTCGCATTGAGTGCAATTGACGGGACAGCAGTGAGTTTGGTTTTTTTGGTGAGTGATTTGGGGCTTGAGCTGACTTTTAAACTGCAGCCCCCAATGTATCCAGGTTTTCAAAATGACTCGCACAATAATCAGTCATGACTCACATTCTCAAGAAAAAGCATGGCTTAATCATGTACACTTGTTTCTCCTTCACATGTTCTCTCTCATATTAAAATCAAAAGCATGATTTCTAAAAATTGAATTTCCTAGAATATTACCTTTTGTCTTGGTTGTAACAAATAAACACTGATAAAATTAAGTGTATTGCAAACTTAAACTAACATACAGCAGCATTATAAGAATAGGCCAAGAGGACAAAGGGCCAAAAGGAAACAATATGATGGTAAGGAAAAAATTGGTCTAGAAAACCTAATTTATTTCAGAGTTGCTAGAGGTAGGCCAAATATTTGGCAATAAGGTTCAGAGCAGTCAGAGAAAAGAGGAAAACAATTAGATGAAATATTCACAGTGACCATAAGGTAAAAATAAATCAGTTACTTTGGCAAACCATGTTTTTTCCTAATAATGACCCTGGAGAAAAATTCCTGCTGTGGTTATTTAAAAAGAATACACTGTGTGATAATATTTTTTGAGTCCAAGAGAAAATTTAGACAAAGATATTTATCATGGCATTACAGATTATTTTATGACTCTATTTTATAATTTTAACCCCACTATATCTGGCTACTCATTATTGCAAGGTAGTTGACCTCTAGCTGTGGTATTGAAACCAAATCAGTTGCTGTGGAATTGATACTGACACATGGTGACCTCGTGTGTCAGAATAGAACACTCATAGGGTTTTCAGTGGCTGATGTTTCAGCAGTAGATGATCAAATCATTCTTCAATGGTGTCTCTGGTGGATTTGAACCTCCAAACTTTTAGTAAGCAGCCAAGCACATTAACCATCTGCACCACCCAGGGACTCTCTCATTATTACTTACATCACCTTAATCAATCCTTTTCTTGCCATTCATTACTCTGACTCCACAAATAATTCCCTAGCTGTCCAGGTTTCTCTATTACATATTATAACTGTGTCTGTCTAATCAAGTATTTATCTATTAAAATTAACTTTTTAATTCCCATTTCTCAGAACCCTGATCTCTGTAATAACTAATTTGATAAATTGATTAATGGATTATTATGTTACCTCTCACAAAAACTATTTGTAATTTGTTGGCTTCCTTGTTATCTGCCAAGCCAGAAATTTTCAACTTTTTTCTTTTATTTAGAAAATTGTTTATTCCAAAAGAAAGCAAAATTGAATTTCTAATGTACCAGATAGACCCAGAAGCAGTTGCAGAGGTTGAAGCACTGGGGATCTGGAGCCAGCTTGCTTAGCTTTCTTTCTTTTGACCCTCATAGTGGCCCATGGCACTCTCAGCAACACCTTAGCATTCTGCCAAGTATGATAGGAAGAAAAGATATGACTTTTTAACAGAAATCCCAACTTGTAGAGTTGTAGTGGAGATAATTGGGGACTTGTAACCCTTCAGTTCTCTCCACTTAGGCAACTGTCTACTCTGCCTTTGAAAATCAACCACCCTTAACTTGCATGTTGCATAAAGTCCCAGAAATAGAAAGCAAATGTAACCTCCAGAAGATAGTATATTGCTTAGGATTGATTAGTGAGGGAAAACAAGAAGCTCTAATGGTGTAGTGGTTAAAGAACTTGGCTGCTAACCAAAAAGTGAGCAGTTTGAACCCACCAGCTGCTCTGTGGGTGAAAGATGAAGTAATCTGCTTCTGTAAAGATTTATAGCCTTGACAAAGTTTTGAAAAGTTCTTAGTCATAACCAAACACCTTGAGGGAATGCATCACTTAGTATGGAGACTCAGGACCATAGTCAATTGGCATAACAGAGTCCACAAAGACGATGTTCAACATCTTACTTTGGTGAGTAGTGACTGGGGTCTTAAAAGCTTGTTAGTGGCCTTCTAAGGTATAACAGTTGGTCTCATCCTGTCCAGAGCAAAGAAGAGTGAAGAAAATCAAAGACATTGGAAACAATTAGTCCAAAAGACTAATGAAGCACATGAACCCCAGCTTCCCATGACCCTGAGACTAGAAGAACTCAGGCTACCACAGCTGATGGCTCTGAAAGGGATCACAGGAAGAGGTCCCAGATAGAGTAGGGAAAAATGTGGAAAAAAACTCAAAATCATAAAAATAAATAAATAAATAAAAGACCAGGCTTACTGGTCTGATGAAGACTCATGGAACCCCTGAGGATATAGCTCTTAGATATCCTTTAAGCTAGGAACTGAACTTACCTTCCATGAGTCAACTGGCAGCCAAATGATAGACCAATAGGTGAACAGTAATATCAAGAGGGTATGTACTCATTACAACAATCAAGAGTATGAGATCAAGAGGACAGCATTTCCCCAGGGATAGAGCTCTGGTAGAGTAGTGCCTAAGGCATTTGACTGCTAACCAGAAGGCTGGTGGTTCAAACCCAGCAGCCACTCCTTGGAAGGAAGATGGGGCAATTTACTTCTGTAGTGATACTACCTCAGAAACTCAGGGAGGGTTCAACTCGAAGGCAGGCGGTGGTTTTTATTTATTTATTTATTTATTTTAGAGAGCTAGGAAGGTTGTGTGTGGGGTGATGAGAAGGATGAAAGAAGGGAAGGAGTGGCATAGGCAGGAAGTGAGAAGAAAGCTGTTGAAGTGTGGGGATGCAGTAAATGTCACAAAGCAGAATGTCTATGTATTGTTGAATGGAAAAACAATTTGTTCTGTAAACTCTCACCAAAATCACAATTTAAAAAAGAAAAAGATTTACTGCCTTGATAACCTTATGGGGCAGTTCTGCTCTACCTATAGGGTCAGTATAAGTTGGAATGACTTGATAGCTGTAGGTTTTCTTTTCTTTTTCTTTTTGGTATTTGATAGAAGCAGGGCACTCTACACTGAGAATTCAAATAATTGTATAGACTAGGAAACTGTTGGAGAGACAGTTAAGGTGGTATGAAAAGGTATGAATAACCTGGGGAATCTGGTTAAAGTGCATATTTAGGTAGAATGGGTCTGGGACGGGGTGTAGGATCTTGAGTTTCTAACAAGCTCTCAGATGGTGCTTATGCCAATTGTCAGAGGATCACTCTTTGAGTTGAAAGGCTGTAGGGGAACTTCTAGTACTGCCTTATCTAGACTACTGCAACCTCATAAAAACAGGACTAGAAAGGGTTCAGTATTTGCAGGGAAGAAGGCTCAGATTACATCATTTGGTACTGACCAGCTGAGGTGCTACCAGAGAGCAAAGTGAACATGAAAATTGGAGTGAGGAAGTTATGATAAATGACACTATGTTCCCAAAATAATGACCTATTAATATTTTTCTTGTTTTGCTGCATGAAAATTTCTTTCTTTTTTTGCCTCTCAAAATGTGCCTTTACTATTTATTCAAGGTGGTCATTGATTGTTAACTTTTCAATTTAGTCCTTAGTTATGAGATATCAACTAGGGATTGTGACTGAAGTATAGGATGAATGATTAGAAAGCAAAAGTCATTAAGTATAAACACTAGAATTGCACACTTAAGTATTGCACACTAGAATTATAGATTCAATTCGACATCCCCTTTAAGAGAAGTGTGCAATGGGCAGCAATCATTTTGAATTGTGAGGAACAAGAAACATCAATGTAACCTAATTATATAACAGAATAAGGGGATCAGAGGACCTGAGGGACAGTAATGAATTTAATCATTCCTGATATAAAATTAAAAATGTTTATGTTTCTGTACTACATAATAGTCTCTATATATCTATATCTATATCTATCTATCTATCTATCTATCTATCTATCTATCTATCTATCTATCTATCTAATAGAAAAAGTTTACACCAGAATTTTCCGAAGGGTTAGATAAGCTCTATGAAATATTGGAAGAAGCAGGGTGGATTGTAAAAGATGTCTGTGCAGTTTATTCTGGAATGTCAATAACTGGATAATTAACCCTTAGGTTATTAGTCTTTTTGTTTATTATTATATAAATTTTCATCTCAAATTTCTAACTACAAAAATTTTCTGAAACAAAACATGTGAAAATACCTAGACACACTGTGGTGGTTAAGTTTGTGTGTCACCTTGGCTGGGCCTGGTTTAGTGGCTGGGCAGCTGGTGGTAGTTATTCCCAGCAATGAGACTGGCAATCAGCTTCATGGTGGGACCTACCACAAGTAGCTGAGTAGCTGCTTTAGGATGTGGTCTGCTCCCTGTGTATAAGAAAAAGCTTTGGGAATGGTCTCTAGCTTTCGGCACACTTGAACCCAGCATGTAGCTGTGTCATTGTTCAACAGCCTGCCATGCTCTGCTGATCCTGTGACTTTCAATGGAATTGAACCAATGGCCTGTTTTGTGGTTTGGTAATATTGGGACTGTGCCATTTTATTTATCAACCTTGGGCTTGTTAGCCTTAGCAGCCAGTAGCTGCCTGAGTGAAGAGATGCCTCTAGCTTCAGTGGGCTGGGTGCAAGGGGCAGAGCTGAAGCCCAAGGTCAAGGGGTTTTCACGCAGCCCCTAGAGCCTGGCACTGTGAACTCAGACTTAAAGCCTCCAAACTCATGTTTGTAAAGCCATTCCATTTGTGGTGTATTCTTGTCACAGTGGAACTAGTTAACCAAAACACCCACAGAAGGAATTTAGATGGAAAGGGCCATTAATGTTACACAGCAATAGTTAACAGAATCTTTTCTCATGATCTAATTATTGAATGGTGCTAAAAAATACCATTTATAGGTTTCCATACTTTTCATTATATAACATTCCATATACATACAAAATTGATCCCCCACCTGTTCCTGTTACTCAGCTTCAATAATTATGGACATTCCATTCTTTTGTTTTTGCCTTATTAACGTCTCATTTCCCACTAAGCAATAATAATGTATAATATTATACATATACATATTCTACATTATTATTAAAGTTCTTTTTAATGTATAATTATATATATTGAAATGCACTGAAATATTAGCTGTACTATTTTGACAAATGGACACAGTTATGTAACCCAAGCCCATCACAACATAGAACATTGTAATCTCTGCAGAAAATATCCTTATTTTTCTTCTTAATCAATTTAATTGATTTTTACCACTTGTCCTGCCTTCTCTAACTACATTTCTGATTTTCCCCCTTAGATTAGTTTTGCCTGGTCTGGAATTTTGTGTAAATAGAATCAAAGAATTCCTTTTTTTATTTTAAATTTATGCCAGCTTCTTTTATTCAACAGAATATCTGTGACAATAATCCATGCTGTTGTATATGTATGTAATTTACTTTTACTGTTAAGTAGAATTATATTTTATGAATATACTATTAATTTGTACATTCTCCAAATAAAAAATTGTTTCCTAACTTCCTCTTTGAACCATAAGTAACTCTAAAATATATATATTTTTTAAGTTTCCAAACATTTTTGGAACTTTCTAGTTTCAAGACATCATTATTATTGATTTCTAACTTAACTCTGCCATAGCCAAAGAACATACTCTGTAAGATTTCAATCTTTTGAATTGCATTTATTGATAATTTTTTAAGACTCATTTTATGATCTATCTTGGTAAATGTTCCATTTGTACCTAAGAAGAATTTCTGTGCTGTAGTTGGTGGAAATATTATTGTATATAAACTGGGCCATGCTAATAAATAGTGTCATTCATATCTTTTCTATCATTACTCATTTTTTTTTTTTAAATTGTTGCACTAATTCCTGAGAATGTATTATGTTGTTGTTGTTGTTATGTGCCGTTGAGTCAGACCTGACTCATAGGGACTCCTCCTTGGGTTTCTGAGGCAGTATCACTACGGAAGTAGATTGCCCAACCTTCCTTCTGAGGAGTGGCTGACGGGTTTGAACCACCAGCCTTCTGGTTAGCAGTCAAGTGCCTTAGGCAATATGTATTATAGGAACCTCCAAAAGTAACTGTGGATTTGTCAGTTTTTTCAATTGTCCAGTCACTTTTTCCTTTCTGTATTTGGAAGCTGTTATTAGGATCTTTTACGTTTATAACTTCTATCTTCTCCTGATGCTTGACACTTTTATTATTATCAAATGTTCCTCTTCATTTTGTAAAAATGCATTGTCTAAAAGCAATTTTTTTCTGACATTAGTAAAACCATTCCAGCTTTGTTATTAGCATTTTCACAGTACATGTTTTTCCAATTTTTATCTTTAAACCCTTTTGTGTCTTTTAATTAAAGTGTGTCTTTTAGAGACAGCACAGAATTTGGTAATGCTTTTTAAATCAATCTGAAAAGCTTTATGTTCTAATTAGGCTGTTACCATTTTCATTTATGATAATTATTAATATAGTTGGATTTAGGTCTGCCATTTTGCTATTTGCTTTTTGTCATAACCCTCCCCCCCCCGATTTTGCACTTCCTTTTTCTATTTCGTTTGAAACAACTCGATCTTTTTCAATATTTTATTTTTATTTCTCTATTAGCTAGGAGGCTTAGTGACACAATGGTTAAGTGTTTGGCTGAAAAGGAAAAGGTTGGTGGTTTGAACCCACCAGCTGCTCCAGGGGACAAAGATGTGGCAGTTGGCTTCCACAAATATTTACAGCCTTGAAAATCCTATGGGGCAGTCCTAGGGTTGCTATGAGTCAGAACTGACTTAATGACAATGAATTTTCTATTAGTCTGTTAATACCTCTTTGAATTATTTTTAAAGTGCTTTCTCTAAGGATTACAATATGCATTATTAGATTAACATAATGTACTTAGCATAAATATTGCACTGCTTTGGTGGCATAGTGCCCAAAGCATTTGACTGCTAACCAGAAGGCTGGCAGTTCAAACCCACTAGCCACTCCTTGGAAAGAAGATTGGGCAATCTACTTCCTTAGTGATACTGCCTCAGAAACCCAAGGAGGGGTCAGTATGAGTTGGATCTGACTCAATTGAAGTGAATTTGGTTTTGTTTTTGGTTACATAAAATAATCTTACTATATTATAGTAAAAAAAAAAGAAAAAAAAAAAAAGGAGGGGTCAGATAACAGAATACCACATTCAGTATGGCCCTTCTTTGTCTATTCTTATAATATATGCTACAACAATACATATTATAAGCCTTTTGATAGTGTTACAGCTCTTAGCTTGTCTGTTAAAGAATTATACATACTACATATTCATATGTATGTGTGTATATATATATATATATATATATATATATATATATATATATTTACATATATATATATAGAGAGAGAGAGGAGCTCTGGTAGCATTGTGCCTAAGGGGTTAGACTGCTAACCAAAAGGCTGGTGGTTCAAGCCCACCAGCCACTCCTCAAAAGAAGATGGGACAATCAATCTATTTCCATAGTGATACTGCCTTGGAAACCCAAAGAGAGGTCGCTATGAGTCAGATCTGACTCCATATCAGTGAGTTTGGTTTTTTTATATATACATATATAGAGAGAGGGAGTTTAAAATATTTTCCAAATATTTACATTTCTAATGATGTTCATTTCTTCTTATAGATCCAAGGTATTATCTACTGTGTCATTTTCTTTCATCCAAAGAAGCTTAACATTTTTTGCAGTGTACGTTGGCTCCAGTTTAAGAGTAGACACCACTTCTGCCTGATTTGGAAACTCTCCAAATGCTTTCAAACAAGTGGAAATTTTGGGGGTGAGGGGGAAGGACATATTGTAATTGTTATCTTCAGCAGGCTTAGTCTGACATCATTATCAGAAGCTTAAATACCCACTGTGAGTATTTTAACACAGAAAAAAAGGTAGTCTTACTTATTCATTAAGGACACATTTATTAAGGACTTAAAATGTGCTCAGCATCAACAAAGACAGAGCTTGTTCAAGGAATCCCAAGTGATTTACTATCATTAGAAGATAAAGCATGCTGGGGAGAGTAGGGTGAGATCAGTCCATGAAGAAAACTGCCGTGCTAACATGCTTATTTTATCTCATACATGATAAGGTGCTGTTGAAGGGATTTAAACAAAAGAGAAACATGGTCAGATAAGAGTTTTAGAAAAACCAATGGTATGGATAAAGAAATTTATAGAGTAAAGACTATAGGTAAAAAGAATTATTCAAGTGTGTTTGAAGAGGAGAAAAGGAAAGGTGAGAAACAAGAGATAAAACCTGGGGACTGAATTGGCTTTTGAGCAACTATCAAGCTAAATCCTGAATATTTGTTTCTTCTAAACTTTACTGAAGCAGTTTTCTAAACACACTTGTACAATTCTTTGAAATACATAACATGAACTCCTGTTATCTGTTATGTGCAGAGAGGATATTGAGTAGGGATTTAGACGTCTCAGAAGATCAGAAGTGCAGTGTTTCAAACTAGGAAATACTCCAGGTGTAATGGTTCTTATTCATAGTTGTACATAGACATCAAAGTCATTTTTTAAAAAATACTGATTCACAGCCATATGCTCAGAGATGCTTACGCAATTGGTCTGGGATTCAGGTTTGGTATTGGGATTTTTAACCACTGTGTTAAAGCAATTTTTTAAATTTTGGCTTGCAGTGGAATCATATAAAGGACTTGTTAAAACAATGACTGCTAGGATCCACTGCCAGAGATTCTCATTTAGTAGGCTTAGAGTGAAAATAGGAATACACTCAAATATACATATATAAATATTATTCTAATTTTTAACTTGGAAGGAAGATGGGGCAATCTACTTCCATAGTGATACTGCCTTGGAAACCCAAGGAGGGGTCGCTATGAGTCGGGGCTGACTCGATGGCACATAACAACAACAACAACAACAAATTTTTAACTATGCAAGTGATGAAAAATGATTAAGGAAATACAAGAAAATGTTAGCAATGTCTATTTCTTAAATGAGAAAACACTGATTCTTGATGTTTTTATGTATTTTCTCAATTTTTCATAATTAATTAACTCAAAATCACACCAAACTCATTGCCATCTAGTCACGTCCAACTCATAGCAACACCCATTGTGTTTCTGAGGCAGTAAATCTTTACAGAAGTAGATTGCCCCATCTTCCTTCTGCAGAGCAGGCAGAAGGTTTGAACTGCCATCATTTGGTTAGCCGTCAAACGCCTTAGGCCTTGCGCCACCAGAACTCCTTTATTTCATAATTATAAAAACCACACTTCTTTCTTAGTGAAACAATGAATATATGCAATGTTTCTAATATGTAATAACACTAATTTAGACTGCATAATTCCTCAATGAGTTATATAATAGTGAAAACCTATCTTAATTTTCTAGGAAATAATCAAGATAGGAAGAAATTGACAAGTAAATAATCACAGAGGAAGTAAAATCCAGATATGTGAGGGACTAGTAATTACTAGCATTGGTAACATCAGTACTTAGAAAACATGGCCATGGTGATAGATAGAAATGATGTTGGAGATTTCCTGACAGAATTTTACAAGACTGATGACTTATTCATTGCAAATACCATTTTTCAACAACATAAATGTTGACTTTACATGTGGACCTCACTAGATGGAACACACATGAAATAAATAAACTACTTCTGTAGAAAAAGACAATGGAGACACTCAATATCTTCAGTCAGAACAACACCAGGAGCTGACTGTGGAACAGACCATCAATTGCTCCTGTGGAAGTTTAAGTTGAAGCTGAATAAAATTAAAACAAGTCCACAAGAGCCAAAATACAACCTTGAGTATATTCCACCTGAATTTACAGACCACATGAAGAAAAGACTTGATTTATTGAACACCAGCAATTGAAGACAAAAGGAGTTGTGGGATGACATCAATGCTGTGAATGAAGAAAAGTAAAAAGTCATTAAGAAGACAGGAAAGAAAGAAACAATCAAAATGGATGTTGTTGTTGTTGATAAGTGCTGTTTAGTTGTTTCCGACTCATAGCGACCCCATGCACAGCAGAACGAAACACTGCCTGATCTCTCATCAGCCCCACAATCCCTGCTATACTTGAGGCCATCATCGCAACAACCGTGTCAATCCATCTCGTTGAAGGCCTCCCCCTCTTTTGTCGACCCTCCACTCTACCAAGCATGACATCCTTCTCCAGGGAATGGTCCCTTCTGACAACATGACCAAAATAGGTGAGACAAAGTCTGGCCATTCTTGCTTCCAAGGAGCAT
>NW_006921865.1:2498066-2501138 GCF_000298275.1 Orycteropus afer afer | reverse complement strand
TGCTCTTTGAAATCTTCTGTTCAGCTCTTTTATCTTGTCATTTCTTCCATTGGCTTTAGCTACTCTCCGCTCAAGGGCAAGTTTGAGTCTCTTCTGTCATCCACTTTGGTCTTCTCTTCTTTTCTCATCTTTTTAGTGATCTCTTGCTTTCTTCCTGGATAGTGTTCTTGATATCCTCCCATAATTCTTTCTGGTTTCAGTTGTTGTTGTTCAATGCATAAAAACTATTCTTTAGATGATCTCTAAATTCAGGAGGGATATATTCAATATCATATTTTGGCTCTCTTGGACTTGTTTTAATTTTCTTTAACTTCGAGTTGAACTTGCATATGTCTGTACCACAATCATCTCCTGGCCTGGTTTTGGATGAAGATATTGAGCTTTTCCACCACCTCTTGCCATAGATGTAGTCAATCTGATTCCTGTGTGTTCCACCTGGTGAAGTCCATGTGTAGAGCCACTGTTTGTGTTGTTGGAAAAAGGTGTTTGCAGTGAACAAGTCGTTGGTCTTGCAAAATTCTACCATGAGGGTTCCAGCATTATTGCTGTCACCAAAGCCAAATTTTCCAACTACCAGTGATTCTTCTTTGTTTCCAACTTTTACATTCCAGTTACCAGTGATAATTAACACATTCTGATTGCATGTTCGGTCAATTTCAGAGTGCAGAAGTTGATAAAAATCTTCAATTTCCTCATTTTTGGCTTTGGTGGTTGGGGCATAAATTTGAAAAATAGTCATATTAACGGGTTCTCCTTGTAGACATATGGATATTATCCTATCACTGACAGCACTGTATTTTAGTACAGATCTTGAAACATCGTTTGTGATCATGAATGCCACACCATTCTTCTTCAGACTGTCATTCCTGGCACAGTAGATCACATGGTTGTCTGATTCAAAGTGGCCAAATCCAGTCCATTTCAGCTCACTAATGCCAAAGATATCAATCTTTATACGTTCCATTACATTTTTGACAACTTCCAATTTTCCTAGATTCATACTTCGTACATTCCATGTTCTGATGATTAATGGATGTCTGAAGCTATTTGTCTTCAATTTGAGTGGTGCGACATCAGCAAATGGAGTTCTTGAAAGGTTTACCTTATCCATATGAGTAAGGCTGGGTTTACTTAGATGATGCAGCTCTTTCCCACTCCTATTTTGAGAGTCTTCTAACCTAACCGGACTGTTCATAAAGTTGTGCAGTAATGTATCAAACAGTCTTTCTTTGCTATTCATAAAATTTTCCCTGGCCAATTGTTTGAGAAGTGGACGGCCTCTTCCTTCCTACTAATCTGTCTCATTCTATAAGCTGGACTGGTACCTGTGCACCATGTGCATCCCATTGGGTTTGAAAAACCAGTGGCTCAGCCTCAAAACCCACATCAACATGTCACCATGGTAGGACAAACTGACAGACAGTTTTGTCTCCCTGTAGGAAACCTCTCGTACCATGCTTATCTGGGTCCCTGTGCCTGACTCCTCCTCTGTCCAGGTTCTTGGCATTTTAATCCCCTTTTCTCCCGCCCTCCTGTCCTGCTGTTTTGGGCATGCCAGGATTCCCTCTCCTCACCTGGATCCTTGTGGCTGACTGCTCCTCTGTCCTGGTTCCTGGGCCTTTTAATCCCCTTTCTCCCACTTTCATGACCTGCTGCTTTGGGAGTGCCTGAGTTCCCTCTTCTCACCTGGATCCCTGAGGCTGGCTGCTCCTCTGTCCAGGTTCTTTGCCTTTAATCCCCTTTCTCCTACTCTCCTGTCCTGCTGCTCTGGGCTTTCCTGGGTTCTTTCTTCTCACCTGGATCCCTTCAGCTGACTGTCAAAAACAGAGTAAATTGTAGCAATTCCCCAACATGAGAGAAGCAAGCTGAGGCCACAGGGCTAGGACAAAGGCAAGTCCAAGGGCCACTCAAAAGGTTGTGCAGGACATTTTCTACTCGAGCAGTGACAAGGGTGATTCTGCCTCAAATATGGTGGTGAAATTAGGAGATTTCCAGATAACCAGAAACTAAGGGAATTTGTTAAAACCAGACCAACCTTACAAGAGATGCTAAAGGAAGTCCTTTGAACAGAGAACCAAAAATAGCAAATAACAACCAACCATTAATACACAAGATGACATAACCAAGAAACCACAGCTATGGACATATCCAAAGTAAAATGAGCTTACAAGATTGTAATCAGGGAACCAGAGACATAAATTGGCAATTGAGGACAACTATAAACAAAAGGAGGGAAAAGACTATGTAGTCACAGAACTTCTAAATGGTGAGGAAGTTAAGAGAGATGCAAGATAGAATGAACTGTTCTAAACTTTGGGATAAAATTATAAATCATAGGGTAACCTCAAAGAAAAATGATAAACCTTCACATCAAAATAAAAAAAGAGGACAAGGACAAATACTCAGCAAATACTAAAACAACAGCAATGAAGGAGATGATAACAGGATTAATAAACATAATGAGATCAGCACAAAAAATAATACAGAACAAAGAAACCAGAGACACCATGAAAAAACACATACCAAAATGAGAGCAACCAATTCATACTTGTCAATAATTACACTGAATGTTAATGGATTAAACGCACCACTTAAGAAACAAAGAGTTGCAGATTGGATAAGAAAACAAAACCCATCAATATGCTGCATAGAAGGGACACACCTTAGAGATAAGGAGAAAAATAGACTAAAAATCAAAAGTTGGAAAAAGTTATATCAAGAAAATGGCAACTGTAAGAGAGCAGGAATGGAAATATTAATTTCTGATCAAATGGACTTTAAGACAAAAACCACAAAACAAGACAAGGAAAGACATTACAAATGATTAAAGGATCAATTGAACATGAATGTATAACTGTAATAAATATCTATGGACCCAATGGAAGAGCCCCAAAATACATAAATCAAGCTTTAAAAAAGTTAAAAAGCCAAATAGATGACTCCACAGTCATAGTGGGAGACTTTAATACACCATTTTCTTTGAAAGATAGAACAACTGGAAAGAAACTCAACAAAGATGCAGAAAAGCTAAACAATAGAATCCACCCACTTGGGCTTATAGACATCTACAGA
>NW_006921865.1:2454969-2481433 GCF_000298275.1 Orycteropus afer afer | reverse complement strand
TTAAGGAGCAAAGATATCACTTTGACGACTAAGGTACACCTGACACAAGCCATGATATTTTCAATCACTTCATATGCATGTGATAGCTGAACAATTAATAAAGAAGACAACAGAATAATTGATGCATTTGAATTTGTGGTGTTGGTGGAGAATATTGAATGTACCACAGACTGCTAGAAGAACAAATAAATGTGTCTTGGAAGAGGTACAGCTGGAATGCTCCCTAGAAGGGAGAATGGCCGGACTTCATCTCTTGTACTTTTGTCATATTATCGTAAGGGACCAGTCCCTAGATAGGGATATCATGCTTGGTAAAATAGAGAGTCAGGGAAACAGGGGAAGACCCCCAATGAGATATATTGACACAGTGATGAAACAATGAGCTCGAGCTTAGCAAAGGTTGTGAGGATGGTGCAGGACTGGGTAGTGTTTCATTCTGTTGTACATTGGTTCATCATGAGTCGGAATGGCTTGATCACATCTAACAACAACAATAACAACAGTAGGTCACTATGAGTTGGAATTGGCTGGATAGCAGTAGATTAATAAGGAACTGAGAACACAAGATGGGAAGAACAATACACATGTTAATAAGGTTGGAGGCTGAGAAAGGTGTTGGAGAAGGGAGGCAATATGAGAAAAGTCAGGGACAAAAGTCAACATCCTGGCTTTGGATGGAGTTATGCAGTTGCATAAGGAAGAATTTGAAAATTATTTTACAGAATGAAGAGGGAAAGGGAGTCAAATTCCAAATAGCTGAAACTGAAAATATTCTTGAGATTAAATGTAAATTTGGTTATTACCCTGGTTGCAATGACAATCCACTGATAGATTTTAAACAGCAAGTCAACACGATGAGAAGAATGTTTTGGGAGACTGTTTCTTTATTCCTACTTGGATGGTGTGTTAGACTGGGTTCTCTAGAGAAACAAAACCAGTAAAGCTTATATAGAGAAAGAGAAACTTATCTTAGGAAAATGGCTCACACACTTACAGAAGCTGGCAAGTCCCAAGTTCTTGGATCAAACGTCAAGCTGGAGGCTTTTCCCGACTCTCACAGCTGCAAGGGCTGAGAAGCTCAAGGTTGACAGGCAGTGTACTGGCTGTTGACTCCAACAAATGATGAATTCAAGATCTCCAGGCTAAAAGGTGGATTGTTTGCTCACAGAGAGTTGTAGGCAGCACAACAGAATCCCGATCCACAGAAGAGCGTCTCTTCCCAGGATGTCCATAAATATACTGGAAGCAGGCCACACCCCTAGGGAAACTCCCTTTCAATGGATTGGCTGCTCAAAACATATTCATCTCATTCCATCATGGGAATAACCACATCACAACTTCTTAAACCACACAGAATTGTGGTCCAGCCAAGTTGACACACAGCTCCAACTATCACAGACAGAAAAGTAACAAAATCAAAAGTAGAGGAAAAACCAAAAAAACAAACTCACTGCCGTGGAGTTGGATTAGACTCATAGCAACCCCTCCTTGGGTTTCCCAGGCAGTATTACTATGGCAGTAGATTGCTCAACCTTCCTTCTGAGGAGTGGCTGGTGGGTTTGAACCAGTGAAATGCCTTAGGCACTATGCCACCAGAAGGTAGAGGGAAAGGATAAAAATATTTTCAGGAACATAGGGGAGAGATGACAAAGGACTAAAGGAAGCTGATTATGTAATTTTGAACTTAGAAAGAATATGCTGGAGTCTATTAGAATTAGTCAGGGTATTTTTATTTATCGAGCGTCTCCTGTGTGACAGGCAGGGGAATAGAATTTTTATATTTGATTGTAGCTATTCAGTGGGGGAGTTCTGTGGATGAAGAAACAGTATGCGAAATTAATTTGTCTAAGTACACACTGTCTTCAAAATTCATATATCTGTTTCTAAAATTCATATATTTATCTCCAAAATGGTCTTTCTCATCACTAGACCATATAGGAGACTGTGAAGACAGAGAAACTGGTTGGAAACTTAGGGAAGTAGGCAAAATAAAGTTTTAGATCTTTGAAACTGAGGTAGCAGCAGGATTCATAAAGGAACACATCACTGCTTTTAATTTTCTTGAGTTATTTTTTTAGCTTTACTTCAGTGAAATATACTACAAACACGATTCGGTAACTTATAATGGCATCTCTTAGATTCAATCCAAAGATTTTATTACCTAAAAATTTTAGTCGAAATCTCTCCTGCCCACCAACTCATGTCACTTCCTCCATCCCTTCCTTTGTTTCCTTCCTTTCTTCCTGCCTTCTTTGCCTATATTCTCATAGCTTTCATCCTCCTTCCCTCTTGTATAACTCATCGTCTTGTATAACTCTTCTTTTTATCTATCTATTATCTATTTTTCTCACTTTTTTTCCAAAAGAATTTATGGCAGTATGCAACACATACACAGTATAAAAGTTAAAATCAGTGAAACTTAAACTTATGAAAATAAGATGAAGAGTGACAAAAGAGGAAGAAATTTAAAAGTATGTGAAAAAAACACTTTATTTTGATTATTTAATTAAGTTAATTACTTAATTACTTTATCAATGATCCTTATTTGTTGTTAATCAAATGGTTATCTGTGTTTAAATGCAACCTTAAGTTCATGATGGACTATGTTTAATCATCTATTTTAAACAGGTTATTTTTGAGGCTTTAGATTTAAAGAACACAGTACCTTTTGGACAAGAATTTCATTATAACAAAATGGCACACTTACAAACATACAGTTGTTTTAAAATTAGAATGATTTCACCCATAGTTATGTTTTAGGATGCAGATAAGCTGCAAAAGAAATGACAGGAAATGCTTCTTTTCTGAACCATAAAACACCGCAGATAACATCTCTTACTGTTTGTGTTGAATAGGTTATTCAGAGTGGACAGAATACATGAATAATTGTAGTTTATTTTACATTTTTTCTACAGTAATCTATTGTTTAGTAAAAATAACATTTATTTTCAAAGAACTTCTAGTTGACAAAACTTTCTAATATTTATAAAACGATGATTATATCTACAACAGTAATAATTCTGAATGTCTATAAACTAGTTAGAACAAAAGCTAAAGTGGTAAATAAAAGTTCTTTTAAAGTTATTGAAGCATAAGAATATGATGTGAATGTTGTAATTTTGACTTACTTTTTTAGCTTTTGCTTTATCATACTTTTTGTTCACATAATCTGAATCCCTAAATTCATTTACATATGACAAGAGTGAAGTATATGGAGGAAATGCAGATGTTACTCAAATTCGGAGAAAGTCTATATTAAAATCATTCTAGAATTAAGTCTTTCTAGGACAGTGATTCTCCAAGTGTGGTCCCCAGACCAGCAGCGCCAACATTATCTTTGAACTTGCTAAAGATACAAATTGGCCACATCTATTTCTCATTTTACGTTGAATATTTTTCCATGAAATTTTG
The DNA here is from genome assembly GCF_000298275.1 of Orycteropus afer afer. Classification (NCBI taxonomy): domain Eukaryota; kingdom Metazoa; phylum Chordata; class Mammalia; order Tubulidentata; family Orycteropodidae; genus Orycteropus; species Orycteropus afer. The sequence goes on along the minus strand of NW_006921865.1, from coordinate 2,478,022 downwards.
TATTTGCTGAAAATGTAATTTCACTATCAACATAATACTTAATTAGAGATGAGTCCATCAAATTTAGATCTTAGTTCCAGCGACCTCTTAACTCCCTCTTCCCCTTCACATATATATTTTCTATATTCATTCTCTCTATTTCCTGGTGGTTCCTCCTCTGTATTCTCAAACTACTAAATTCTGACCTATGTTTCCAATAAAAATATTTTAATCAGGTAGCAGAGAAATAAGGAGCTCTGCAGTAGCTAAGCACTCAGTTGCCAACCAAAAGGTCAGGGTCATTATGAGTTGGGATCGACTCGATGTCAATGGAGATGAATGGGGAGTAGATATTCCATTGAGTGTTTCTCAGATCTCACCTCTTTGCTGGTTTGGCAGAATTTGACTTTGTCTGTGGCTACCTCTGTCTTACTATACTTTTTCTCTTGACCTCCTGGCAACTCAAACCAAAATTATATAGACCAAACCTGTTGCCCTCAAGTGGATGCCACTCAAATCTATAGGGCAGAGTGGAACTGCACCCAAGGGTTTGAATGACTAAATCCTTACTGAAGCTGACTTCTAAATCTTTCTCCCCTGGGTCAGTTGGTGGATTTGAGCCTCTGATGTTTTGGTTAGCAGCCAGCAGTTAACGCCTGTACCCCTGGGCTCCTTCTTGACAACCCAGTCTCAAATATCGTAGCTCTTAGTCCACTCCTACCATTTTTTTATAGGCTCATCTTCTTTTTAACATGTGTGATGGAGTTTGTCAGGCTTGGTTTGAGGCTGTTCATTTCTTGCTTTATTCATTCTCTAGAAGCGATCATTTTCACTCCAATGGCTCTAATTTACATGCACCTATTACTCTCAAATATTTATCTAATGCCCATGTTTCTTTTCTGGGCTCCAGTCTTGTACATCATCTAAGTATTCAATATCTCCATGAGAATAAACCACTGATGCCTGAAACTCCATATCAAGTATGAAACTTAAAATATTCCTCCATAAACCAGGCCCTAGTCACCTCTAATATCTTGGTGAATAACATCATCATCAACCCAAGAACACACAAAAGTCTATAAATTTTAAATCCCTTGCATCTATCCACTTATTTACATTTTTAGGAGACTCTCTGGGTAGTACAAACATTTAACTACTAGCTGAAAGCTTGGTTTGAACCTACCCTGTGGCATCTGGCAATACACTTCCAAAAAGTCACAGCCTTGAAAACCCTATGAAGCAGTTCTACTATGCACACATGAAGTCACTGTGACTAGGAATCAATATGAGGGCAATATGTTGTTGTTGTTAGGTGCCGTCGAGTCACTTCTGACTCATAGCAACCCCATGCACAGCAGACCAAAACACCACCCAATCCTGCACCAGCTGCATGATCCTTGCTATACTTGAGTCCATTGTCGCAGCCACCGTGTCAATCCATCTCCTCTAAGGCCTTTCCCTCTTTCGTCGACCCTCCACCTTACCAAGCATGACATACTTCGGCAGGGAAGAGTCCCCTCTGACAACATGACCAAAGTAGGTGAGACGAAGTCTGGCCATCCTAGCTCCCAAGGAGCATCTTGGCTGCACTTCCTCCAGGACAGATCTACTAGTTCTTTGGCAGTCCATGGTACCTTCAGCATTCTTCACCAGCAACACAACTCAAAAACAACAATTCTTCTTCAATCTTCCTTATTCATTGTCCAGCTCTCACATGCATATGAGGTGATTAGAAATATCATGGCTTGTGTCAGGCACACCTTAGTCCTCAAGGAGATATCCTTGCTCCTCAGCACTTGAAACAGTTCCTTCACAGCCTACCTGCCCAGTGCTGCACGTTGTCTAATGTCCTGACTGCTGCTTCCATTGGCCTTGACTGTAGAACCAAGAAACATGAGTTCTTTGGCAACCTCAAACTTTTCTCCGTTTATTGTGATGCTGCTTATTGGTCCAGTTGTGAGGATCTTTGTCTTCTTTATATTGAGATGTAATCCATAGTGGAGACTGTGTTCCTCAATCTTCATTAGTAAGTGCCTCAAGTCATCCTCACTTTCAGCAAGCAAAGTTGTATCATCAGCATATCTCAGGTTGTTAATGATTCTTCCTCCAATCCTGATGCCATGTTTTTCTTCATATAGTTCAGCTTCTTGAATTATTTGCTCAGCATATAGATTGAATAAGTATGGGGAAAGGATACAACCCTGACACACTCCCTTCTTGATTTTAAACCATGTAGTGTCCCCTTGTTCCGTTCGAATGACAGCTCAAGGTACAGGTTCCTCATGAGTACAATCAAGTGTTCAGGAATTCCCATTCTTCTCAGTGTTATCCATAATTTGTCATGATCCACACAATCAAATGCCTTTGCATAGTCAATAAAACACAAGTAAACATCTTTCTGGTATTCTTTGCCTCAAGCCAAGATCCATCTGACAGCAGCTATGATATCCCTTGTTTCACATCCTCTTCCGAATCCAGCTTGCACCTCTGGAAGTTCTCTGTCAATATATTGCTGCAAACATTTTTTAATAATCTTCAGTAAGATCTAATTTGCACATGATATTAATGATATTGTTCTATAGTTTCCACATTCTATGGGATCACTTTTCTTTGGAATGGCCAGTCAGTTGGCCAGGTAGCTGTCTTCCAAATCTCTTGGCATAACCGAGTGAGTGCCTCCAATGGGGCATCTGTTTGTTGAAATATCTCAACGGGTATTCCATCAATTCCTGAAGCCTTGTTCTTTGCCAATTCTTTCATTGCAGCTTTGACTTCTTCCTACAGTACCATTGGTTGTAGATCATATTCCATTTCCTGAAATGGATGAAGATAGACCAGATCTTTTTGGTACAGTGATTCTGTGTATTCCTGCCATCTTCTCTTGTTGTTTCCTGCATCATTCAATATTTTGCCCATAGAATCTCTGAATATTGCAACTTGAGGCTTAAATTTTTTCTTCAAGTCTTTCAGCTTGAGAAATGCTGAGCATGTTCTTCCCTTTTGGTTTTCAAACTCCAGGTCTTTGCACATTTCATTATAGTAATTGGTTTTGTCTGCTTGAGCTGTTCTTTGAAATCTTCTGTTCACCTCTTTTATCTTGTCATTTCTTCCACTGGGTTGAGCTACTCTCTGCTCAAGGGCAAGTTTCAGAGTCTCTTATGTCATCCACTTTGGTCTTCTCTTCTTTTCTCATCTGTTTAGTGATATCTTGCTTTCTTCATGGATAATGTTCTTGATATCCTCCCACAACTCCTCTGGTTTTTGGTCGTTGGTGTTCAATGCATCAAATCTATTATTTAGGTGATTTCTAAATTCAGGAGGGATATATTCCAGGTCATATTTTGGCTCTCTTGGACTTGTTTTAATTGTCTTTAACTTCAAGTTGAACTTGCATATGAGCAGTTGATGGTCTATTCCACAATCAGCTCCTGGCCTGCTTTTGGCTGAAAATACTGAGCTTTTCCATTGCCTCTTGCCACAGATGCAGTCAATCTGATTCCTGTGTGTTCCATCTGGTGAAGTCCACATGTACAGCCTCTGTTTGTGTTGTTGAAAAAAGGTGTTTGCAATGAGCAAGTCATTGGTCTTGCAAAATTCTGCCATGTGAGTTCCAGCATTATTTCTGTCAATAAGGCCAAATTTTCCAACTACTGGTGATTCTTCTTTGTTTCCAACTTTTGCATTCCAGTCACCAGTGGTAATTAACACATCCTGATTGCAAGTTCAGTCAATTTCAGACTGCAGAAGTTGATAAAAATCTTCAATTTCCTCATCTTTGGCTTTGGTGGTTAGTGCATAATTTTGAATAATAGTCGTATTAACAGGTCTTCCTTGTAGGCATATGGATATTATCCTATCACTGACAGCATTGTACTTCAGGACAGATCCTGAAACATCCTTTGTGATGATGAATGCCATGCCATTCCTCTTTAAACTGTCATTCCTGGCATAGTATAGTAGATCATATGGTTGTCTGATTCAAAATGGCCAAAACCATCCATTTCAGCTCACTAATGCCTAGGATATCAATCTTTGTACGTTCCATTTCATTTTTGAAAACTTCTAATTTTCCTAGATTCATACTTCATACATTCCATGTTCTGATTATTAATGGATATTTGCCACTGTTTCTCCTCAATTTGAGTGGTACCACATCAGCAAATGGAGGTCTCAAAAACTTTACCTTATCCATATGAGTAAGGCTGATTTTACTCTGATAATGCTGCTCTTTCCCAGTCCAAGTTTGAGAGTTTTCTAAGCTAAGTGACTCATCTTCCTCCTCTGTATTGGATGATGTTTCTGGACTGTTAATAAAGTTGCGCAGTAATGTATCAGACAGTGTTTCTCTGCTATTCATAAGGTTTTCCCTGGCCAATTCTTTGAGAAGTGGATGGCCTCCTCCTTCTTCCTAGTCTGTCTCAGTCTGCAAGCCGGGCTGATACCTGTGCACCATGTGCACCCCACTGGGTTTGAAACACTAATGGCACAGTCTCAAGACTCACAGCAACTCGTCACCACAGTAGGACAAACTGGCAGACAAGTTTGTCTCCCTTAGTTGTTGGAAACCCCTCCAACCACCCTTACCTGGTTCCCTGCAGCTAACTTCTTGATCTGTTCCAGTCCCCTTTGCCTTTTCTGTCCTCTCCCTCCTTCCTGCCTTGCTGCCTGTTCTTAGGTCCCTGGAATAATAACTACATTTCCCTTTCTACTCCCACTACCCTAGTTCAATTCAGTTCTTTTGACTGAGTTATCACAGTTTTGTCTTGACTTGTTGACTGTTAGTTGTTCATAACCTCTTCTAGTCTATTTTCAGGATGTGGCCAGGATGTTCATGTAGAAATAGAAGTCTAATTATGTCATTCCCATTTCACAACCCACTATTGATTTCTTAATAATCATTGCTAAAATTCATATCCATAAAAAGTCCTGCAGGGACTTATGTGATGTGGCCTCTATGTTGCCTCTCAAGCCTTATCACCTGACACTCTCACTTGTGTTTCATGCTCCAGTCACACTGGCCCTTCTTTGACCAAGTCAGATTCCTTCCCCCTCAGAGTCTCAGAATAGGAAATAGTTCCTCTGTCTGAGATGTTCCTCTATACTTCCCCATTATTTGACTAATCCTTCCATACACATTGGAACTCAGCTTAAAAGTGATTACTTCAAAGAAGCTTCCCCAATCCCTGTCAATGAGTCAGTGTCCCTTGCTATATTCTATCTTAGATACAATATTGTAGTGCTCTTTTTTGCTAGATATTTAATTGAGTAAATACTTTATTGAGAAAAAAATTAGGATTTATATATTGCATACTTCTTCCTTCCCTAGTTTAAATCCTGGTGGGTTAATGTCTTGGTAAGCCAAAATAAACATATTTTAGCAGATCCCATTTTCATAGATTGAATTGTGTCTCCACAAAATATGTGTCAACCTGGCTGGGCCATGATTCTCATTAGGTTGGCAGTTATGTAATGATGTAATCATCCCCCATGATGTGATCTGATGTGATCAGCCAATCAGTTGCAAGGAGATTAGGGTGGGATGTATCACTCAAATTTAACTCAGGTCACAGCCCTGAAGTGATGTAAGGGGAGCTTCCCTGGGATGTAACCTGCATCATCTTTTACCTTACAAGAGATGAAAGAAGAGAGAATTGAGCAGAGAAGGAGGACCACCAAGAAAGAAGAGCTGGAGGTGGTGCATGTCCTTTGAACCTGGGGCCCCTACTCTGAGAACTCCCCAGACTAAGGAGAAGATTGATACCAAGACATATGGAGATCTCCAAGGAATACAAAGCCCTTACATGTTGAATGGAGAGAAGGACCTTCCCCCAGAACGGACAGAGAGAGAAAGCCTAGAGGTGGCCCACTGAGTTTGGACTCCCAGCTTCCTAAACTGTGAGAAAATAAATTTGTTTATTATTTCCACCTGTAGTATTTATGTTATAGCAGCATGAGATAACTAAGATACCCATTGAAGTTATGCCATGACACGAAGTCAATAAAGCAATATATCTTGTATACCTTCTACTTTGAATGACAGATCTAAGTTATCTGCTTTGGTGGACAGTAAAGGACTATTACAGCTATTCCAAAATGGAACAGAAATATCAGTCATCATTTCTCAGAGGATTTTATATCATCTGGAAATTTTTGGTTAGCAGCCAGGAGTTAACCCCTTTACCCCAGGGCTCCTTCTTGACAACCTGTCTCAAATATTGTAACTTAGTAAGAGTGAGTTTGGTTTTGGCTCTCTCTCTCTCTCTCTCTCTCCACACACATACACACACACACACACACACACACACACACATATCTCTATAAACCAGAAAACCAATTCACTGTAATTGAGTTGGTTCTGACTCACAGCAACCACCATTGAGTTTCCAAAGCTGTTAATTTTTATGGTAGTAGATTGCCCAGTCTTCCTTTTGACACACACATACACACACACACACACACACTCACACAGTTGTTGTTGTTAGGTGCCATCCAGTAGAGAAAAACACTGCTTGGTCCTGTGCCAGCATCACAATCGTTGCTGTACCTGAGCCCATCCTTGCAGCCACTCTGTCAATTCATCTCATTGACAGCTTCCCTACATTGACCCTCCATTTTACCAAGCATTATAGCCTTCTCCAGGGAACAGGCCCTTCTGACAATGACCAAAATAGGTGAAATGAAGTCTAGCTACTCTCACTTCTAAGGATCATTCTGGCTACACTTATTCCAGGACAGATTTGTTAGTTCTTTTGGCAGTCTATGGTACTTTCAGTATTCTTCAGCCACACCACAACTCAAAAGGATCAACTCTTCTTTGTTCTTCCTTATTCATTGCCCAGTTTTCACACTCATACGAGGCTATTGAAAATATTATGGCTTGGGTTAGGCTCACCTTAGTCTTCAAAGAGACATCTTTACTTTTCAGCAGTTTCAAGAGTTATTTTGCAGCAGATTTACCCAGTACAAAACATCATCTAATTTCTTGACTGCTCCTTTCATAGGTGTTGATCGTGGAACCAAGTAATATAAAATCTTTGACAACTTCAATCTTTTCTCCATTTATTGTGGTGCTGCTTATTGGTCCAGTTTTGAGGATTTTTGATTTATGTTGAGGTATAATCTATATTGCAGACTGTAGTCTTTAGTCTTCATCAGTAAATACTTCAAGTCTTCTTCACTTTCAGAAAGCAAGGTTGTGTCATCTACATATTCCAGATTGTTAACGAGTCTTCCTCCAAACCTGATGCTGCATTCTTCTTCATTAAGTCCAGCTTCTGGGATTATTTTCTCAGCGTTCAGACTGAATAAATATGGAGAAAGAATACAACCCTGAACCACTCCTTCCTGATTTTAAAATATGCAGTACCTCCTTGTTCCACTTGAATGGCAGTCTCCTGGTCTTTTTGTATCCTCATAAGCACAATTAAGTATTCTGAAATTCACATTTTTTTCTCAAGATTAGCCATAATTTATTGTGCTCCACACAGTCGAATGCTTTCGCATAGTCAACGAAACACAAGTAAACAACTTTCTGAAATTCTTTGCTTTCAGCCAAGATCCATCTGACATCAGCAATGATATGCCTCATTCCATGTCTTCGTTTGACTCCAGTTTGCATTTCTGGAAGTTCTCTATCAATACACTACTGCAATTGTTTTTTAATTATCTTCAGCAAAATTTTACTTATGTGTAATATTAATGATATTGTTCAGTAATTTCCACATTCTGTGGGATCACCTTTCTTTGAAATGGATACAAATATGGATCTCTTCCAGTCAGTTGGCCAGGTAGGTGACTTCCAAACTTCTTGACGTAGATGAATAAATGTCTCTAGCTTAGCATCCATTTGTTGAAACAGTTCAGTGGGAATACAATCAATTCCTGGAGCCTTGTTTTTCACCAATTACTTCAGTGCAGCTTCGACTTCTTCCCTCAATACCATTGATTCTTGATCCTATGCTACCTCCAGAAATAGATTAACACTGACCAATTCTTTTTGGTACAGTGACTCTGTATTCCTTCTATCTTCTTTTGATGTTTCCTGAATCAGATTTTGCCCATAAAATCTTTCAATATTGCAATTAGAGGTTTGATTTTTTTCTTCAGTTCTTTCAGGCTGTGAAAGGCCAAGTGTGTTCTTCCCTTTTAGTTTTGTAACTCCAGGTCTTTAAACATTTCATTATAATATTTCACTTTGTCTTCTCGAGCTTTTCTTTGAGATATTCTATTCAGCTCTTTTATCTTGTCTTTTTTTTTTTTTTTTCCATTTGCTTTAGCTACTCTCTATTCAAGAGTATGTTTCAGTCTCCTGACATCAACTTAGGTCTTTTCTTCTGCCCCCACCTTTTTTACAAAATTTTTATTGTAATTTGGGTTAAAGTTTACAAAGCAAATTCACTTTCCATACAGCAGCTCACATACACTTTGTCTCATGATATTGACTGCAATTTCCCACAACGCAACAGCTCCCCTCCCACTTCCTCCTCATTCTTATCTCTCCCTGTGTCTTTCCTTCCCATGCCCTCCTGCCTCCCGAGCTGTCTCCCTTTGCATACACAGCCCTTCTGTTCCTCCATGATTGATCTCTCCAAGGAGTGTATCTACCTAATGTAAATGTTCAGCTCATATGCCTGTCTTTTGTTTGGCTGGAAGTCACAGAAGTGGGTTCAGTTCCAGACCTGAAGGGTAGCTATAGGCCATAGCCTTAGTGGTTCAGTCAGGTTCTATCAAACTAGCAAATCTGCCCCCCCTTTTTTTTAATGATTTTAATTTTTGATCCACATTGTTCTCCCACTCTATCCAGGTTCTCCTACAGAGATCCCCCTCTGAGTGATTGACGGTGGTTGCCAGGCACCATGTAGTTCTTCGGGCCTCATAGTCATATAGGCTGAGGATCGCATGGTGTACCAGTCCCTTGGACTAATTGTTTCCATCCATCTTTAGTTTTCTCTGGACAAGGAGAGACCCCTTGTTGCATCTAGATGGCAGATTGCAAGCTTTTAAGGTTCCATTCGCTATCTGCCAAAGTAGGATGTGGAACAATGATTTGTGTAGTGTGTTATGCCAATTGAACTTGATGTCCCCTGCAACTACGATCCCGAGCCCACAGGTCCAACTATTTACTCCCCCTGGGTAGCTGGCTGTGGCCAAGAAATGACTTGTCCCTTGTTAGCTCTACTATATACCTGGGGATTCTTACAGAACATACAAATACACTTATAGAAATATTATCTGCCAACCCTATACATGATCCTGGGCATACTCCCCCCTGCATTGACATACCTAATTGTTCAGTCTGTCCACCCGTATATCCATGTTTGCTTTCACTGACAACACAGTACTGTATGTTCAAAAGGGTTCATCTTTGTTGTCTGTACATACCATGCACTTCTCTCTGTCTCCCTCCTCCACAATGCCACCGTGTTGATCACTCACATTTGGTTCATTGCCCTTCTCTTCACTCAAATCAATACTTGTCTCTACCTATCAGTGTTCCATACCCTACCCTCTCACCCCTGTTGACCAACAAAGAAAATTTCCTTCCGTAGAAAACTTTCTTGACTTTTTACTGTAGCAGACTAATACAATATTTGTCCTTCTGAGACAGACTTATTTCACTCAGCATAATGTCCCCCAAGTTCACCCACATTATGTGGTGTTTTGCAGATTCTATGTTATTCTTTAGGGTTGCATAGTATTCCATTGTGTGTATGTACCATTTGGGTACCCGTAATTCAGTTGGTGGGCACCTAGATTGTTTCCATCTTTTGGCTAAATAGTGCTGTGATGAACATGGGTGTGCATATATTTGTTCCTGTCCTGGTTCTAACTTCTTTAGGATAGATGCCTAGGAAATGGAATGGCTGGGTCAAATGGTATTTTTATTTCCAACTTTTTTAACGACTCACCATACTGCTTTCCACAGTGGTTGTATCGTTTTACAGTCCCACCAGCAGTGTATGAGAATCCCAATCTCACCAACATTTGTTATTTTCTGTCTTGTTGAACTTTGCTACTAGTGCTGTGACAAGATGGATCTCATTGTTGTTTTGATTTGCATCTATATAATGGTTAATGATCATGAGCATTTCTTCATATGTTTATTGGCTGCCTGAATATCCTCTTTGGTGAAGTGTCTATTCATGCCTTCTGCCCACTTTTTAATTGGATTATTTGTGTCTTTTTGTGAAGTGTTGGAGTTTTCTATAAATTCTAGAGATAAGTCCCTTGTCTGATATGTCCTTGCTGCATATATATATATATTTTTTTTTTTCTCCCCCCAATCTGTATGTTCACTTTTACTCTTTTGGAAACATCTTTGGAAGCACATAAACATTTAATTTTTAGAAGGTCTCATTAATCTATTTTCTCTTCTGCTGTTTGTGCATTTTGGGTTATGCTTGATAGTCTATCAATGCCATATATTAGGGGCTCTAAATTTGTCCCTAGCCTTTTCTTGAGGAACCTTGTAGTTTTAGGTGTCACATTTAAGTCTTTGATCCATCTGGAGTTAATTTTTGTGTATGGTATGAAGTATAGATCTTGTTTCATTTTTCTGCAAATGGATATCCATTTTTGCCAGCACCATTTGTTAAACAGACAATCTCTTTCCCATTTAATGGATATTGGATCTTTGTCAAAGATCAGCTGACTATAGGTTGATGGACATATTTCTGGGTTCTGTATTCTATTCCATTGGTCTATGTGTTTGTTGTTGTATCAGTACTAGGCAGTTTTGAGTACTGTGGCTGTGTAGTATGTTTTAAGACCCAGAAGTGTTAGCTCTCCTACTTTTTTCTTCTTCTTCAATAGTGCCTTGCTTATCCAAGGTCTCTTTCCTTTTCATATAAAGTTGGTGGCCTGTTTTTCCATATCCTTGAAATGTTGATGGGATCTGGATTGGTATTGCATTAAATGTATAGATTGCTTTGGGTAGAACTGACATTTTCACAATGTTCAATCTTTGCATCCACGAGCATGGGATGTTCTTCCATTTATGTAGTCTTACGGTTTTTTGAAGTAGTCTTTTATAGTTTTCTTTGTACTGTTTTTTTTTTGTGTGTGTGTGTGTGTGTGTGTGTGTGCCTGGTAAGATTTATCCCCAAGTATTTTTTTGATAGCTATTGTAAGTGATATTTATTTCCTTATTTCTTTTTTCAGCAATTTCTTTGCTGGTGTACAGGAATCCAACTAATAGAGGGTAAAAGAGGGCATCTTTGTCTGGTTCTCATTCACAAGGGGAATCGTTTCTCTCTCCATTGAGAATAATGTTGGCTGTTGATTTTGCATAGATGCCCTTTATTATGTTGAGTAATGTCCCTTCTTTTTCTATTTTGCTGAGAGTTTTGACCAAGAATAGGTGTTGGATTTTATCAAATCCCTTTTCTGCATTGGTTGATATGATCATGTGGTTCTTTTCCTTCTTTTATTTATGTGGTGGATGACATAGATTGTTTTACTAATGTTGAACCATCTTTGCATACCTGATATAAACTTTACTTGGTCATAATGAGTTATTTTCTTGATATGTTGTTGCAGTCTATTGGTGTTCTTGTTACCTAGTACAGCTGTAACAGGAATATACCACAAATGGGATGGCCTTAACAAACTGGAGTTAATTTTCTTACAATTTGGAGGCTTTAAGTCCAAGTTCAAATGCCAGGCTCTAGGGGCTGGGTGAAAACCCCTAAGCCTTGGGATTCAGCTCTGCCTCCAGCTCCTGGACCACTGAAGCTACAGGCATTTCTTCACTCAGACACCTGCTGGCTGCTGAGGCTTCCAAGACCAAGGTTGACAAGTAAAATGGCACAGTCCTGATGTTGCCAAACCCATGGCAGACCATTAATTCAAGTCCATTTTAAGTCCCAAGGTCAGCAAAGCATAGCAGGCTGCTGAACAACGTCATGGCAACATGCAGGGTCCAAGCATGCCATAAGCTAGAGATTACCCCCAAGGCTTCTCCTTATATACAAAAAACAGACCACATCCCAAAGGCAGCTACTCAGCTGCTTGTGGTAGATCCCACCATGGAGTTTAATGCCAGTCTCATCATAGGGAATAACTACCACCAGCTCCCCAGCCACTCAACCAGTCCAAGGAAAGTCGACATACAAATTTAACTATACAATTGGCTAGGATTTTGTTGAAGATTTTTGTATCTATATTCATGAGGGATATTGGTCTGTTCTTTTCCTTTTTAGTGATATCTTTGCCTGGTTTTGGTATCAAGGTTATGCTTCATAAAATAAATTTGGGAGAATTCCATCCTTTTCTATGTTTTGGAATAGTGTGAGTAGGATTGGTGTCAGTTCTTCTCTGAATGTTTGGTAGAATTCTCCAGTAAAACCATCTGGGCCTGGACTTTTCTTTGTTGGTAATTTTTTATGACATGTTCTTCTTTTGTTATGGATCTGTTCACCTTTTCCACCTCAATCTGCATTAGTTTAGGTAAGTAGTGTGTTTCTAGAAATCTATCCATTTCTTCCAAAATTTCAAATTTGTTGCAGTACAATTCTTCATAGTATCCTGATATTATCCTTTTTATTTCAGTTGGTTCTGTTGTGATGGCACTCATTTTTTTTCTTATTTGTGTCATTTGTATTCTCTCCTCTTTTTCTTTGTTAAATTTGCCAGTGGTTTGTCAATTTTATTAATCTTTTAAAAAAGCCAACTAATAGTCCTGTTGATCTTTTCTATTGTCTTTCTATTTCCTGTTTCATTGATTACTGCTCAAATCTTTATTATTTCCTTCCTTCTGGTGACTGTGGGCTTTTCTTGCTGTTCTTTTTCTAATTGTTGTAGAAGTTGGTTTAAAATGTTGATTTTGGCTCTTTCTTCTTTTTTGATGTGTGCATTTATTGCTATAAATTGGCCTCTGATCACTGCTTTTTCTGTGTGTCCCAAAGATATTGGTGTGTTGTGTTTTCATTCTCGTTTGATTCAAAGAATTTCTGAATTTCACTTTTTTATTTATTCTCTTACCTGTCATTTCAAAGAGGGTGTTTGTCAGTTTCCATGTGTTTGTTCTTTTTCCATTGATCTTCCTATTGTTGATCTAATTTGATAGCATTGTGATCTGAGAAAATGCTTTGCAATATTTCAATGTTTTTAAATTTATTAAGGCTTGCTTTATGGCCTAACATATGGTCTATCATGGAGAATGTTCCATGTATACTTAAAAAGAATGTATATTGTGCTTTTGTTGGGTGAAGTGCTATGTAGATGCCTATAAAATCCAGTTGGTGGACTGTATTGTTTAGTTCTTCTGCATCTTTGTTGAGTTTATTTCAAGTTGTTCTATCTTTCATTGAAAGTGGTATATTAAAGTCTCCCATTATGAATGTGTAGTCATCTTTTTGCCTTTTCAATTTTGTTAAAGTCTGATTTATGTATTGTGGGGCTCTCTCTTTGGGTCCATAGATATCTATTATGGTTATAGCTTCTTGTTCAATTGATCCTTTAATCATTATATAATGTCCTTCCATGTCTCTTATGGTGGTTTTTGTCTTAGAGTCCATTTGATCAGAAGTTAATATTGCCATTCCTGCTCTTTTTTGGTTGCCATTTGCTTGATAAATCTTTTCCCAACCTTTCATTTTTAGCCTATTTTTGTCTTTGTCTCTAAGGTGGGTCTCTTGTAGATGGCATATTGCTGGGTTATGTTTTCTTATCTAGTCTGCAACTCTCTGTCTCTTGAGTGGTGCAATTAAACCATTGACATTCACTGTGATTATGGACAAGTATGAATTGGTTGCTGTCATTTTGTTGTGTTTTTTCATGGTGTTCCTGGTTCCTTTGTTCAATATAATTTTCTGTGCTGAGCTCATTATGTTTATGAATCATGTTATCATTTCCTTTGTTGCTGTTGTTTCACTATTTACTAAATATTTGTGCTTGTCCTCATTTTTATTGTGATATGAAGGTTTGTCATTTTTCTTTGAGATTACCCTGTGATTTATAATTTTCTCCCAGAGTTTAGAACAGTCTATTCTATCTTGCAACTCTACTGACTTCCTCACCATTTAGAAGTTTTGTAACTGCACTACTTTGTCCTTCTTTTTGGTTTGTTGTAGTCCTTATTTGCCAATTGATGTCTCTGGTTCCCTGTTTACAGTCTTGTAAGCTTATGTTACTTTTGATACTTCCATAGCTGTGTTGGTTTCTGGGTTATGTCATCTTGTGTATTAACAGTCAGTTGTTGTTTGTTATTATTGGTTCTCTGTGCAAAGGACTACCTTTATTATCTCTTGTAAAGTTGGTCTGGTTTTAACAAATTCCCTTAATATCTGCTTGTCTGGAAATCCCCTAATTTCACCATATTTGAGGGACAATTTTGCTGGGATTATAATTCTTGGTTGCAAATTTTTCTCTTTCAGGTTTATATATGCCATCCCACTGCCTTCTCGCATTCATGGTTTCTGCTGAGAAATCACAGATTATTTATATCGATTGTCCTTTGTTATATAATCTTTGTTATATAACTTTTGTTTTTCCCATGCTGGTTTCAGGATTCTTTCTTTTGTCTTTGGTTTTGATGAGTTTGATGATGATATGTCTTGGTGATTTTCTCTTGAGATCTATCCTCCATTCACCATGAGGATGAGGGGAATAAGAGTAACAAGGGGAATATCACACCCATCTAGTCATTCGTGTCTGGAATGTCCTTGCAGTCCTTGTCAAGTGGAGCCTGTCCTTAGGTACATAGAATCTCAGAGAATACTATCACTTTAAATATCCGAAATGGTTGAACTGCTTGTAAACATTCAAAATGTTTGCATCCTCTAGACAGCCAAAACTCCACAGCTCAGCCCATCTCCATCTTCGAAACTTCCCCTTTTATTCACCAGCCACCAGTGCAGTCCTCCATGCTAGCCCCTGGCTAGCGGGGCCAATTTTTAGATTAACTCATAGGTCTTAACACCACTCGCCAATATCCAAGCTATCCATGCCTTCAAGATTGATGACAGACCCAGCTCCGTATGTCTCCTTTTTTGGTGTTTTCATGCAGGTTCTTCTACTAGTTGGAGTTTGGTCCACTTTTGTATCCTTCCTTTCAAAGATCAGGGCTCTGGGATTATCTTCTATATTTTTGTTAATTGTCTTCCCTTTGTCTGTGTAGTTTGTCTGCCTATTCTGCCATTTTACCAGAACTCCTTCCTTGTCTTTTTAATGACCTTTTGCTTTCTTCACATATGATGTCCTTAACATCATCCCATAATTTGTCTGGTTTTTGGTATTTGGTGTTTAGTGCATCAAATCTACTCTTCAGATAATCTGTAAATTTGGGTGCCATATAATCAAGGTTATATTTTGGCTCTTATGGACTTGTTTTAGTTGTTTTCAGCTTCAACTTGAACTTGCATATGAGGAGTTGATGATCAGTTGCACAGTCCACTCCTGGCCTTGTTTTGGTTGAAGATATTGATCTTCTCCATCACCTCTTTCCACAGATGTAGATGATTTGATTCCTGTGTATTCCATCTGGTGAGGTCCACTTGCATAGCCATGGTTTATGTTGTTGAAAAAGGGTATTTGAAATGAATATGTCATAGGTCTTGCAAAATTCTATCATGGGGTCTCTGGTGTCATTTCTATCACCAAGTCCATATTTTCTAATTACTGGTGATTTGTCTTTGCTTCCAAATTTCACATACAAATCACCAGTGTAATAAATACTTCTTGATTACATGTTTGATCAAATACAGACTGCAGAAGTTGGTAAAAATCTTCAATTTCCTCATCTTTGGCTTTTGTGGTTTGTGCCTAAACTTGAATAATATTAGTATTAACTGTTCTTCCTTATAGGCATATGGATATAATCTTACCATTGACAGTATTGTACTTCAGGATAGATCTTGAAACATTTTTTGTGACAATGAATGCCAGGCCATTCCTCTTTAATTTGTCATTTCCAGCATCATAGACCATATGGCTTTTTTATTTAAAATGGTGAAAGCCAGTCCATTTCAGTTCACTAATGCCTAGGATATTGATCTTTATGTCTTCCATTTCATTTTTTACAACTTCCAATTTTCCTAGATTCATTCTTCATACATTCCATGTTCTGATTATTAATGGATGTTTGCAGGTGTTTCTTCCTTTTTTGAGTCATGCCAGACCCACACATGGAGGTCCTGAAAACTTTACTCCATCTATGTCATTAAGGTCAATTCTACTTTGAGGTGGTAGCTATTTTTCAGTCATATTTTGAGCACCTTCCAACCTGAGTGATTCATCTTCCAACATTATATCACACAATGTTTCAGGACTATTTATAAATTTTCCAGTAATATATCAGACAGTGGTTCACTGTTTTTCATAATGTTTCCATTGTCCAGTTCTTTGAGAAGTGGATGGCCCCTTCCTTCTTCTGAGTCTGTCTTAGTTTGCAAGCTGCACTGAAACCTGTCCACCATCACTGACCCTGTTGGTACTTGAAGTACTGATGGCATAGTCACCAGCCTCACAGCAACACACAAGCCACCACAGTGCAATAAACTGACAGATGAGTAGTATAATAGATAGATAGATAGATAGATAGATAGATAGATAGATAGAAAAAGAAAGAGAGAGATTTAATTTAAGGAAATGGTTCACACAGTTGTCAGAGGTAGCAAATCCCATATCCATGGGTTAGGTATCAGGTTGGAGGTTTTTCCTGACTCACATGGTTACAAGAGCTGACAAACCCATAAATGGCAGGTCAGATAGCAGGCTGCTTGCTCAGGTCCCAAGACTAGAGGCTAGATGATGACAAGTTGGATGCAGAGTCCAAGAGTGAGACTTGCTGGAATATCCATTTATATACTGGAGGCAGGTCACATCCCCACAGAAACTCTCCTTTCAATTGATTGGCTAATCATATAAGATGTCATCATGGAGGCAATTACATTATATCAGTTCTCGTCATGTTGGTAATTACATTATATCAGATCTCATCATGATGGTGATGATCACATCATATTACATTATGGAAGTGCAATCAGTCCAATGTCTGCTAAATCACAGAGAATCATAGGTTTGCCAAGTTGACACATAATATGAACCATCACAGACTCCCTGACTCTTCTTCCATATTGTACATCATTTGCCATCATATGAATCTGTTAGATCATTCACACACATCAAACTGCAAGAGAAATATCAGCAACGTAAGGAGCTCTGGTAGCATAGTGCCTAAGGCACTTGACTGCTAACCAGAAGGCTGGCGGTTCAAACCTACCAGCCACTCCTCGGAAGGAAAGTTGGGCAATCCTACTTCCGTAGTGATACTGCCTCGGAAACCCAAGGAAGGGTCGCTATGAGTCCGGTCTGACTCGACAGCAAATAACAACAACAACAACAACAACAACAACAACAAGGATTTTCAAAAGAACTAAAAAAACTACAGAAAGTTAACTTTAAACTCCTGTCAAACTCAGAGAATAATGAAGATAAGCCATTTGGCCAGTGTTAAGTCAAAGAATTATTTTGCTCATTTTCTCCCCTTACCACCTCTATCTTTCTTTCAATTCCCTTATAATGCTGTTTTTGTGCAGTTTTAAGTTTACAAAAAAAAATGTACAGAGTTTATATATACTCAGTCTATCCCCTACACAGTCCTTTTCTTATAATTAACACCTTGCATCTGTGTGGTGTGTTTGTTAGAGTTGATGAACCCGTATTAATTCATCATTATTAACTAAAGTCCACAGTTTACATTAGGGTTCATTATTGTGTTCTACAGTCCTGTGCATTTTGACGAATGAATTATATCTACTATAGTATCATAGATAGGAGAATTTCACTGCCTTAAAAATGTTCTGTGCTCTACATATTTATATCTGCCTCTACTTACTTGGAACGACCTTTTTGCTTTTTCTATAGTTTTATCTATTTCAGAATGCCATGTAGATGGAATCATACATTATGTGTTGTTTTCAGACTGGCTTCTTTTATTTAGTAACATGAAGTTAATGTTTTTCCATATCTTTTTGTATGTTGAAAGCTTACTTTATTTTACTACTGAATAATACTCCAATATATTAATATACCAGTTTGTTTATCCATATACCTGTTGAAGGACACCTTGGTTACTTCTAATTTTTGCAATTATGAATCAAGCTTCTATAAACATTCATATTCAGATTTTTATGTGGACATACATGTCCAACTCACCTGAGTAAATACCTAGGAGTACAATTCCTGGGCTTTAGAGTAGGTCTAGGTTTAACTTAGTTATAAACTGCCAGGATGTCTTCCAAAGCTACTTTATTATTTCATATTCCTACCAACATTGAGTGAGTGTTCCTTTTACTCTACAACTGTCAAAATTATTTTCAGTGTTTTGGATTTTAGCTATATTAATAGAAGTCCAGTGGCATCTCTTTGTTTTAATTTAGAATCCTGTAATGACATATGATGTTGAATATCTTCTCATATAATTCTTGCCATCTTTATATTGTTTTTGGTGAGGTATCTCCTTAGCTCTATTGCACATTTTGTAGTTTGGCTCCTTTCTTATTCTAATCTTTAAGAAATCTTTGTATATTTTGGAAGCAAGTCTTTTATCAGATAGGCATTTCGTAAATATATTCTTCCACTCTATGGCTTATCTTTTCTTCTCTTAATAGTGTCTTCTTATAGAAGAAGTTTTGAAAGTTAATGAAGTTCAAAGTATAAATCTTTTCCTTTATTGATTGTGCTTTTGGTGTTGTATCTAAAAAGTCATCATTCAACCTAATGTTATCTAGATTTTCTTCCAGAAATTGCATAGCTTTCTGCCTTACATTTAGGTGGATGTCCTTTGTCAAAGATAAATTAATTATGTCTCACAGGTCTATTTTGGGACTTTCTATTCTGTTTCACTGATATATTTGTCTATTCCTTTGCCAATACCACACTGTCTTGATTACAATAGCAAGAAAGTCTAGAAGATGGGAAATATTAGTCCTCAACTCTGTCTTTCTTCAGTACTATGCTGACCCTTTTTGTTTTTCTGCCTTTCAATATAAAGTTTATAATCACTTTGTTGTTATCCACAAAATTATTTGTTGGAATTTTGATTTAACAGACAAGTTGTAGGATGATATCAAAAACATCAAACAAGAAAAAAGCAAACAATCATTAAAATGGCAGGAAAGGAAGAGACCAAAATGGATGTCAGAAAAGACTCTGAATCTGCTCTTGAAATGAGAGTAGCTAAAGCAAATGAAGAAATGACATAAAAGAACTTAACAAATTTCAATGGGCAGCTCCAGAAGACAAAGTAAAGTATTATAACAAAATGTGCAAAGATCTGGAGTGAGAAAAACAAAAGCAAAGAACATATTTTGGATTTCTTAATCTGAAAGAACTGAAGAAAAAATTCAAGACTTGACTTGAAATATTGAAGGATTCTATGGTCAAAATATTGAATGATGCAGGAAGCATCAAAAGAAGATGGAAGGAGTACAAAAAAGAATGAGTTGATGTTCAACTATTTCAGGAGGTAGCATATGATCAAGAATAAAGGTACTGAAGGATGAAGTCCAAACTGCACTGAAAGAATCAGTGAAAAACAAGGCTCTAGGAATTGAAGGAATACCCATTGAGAAGTTTCAACAAACAGATGTAGCAATGGAGGTGCTCACTCATTTATGCCCAGAAATTTAGAAGATGACTTCCTGGCTAACTTACTGGAAGAGATCTATATTTGTGCCTATCCTAAAGAAAGGTTATCCAACAGAATGTAAAAATTATCAAGCAATATCATTGCTATCACACTCAAGTAAAATTTTTTTTAAGATAGGTCAAAAAGTAGCAGTATACTATAGGGGACTTCCAGAAATTTAAGCTGGATTCAGAAGAGGATGTGGAACAAGGGATATCATTGCTGATGTCAGATGGATCTTGGTTGAAAGTAAAGAATACCAGAAAGATGTTTAGTTGTGTTTTATTGACTACACAAAAGCATTTAACTGTGTAGATCATAATGAATTACAGATAGCATTGCAAAAAATAGTAATTCCAGAACACTTAAATGTGTTCATGAGGAAACTTCATAGACCAAGAGGCTGTTGTTTGAACAGTGTAAAGGAATAGTGAATTATTTAAAATCCAGAAGGGTGTGTGTCAGGTTTGTATCCATTCACCATTTTTATTCAATCAGTATGCTGAGCAAATAATCCCAGTAGTTGGACTATATGAAGAGTAATGTGGCATCAGGATTGGAAGAAGACTCATTAAAAATCTGTGATACCCAGATTATGTGGCCTTGCTTGCTGAAAGTGAAAATGACTTAAAGCACTTACTGATGAAGATCAGACTACACTACTGAATGTGGATTACACCTCAACACAAAGGAGACAAAAATCCTCACAACTGGACTGATAAACAAGATCACAATAAATGGAGAAAAGATTGAAGTTGTCAGGGATTTCATTTTCCTTGCATCCACAATCAACACCCCAGAAGCAGCAGTCAAGAAATCAAATGAGATATTGCATTGGGCATATCTGCTATAAAGGAACTGGTATTTTCAATAGCTTCATATGCATGTGAAAGATAGGCAATGAATAAGGAAAATTGAAGAAGAGTTGATGCCTTTGAATTATGGTGTTGGCAAAGAATACAGAAAATACCATGGACTGTTGGAAGAAACAAATCTGTCCTAGAAGAAGTGCAGCCAGAATGCTCCTTAGAAGTGAGGATGGCCAGATTTCATCTCACCTACTTTGATCATGTGGTCAGAAGGGACCATTCCCTGGAAAAGGATATCAAGCTGGGTAAAGTGGAGGGTCAGTGAAAAAGGGGAGGACCCTCAGCAAAATGGACTGACACAGTGGCTGCAACAATTGGCTCAAGTATAGCAAATAGTGTGAGAATGGTACAACTTGGGGCAGTGTTTTGTTGTGTTGTACACAGGGTCTCTATGAGCTAGAGCTGACTTGATGGCACCTTATAACAACATTTTGATTAATTGAGCTGAATCTGTTAACAAATTTGTGAAGAACTGACCTTTTAATAATATGAATAATTCTATCCATGAAGTGAAATACCTTCCATTTATTTAAATCTTCTTTGATTTTTTCAGCATAATTTTGTAAATTTCCACATATAGAATATATACATATTTTGGGAAAATTATACCTAAGCTGTGGTAGCATAGTGCCTAAGGTACTTGACTGCTAACCAGAAGGCTGGTGGTTCAAATTCAGCAGTCACTCCTCAAAAGGAAAGTTGGGCAATCTGCTTCCACAGTAATACTGCCTCGGAAACCCAAGGAGGGGGTCACTATGAGTTGCATCTGACTTGACGGCAGTAAGTTATTGAGTTTGTTCTTTAGTGCTAAAGTATATGGTATTATGCCTTTCACTTCGAATTTTGGTTATTCATTGACTTCTGTATATTAACCCTCTATCTTGCAACTTTTCTATGTATCAGTGGCTGTTAGGTGCCACTGAGTTGGTTTTGATTCATAGAAACACTATGTACAACAAAATGAAATATTGCCCATTTCTGTGCCATCTTAACAATCTTTGCTGTTTCAGGATATTGTTGCAGACACTGTGTCAATCCATATCTTGAAGGGTCTTCCCTTTGTTCCTGACCCTCTACTTTACCAAGCATGATGTTGTTTTCCAGAGACAGGTCTCTGGATAACATATCCAGAGTACTTGAAACTAAGTCTCCCCATCCTTGCTTCTAATGAGCACCTGGCTGAACTTCTCCCAGGACAGATTTGTTCATTCTTCTGGAAGTCCACAATATATTTAATATTCTTCATTAACACCATAATTCAAAGGCATCAATTTTTCTTCACTCTTCCTTATTCATTGCCAAGCTTTCACATGCATATGAGGTGATTGAAAATACCATGGCTTGGGTCAGAGATATATTTATCCCCAAAGTGAGATCTTTGCTTTTCAAGGTTTAAAGAGATCTTTCACAGAAGATTTGCTCAATGCAATGAGTCCTTTGATTTCTTAGCTGTTGCTTCCAGGGATATTGGCTGTGGATTCAAGTAAAATAAAATCCTTGAAAACTTTAATCTTATCTTCATTTTTCATGATTTTTCTTATTGGTCCAGTTGTGAGGATTTTAATTTCTTTGGGTGGAGGTGCAATCCACACTGAAGGCTGTCATCTTTGATCTTCATCAGTATGTTCTTCAAGTCTTCTGCACTTTCAGTGAGCAAGGTTTTCTAAACTGCATATCACAGGTTGTTCACGAGTCTTCCTCCAATCCTGTTGCCATGTTCTTTTTCATACTGTCCAGCTTCTCAGACTATTTGTTCAACATACATATTGAAGAATATGAAGAAAGGATTTCACCCTGAAGCACACCTTTCCTGGTGTTAAAGAATGCAGTATTACTTTGCTTATTTAAACAACTGCTTCTTAGTCTAATGCAAGTTCCACATGAACACAACTAAGTGTTCTGGAATTCTCATTCATTGCAATTTTATCCTTAATTTGTTGTGAGCCTCATAGTTGAATGAATTTGCATAGTTGGTGAAACAGGAGATAATCCTTCTGGTATTCTTTGTTTTTAGCCAAGATCCATCTGACATCAGCAATGATATCTTTCAATCCATTTCCACTACTGAATATGACTTGAATTTCTGGCAGTTTCCTGTTTTCAAATTATCTTCAGTAAAATTTTACTTGCATATGGTATTAAAGGTATAGTTTGATAATATTCATAGTCATTTGGATCACTTTTCTTTGGAATTGGCACAAGTATGGATCTATTGGCTCAGTAGCTATCTTCCAAATGTCTTGCCATATATGGATGAGCACTTCCAGCATTGCATTCATTTGTTGAAATATCTCAGTTGGTATTCTGTCAATCTCTGAAGGCTTATTTTTCACCAGTGCCTTCAATGAAGCTTGTTGTTGTTGTTGTTAGATGCCGCTGAGTCGTTTCTGACTCATAGCAACCCCATGCACAGCACAACGAAACACTGCCCGATCCTGTGCCAGCTCCATGATCCCTGCTATTACTTGAGCCCATCATCACAGCCACCATGTCAATCCATCTTGTTGAAGGCCTCCCCCTCTTTCGTTGATCCTCCACCTTACCAAGCATGACATCCTTCTCCAGGGAATGGTCC
>NW_006921865.1:2443942-2453554 GCF_000298275.1 Orycteropus afer afer | reverse complement strand
TCTTCCCTTTTGGTTTTCAAACTCCAGGTCTTTGCACATTTCATTATAGTAATTGGTTTTGTCTGCTCGAGGTGCTCTTTGAAATCTTCTGTTCAGCTCTTTTATCGTGTCATTTCTTTCATTTGCTTTAGCTACTCTCCACTCAAGGGCAAGTTTCAATGCAGCTTATACTTCTTTTAATATCATCATTTTGTTTGTTTGTTTGTTTGTTTTTATCATATACTACCTCCTGCAGTGGCTGAATGTCAACCATTACTTTTGGTGTAGGGATTCTGTGTATTCTTCCCATCTTCTTTTTTGGCTTGCTGCTGCATCATACAATATATTTTGTCCACACAATCCTTTAATATCGTAACTTGAGGTTGAAATTTTTTTCTTTTTTCTGTTGTTTCAGCTTGAGAAATGACAAATGTATCATTCTGTTTTAGTTTTCTAACTCCAGATCTTTGCACATTTCATTATATTACTTTACTTTGTCTTCCCAAGCTGCCTGTTGAAATCTTCTATTCAGTGCTTTTACTTCATTATTGCTTTGATTTGCTTTAGCTATGCTACATTCAAGGAAAGTTTCAGTCTCTTCTGACATCTATTTCAGTATTTTCTTCCTTTCCTATCTCTTTAATGACCTTTTGTTTTCTTTATGTATGATGCCCTTGATGTCATCCCACAACTCATCAGGTCTTCAGTTATTGGCATTCATTGCATCAGATCTATTCTTCAGATGGTCTCTAAATTCAGGTAGGATATGGTTAAGGTCATACTTTGGTTCTTCTGGATTTATTTTAATTTTCTTCAGCTTCAATTTTCACTTGCATATGAGCACATAACAACAACAACAACAACAACAATGGGCAGTTGATGGTCTGTTCTGTATTTGGTTCCTGGCCTTGTTCTGCTGATGATATTGAGCTCCTTCATTATCTCTTTCCACAGAAGTGATCACTTTGTTTCCTGTGTATTCCATCCAGCAAGGTTCATGTGTTTAGTCACTGTTAACACTGTTGAAAAAAGGCATTTGTAAAGAATAAGTTCTCACTCTTGCAAAATTCTATCATGTGATATCCAGCATCATTTCTATCACCAAGACTATTGTGATAGTTGGAGCTGTGTGTCAACTTGGCTGGACCACAATTGTGTGTGGTTTAAGAAGTTGTGATGTTCTTATTCCCATGATGGGATCACATGAATATGTTTTGAGCAACTGACCTACTGAAAGGGAGTTTCCCTAGGGGTGTGGCCTGCTTCCAGTATATTTATGGACATCCCAGGAAAAGAGACGCACTTCTGTGGATGGGGATTCTGTTGTGCTGCCTACAACTTCTGTGAGCGAACAATCCACCTTTTAGCCTGGAGATCTTGGATTTGTCATTTGTTGGAGTCAACAGCCTGTATACTGCCTGGCAACCTTGAGCTCTTCAGCCCCTGTAGCTGCAAGAGTTGGGAAAAGACTCCAGCTTGATGTTTGATTCAAGAACTTGGACTTGCCAGCTTCCATAAGTGTGTGAGCCATTTTCCTAAGATAAATTTCTCTTTATATATATAAGTTTTACTGAGTTTGTTTCTCTAGATAACCCAGTCTAACATAACCATCTTTTTAACTTCTATTCATTCTTCTTTGTTTCCAACTTTCACATTCCAGTCACTAGTAATTATGAATGCATCATGATTGCATGTTTGATAAATTTCAGACTGCAGAAGTTGGTAAAAATCTTCAATTTTTTCTTCTTTGGCATTAGTTATTGGTGGATAAATTTGAATAATAATCATGTTAATTGGTCTTCCTTGTAGATGTTTAAATATTATCCTATCACTGACAGTGCTGTACTTCAGAATAGGTAGATGTTAAGCTGGAGGCTTCTCTTGACTTCTGTAGCTGCAAAGGCTGACAAACCCAAGATTAGTAGGTAGTAGAGTGGGCTGGTGGCTTCATAGGCTGACAAATCCAAGATTGGAAGGTAAAATGGCATCTGTTGGCTCAGTCTGTGAAGGCAATAATCTCAAGCTCAGCAAGCAATATGGTAGGCCACCGGTTCAAGTCCCAAACCAGAGATGATGACAGTCCAGGTGTAGGATCCAGATTGAGCAAACAGTCAGAGCTTTGCCAGAGCTTTGCCACATATATTGGAAGCAGGGCACAGCCTGTAGGAAACTCCCTTTCAACTGATAGGATGCTTATAGCATATATCATCATGGAGGTGGTTGCGTTATATCAGATGTGATCATGAGGGATGGCTATATCATAACTGCTAAACCACCAAGAATCTTGGCCTAGCACAGTTGACATACAACTTTAACTATCACACAGAACTTATGCTTGTCTGTTTCAAAATGGCCAATATCAGAGTATTTCAGTTCACTAACGCCGAGGATATTGATTGTTAAGCATTCCATTTCCTTTTTAATAACTGTCTATTTTCCTTGTTTCATAATTCATACATTCCACATTCCAGTTGTTTCTTCTTATTTTGTGTTGTTTCACATCAGCAATTGAAAGTCCCAAAAGCTTATCTTCATCCATGTCATTAAAATCAACTCCATTTTGAGGAGACAACACTTCCCCAGTTGTATATTGAGTGCCTTCAATCCTGAGGAGCTCATCTTCTGGCACTATATCAGAAATTGTTTTGCTGCTATTAGTAAGGTTTTCACTTGACATTTTTTTAGAAGTAGACGTCCAAGTTCTTCTTCCGAGTCTGTTAGTGACAAGCTCCACTGAAACCTCTCCAGCATGGGAGACCCTGCTGGCACTTTAAATACTAGTGGCATAGCTTACAGCATAACAGGAACACCCAACCACCACAGTACAACAAACTAACACATGAGTGGTGGAACTTTGTTATAATTACTTATTAATTACAATAGTTTTTTGCTTATTCTTTGAGATTTTCTCCATGGACTATCACATCTTCTGCAAAGAAAGATAGTTTTCTTTCTTTTTTCCTCATGTGTATATATTTTATTTCATTTTCTTGCCCTAGTTCATGAGTTAGGACTTCCAGCATAATGCTGAATAGGAGTAGTGAGGTGGAGGCATCCTTGTCTTTTTCCTTATTATAGAGGGAAAGTAACTAGTTTCTGACTATTAAAGATGATGTTAGCCATACAGTTTTTATAGATCTTCTTTATCAAGTTCAGGCCAAAAACAAAAACCAAACTTACTGCCATCAAGTCAATTCCGACTCATAGCGACCCTCATTGGGTTTCTGGGGCTCTAAATCTTTATGGAAGTAGATCACCCCATCTTCCTTTTATGGAAAAGCCGGTGGGTTTGAACTACTGACCTTCTGGTTAGCAGCCAAGGTCCTTTTCCACTATACCATAATAAATCAAGTTCAGGAAGTTTCCCTGTATTTCTTGTTTTCTGAGTTTTCATCATGAATGGGTGTTGTATTTTGTCAAATGCTTTTTATATAGCTTTGATATGACAATTTTTTTTTATCCTGTTGACATGATAAATTACATTGTTATTTGTGAATGATCAACCAGCCCCAAATACTTGGGATAAATATCACTTGCTATGGCAGTAGATTGCTCAACCCTCCTTCTGAAGAGTGGCGGTGGATTTGAACCACCAGCCTTCTGGCTAGCGGTCAAGTGCTTTAGGCACCAGGACATCATAGCTCTCCCATGTAAAGTTAGTGATTGTTTTTTCCATTTCCTTAAAGAATGTTGATGGGATCTGGGTTGGGATTGCATTGAATGTATAGATTGCTTTGGGTACAATTGACATTTTCACAATGTTCAATCTTCCTATCCACGAGCATGGGATGTTCTTCTATTTATGTAGATCTTTTATGATTTCTTGAAGTAGTCTTTTATAGTTTTCTTTGTACAAGTCTTTTGTGTGCCTGGTAAGATTTATTCCCAAGTATTTTATTTGGGGGGTGGGGAGTAGCTATTGTAAATGGTATTGATTTCCTTATTTCTTTTTCAGCAATCTCTTTGCTGGTGTAGAGGAATCCAACTGAATTTTGGATTTTGATCTTGTATCCTGGCATGATGCTAAATCTCTCAATTAGTTCCAGTAGATTTTTGACTGAGCCTCTTGGGTTTTCTAGGTATAAGATTATATCATCAGCAAATAGGGATAGTTTGACTTCTTTCTTACTAATTTGGATGGCTTTGATTTCCCTTTCTTGCCTTATTGCCCCAGCAAGGACTTCCAATACAATGTTAAATAGAAGTGGTAATAGAGGGCATCCTTGTCTGGTTGTTGTTCACAGGCAGGAATGGTTTCAGTTTCTCTCCACTGAGAATAATTTTGGCTGTTGATTTTGCATATGCCCTTTATTATGCTGAGGAATGTCCCTTCGGTTCCTGTTTTGTTGAGAGTTTTGATCAGGAATAGGTGTGGGATTTTATCAAATGCCTTTTCTGCATCGATTGATATGATCATGTGGTTCTTTTCCTTTGTTTTATTAATGTGCTGGATGACATAGATTGTTTTTCAAATGGTGAATCATCCTTACATACCTGATATGAACCCCACTTGGTCATAATGTATTATTTTTTGGATATGTTGTTGGAATCTATTGGCTAGGATTTTGTTGAAGATTTTTGCATGTATATACATGAGGGTTATTAGTCTGTAGTTGTCCTTTTGAGTGATGTCTTTGCCTAGTTTTGGTATCAAGGTTATACTTGCTTCATAAAATGAATTTGGGAGTATTCCACCCTTTTCTATGTTTTGGAATAGTTTGAGTAGGATTGGTGTTGGTTCCTCTCTGAATGTTTGGTAGCATTCTCCAGTGAAACCGTCTGGACTGGGAGTTTTATTGTTGGTAATTTTTTAATGACCTGTTCAATTTCTTCTTTGGTTATGGATCTGTTCAACTTTTCTACCTCAGTCTGTGTTAGTTTAGGTAACTGGTGTGTTTCTAGAAATATGCCCACTTTTTCCAGATTTTCAAATTTGTTGGAGTACAGTTCTTCATAGTATCCTGATATTATTCTTTTGATTTCAGTTAGTTCTGTTGTGATGTCACCCATTTTGTTTCTTATTCATGTTATTTGTATTCTCTCCCTCTTTTACTTTGTTAAATTTGCCAGTGGTTTGTCAATTTTATTAATCTTTTCAAAAAACCAAATTCTAGTCTTGGTGATATTTTCTATTGTCTTTCTTTTTTCTGTTTCATTGATTTCTGCTCAAATCTTTATTATTTTCTTTCTTCTGGTAACTGTTGGCTTGTCTTGCTGTACTTTTTCTAATTGTCTGAGATGTTGATTTAAAGTGTTGATTTTGGCTCTATCTTCTTTATTCATGTGTGCATTATTGCTGTAATTTGGTCTCTGATCACTGCTTTTGCTGTGTCCCAATGATTTTGGTATGTTGTGTTTTCATTCTTGTTTTATTCAAGGAATTTTTTAATTTCATTTTTCATTTCTTCTGTTACCTAGTCATTCTTAAGGAAGGTGTTGTTTGGTTTCCATGTGTCTGCTCTTTTTCCATTGAAGTTCCTATTGTTCATTTTGAATTTTATAGCATTGTGATCTGAGAAGATGCTTTGGAGTATTTAAATGTTTTTAAATTTATTAAGGCTTGCTTTTTGGCCTAACATATGATCTATCATGGAAAATGTTCCATGTACACTGGAAAAGAATGTATACTGTGCTGTTGTTGGATAAAGTGCTCTGTAGATGTCTATAAGGTCAAGTTGGTGGATTGTATTGTTTAGCTCTTCTGAGTCCTTGTTGGTTTTTTTTTTTTTTTTTTTTTTTTTTTTTTTTTTTTTTTTTTTTTTCCCAGTTGTTCTATCTTTCATTGAAAGTTGTGTATTAATGTCTTCCACTATGGCCGTGAAGTCATCTATTTGCCATTTCAATCCTGTTAAAGTCTGATTTATGTATTTTGGGGCTCTTTCATTGGGTCCATAGATATTTATTATGGTTTTATCTTCTTGTTCAATTTATCCTTTAATCATTATTTAATGTCCTTCCTTGTCTTGTATGGTGGTTGTTGTCTTAAAGTCAATTTGATCAGAAATTAATATTGCCACTCGTGCTCTTTTTTGGTTGTCATTTGCTTGATAAATCTTTTCCCAACCTTTAATTTGTTGTGTATTTTTTCTTTGTCTCTAAGGTGTGTCTCTTGTAGACAGCATATTGATGGGTTATATTTTCTCATCCAGTCTGCAACTCTCTGTCTCTTGAGTGGTGCATTTAATCTATTGACATTCAGTGTAATTATCAATAAGTATGAATTTGTTGCTGTTATTTTCTTATATGTTTTTTCATGGTGTTCTTGGTTTCTTTGTTCCATATAGTTTTCTGTGCTGAGCTCATTATGTTTATAAATCATGTTATCAGTTCCTTTTTTGCTATTGTTTTGGTATTTGCTAAATATCTGTACTTATCCTTTCTTTTATTGTGATATGAAGGTTTATCAGTTTTCTTTGAGGTTACCCTGTGATTTATAATTTTCTCCCCAAGTTTAGGACAGTTCATTCTACCTTGCAACTCTCTTGACATCCTCAGCATTTAGAAGTTCTCTAACTGTACTGTGTTTTCCCTCTTTTTGTTTGTAGTTTTCCTCATTTGTCAATTGATGTCTCTGGTTTCCTGTCTACAGTCTTGTAAGCCTATTTAGCTTTGTATATTTACATAGCTATGCTGGTTTCTGGATTATGTCATCTTGTGTATTAATGGTCAGTTAGGGTTTGCTGTTATTGGTTCTCTGTTCAAAGGACTCCCTTTAGTATCTCTTGTAAGGTTGGTCTGGTTTTCACAAACTCCCTTAATTTCTGCTTATCTGGAAATCTCCTAATTTCACCATTATATTTAAGGGACAATTTTGCTGGGTATATAATTCTTGGTTGGAAATTTTTCTCTTTCACAGTTTTATATATAGATCATCCCATTGCCTTCTTTCTTGTATAGTTTCTGCTGAAAAATCAGAGTTTATTTTTATTTGTTGTCTTTTGTAGGTAAATTCTCACTTTCCCCATTTTGCTTTCAGGATTCTTTCTTTGTTTTTGATGAATTTGATGATGATATGTTTTGATGAATTTCTTTTGGGGTCTATCCTGTTTGGGGTTCGTTGCACTTCCTGAATGGATATATTCTTGTCTTTCATCATATCAGCAAGTCTCTTCCAACAAATCTTGGACAATTTTCTCAGTAGTTTTCTTTTTCTCTTCCTGTTCTGGAATTCCAATTACATATGGCTTATTCCTTTTGATGGTATCCCACATGAACCTTAGGCTTTCTTCATTTTGTTTTGATCTTTTTTCTGATTGATCCTTTTCCAGAGAAGTATTCAGGTATTTGTCTTTAATCTCATGAATTCTGTCTTCCATTGATTTGATTCTACTCCTTTACCCTTTCAATGTATTATCTATATGTGAAAATTTAGTGGATTTCTACCTGTGGATTTTGTATCATTTCTAATTTTTCATTTATTTTGTCATTTTGTTCTTGTATTTTCTTCCAAAATTGTTCTAGCATTTTGTCTTTGTTTTCCTCAATTTTATCAGTATTTTCCTTGATTTGTCTCTCAGTCCTTTGAAGGTACCTAAATATAATTCTTTTGAATTCCTTATCAGGGAGTTCCAATACAACTCCTTCTTCAGGAATGTGTTCTGGGCCTGTATCCTTCTCCCTTGTTTCTACTGCTTTATCTTGGTTCTTTATGTGGACTGTGATGGTTTGTTGTCTCTAAGACATTGTGACATTGTTGTATTTAGTTCTCTGCTAATTGTTTGTGAGGAGTAGTCAAGGGTGAATCAGACTCTTCTTGGTAGTTATTTATCATTGGTCAGTTGGTGAAGAAGGAAGTGGTGGCACTCAGTCCATAAGTGGAGCTGTAGGAGGGGTGGGTGTCATTGTGTCGTATGGACATGACTGCTGTCTCCCACTCAGTTAGACAAAAACAATGATTGTAAAACCATCAAAAAAGTAAGAGCAAGTGGACTAAAAAACAAAAACACTGCATAAACACACAGGAACAAATACCAAAAAAAGATAAAAGAATAGAAAAGAAAGAAAAAAAGAATATCCACAATAGCTGGAGAGAGAGCAGTAAGAGAAAAGAGGTTAAGAAGAAGAATAATGAGGGAAAAAAATGGGAAAAATGCAAAAAAAGAAAAACAAGGAATGGGGTTAACCACAAGAAAGAAAAAAATAGTAACCAGGAACAAGGAAGAGAGAAACCATGAAAACTAGAACCTGGAAATGGAAGAGTAAAGAATAATAATAAAAAGGACAAACAAATAATAATAATATAATAGTAATACTTTTAAAACAGACAAAAACAAACTGGAAAAGAAAAAAGTCGGGGCAGGGCAGGCCAGAGCACCCAGGCTTCTTCAGAACACACAGACTGGGATGGAATTCCTGCTGGCCCAAAATGTGGATGGGAGTGAGGGATGTCCACACCTCTGTTCACCAACAAAGTGTGGATTATAAAAGTAAAAAGGAGAATATTGAACCTTTCCAGTCATTTTGCATCTTGCTGTTCTTGGCAAGTGAAGCCTGATCTTAGGTCCCTGGAATCTGAGAGAATGCTGTTGCTTTAAATATCCAAAATGGTTGAACTGCTTGTAAGCATTCAAAATGGCTGTGTCCTCCAGACAGGCAAAAGTCCACAGCTCTACCTGTCTCCCTCTTCATGCTTCCTCTTTTATTCACCAGCCACCAATGCATTCCTCTGTACAACCCCTGGCTAGCAGAGCTGATTTTTAGGTTAATTCTTAGGTCCTAACACCACTTGTCAACATCTAAGCTGTCCATGCCATCAGGATCACTGACAGTCTGCAACTCTTTTTTCAGGGTTTTCATGCAGGTTCTTCTACTAGTTGGAGTTCAGTCCACTTCTGTACCCTTCCTTTCAAAGCTCAGAGCTCCAGGATTATCTTCTGTATCTTTGTTAATTGTTTTCCCTTTTCTTTGTGAAGAAGGTCTGTATAGTTTGTCTGCTATTCCACCATCTTACCAGAGCCCTCAAATTACAAAACTTTTTGTAATTCCTATTCATGTTCTTTGGTTCAAACCCACTAGTCACTCCTCATAAGGAAGAATGGGCAATCTACTTCCATAGGGAAACCACCTTGGAAACCCAAGGAGGGGTTGCTATGAGTCAGATATGACTCAACAGCAGTGAGTTTGGTTTAAGTATTCAGATTATTTAGTAGCATTCATAGTAATGATGTTGGTGATGAATACTGAATGTACCATGATCTGCTAGGAAAAAAAAAAAAAATTATCTTGGACAAAGTATAGCTGGAATATTCCTTAGAAGAGAGGACAGTGAGACTTTGCCACTTGTATTTTGGATGTGTTATCAGGAGGGACCAATGCCTGAAGAAAGCCATCATACTTGGTATAGTAGATGGTCAGCAAAAATGAGAAAGACCCTCAATGAGATAGATTGACATAGTGGCTGCAACAATGAACAATGGGCTCAAGCATAATAACAATTGTGAGGATGGTGCAGGACTGGGCAGTATTTAATTCTATTATACATGGGGTTGCTACGAGTTGAAACTGACTTGACAGCACCTAATAGTAACAAGTAAAAAGTTTTTGTCTGATTTTAGTATCACAATAATGCTCATTGAATGGATTAAAAGAGTTTTCTCCTCTTCTATTGTTTGGATGCATTTGAGAAAGATTGGT
>NW_006921865.1:2442456-2443549 GCF_000298275.1 Orycteropus afer afer | reverse complement strand
GCTGTTGGGTTTGAACCGCCAGCCGTCTGGTAAGTAGTCAAGTGCCTTAGGCACTATGCTACCAGAGCTCCTTTAATAGATATAGGCCTAATCAAATGATTTATTTCTACTTATGTGAGTTCTGGTAGATTATGTCATTCAAAGAGTTGGTCCATTCATCTAGGTTATCAAATGTGCAGGCATGGTGCTGTTCACAGTATTCTTTCATTGTCCATTTAATATCTACGGAATTAATGTAATGGTCTTTCATTTCTAATGTTGTAATTTGCATTTTCTTTCTTTCTTGGTTCACCTGGCTAGAACTTTACCCATTTTTTTGATATTTTCAAAGAACTAGTTTGGTTTTGCTGATTTATCTCCATTAATCAACTATTTTTAATGTATTGATTTCTACTCTGTTTTTCATTTCTTTTCTTCCATTGCCTTTGGATTTAACATGCTCTTCTGTTTAGTTTTTTTATTTGTGTGTGTGTTAATTTCCTAAGTTAAATGGTTTGATTATTCATTTTAGATTTTTTTTTCTTTTCTAATATATGGTATAATTTTTATACTATAAATTTCCCTCTAAGTACTACTTTGGCTACTTTCTATAAAATTTGATAAGTTGTATTTTCATTTTCATTTATTTAGAAATATACATATATATTTAATTTCTCTTGAGACTTCCTTCTTTGATCTATATATTCTTTGATAATATGTTGTTTAATTTCTGAATATTTTGGGATTTTCCAGTATCTTTTGGTTATTGATTTCTAGTTTAATTATGCTAGAGCATATTTTTAAATTTATATTTACAATTTTTTTTATATTATTTTAAATTTGTTAAGGTGTATTAAAAACCTGTGATACCCAGATGATGTGACCTTGCTTGCTATATCCAAGGATATGGTCTATCTTGGTGAATGTTCCATGTGGCTTGAGAAGAATATGTAATCTATTGTTGTTGGATGAAGTCCTCTATAAACATCAACTAGGTGCAGGTGATTGTTTTGTTCAGTTTATTTCAACTGATTGTCTGTTTGCAGGGTCTGTCAATTTCTGACAGATGAGTATTAAAGACTCCTCCAGGTTCTATTCTTTTTTTTTTTTTTTT
>NW_006921865.1:2440005-2442077 GCF_000298275.1 Orycteropus afer afer | reverse complement strand
TCCCTTGTACCTTTTTTTTTGTCTTACATTCTTTTTTGCTTTCTCTGTATTTATTTGGGCATTTTGTATGACTCTATTTTTTTCTCTTTTATTTGCATATCAATTCTACTTCTTTTTAATTTTTTTTTTAAACTTTGCAATATATATTTATAACTAATCTAAATCCACTTTCATATAACACTATCTTGCTGCATTGGTAGAAGAGGTACCTCATAACAGAGTATTCTTAATTCTTCTCTTCTTTTTGTTATAACATTGTTGCTTTATATTTCACTTATCCCTGCCTATAATCTTTCAATATATTGCTATTACTATTATTTCAAATGAACTGTTAACTGTTACATCAGTTAAGGATAAGAAAAATTTAAAAAATTATCCTACTTCATTTTTCTTGAATACTCTTCCTTTCTTTTGTCAGCTCTGGGTCTCAGACTTGTATCATTTTACTTCTCTGTGAAGAACTTCTTTTAAAATTTCTTGCAAGGCAAGTCTGTTGTTGTGTGCCGTCAAATTGATTCTGACTCACAGTAACACTATATTCCAGAATAGACGTATCTTATAGGGTTTCCTAGGATGAAATATTTAAGGGAATAGATTGCCTTAAAATAGAATTTTCTACCATGGAGCAGCTGGTGGGTTTGAACCACAGACTGTTTGGTTAACAGCTGAGCACTTAATAATTAAACTACCAGCAATAGATAAGGCAGATCTAGTGTTGACAGAGTCCCCCAACTTTTGTTTCAGAAAATCCTTATTCCATTTTCATTTTTAAAGGATCATTTCACTGGGTGTAGAATTTTAGATTGATTTTTTGTTTGTTTGTTTGTTTTTTTTGAAAACTTTAGATATTTTAATTATCTCATTTTTCTTACATGGTTTTTGAGGAAAGTCTGGTGGAATTCTTATCTCTATTTTTCTTTTTTGTAGATAAAGTTTCCTTCGCCATGTTGTGTTATCAGGTGTGGTTGAGTCAGTTCTGACTCAAAGTGATCCTGTGTACAACAGAATGAAACACCTTCTGGTCCTCCACCATCCTCACAATCATTATTACACTTAGGCCTGTTGTTGCAGCCACTGTGTCAATCTAATCCATCTCTAGCTTTCAGAATTTGCTCTGCCTTTGATTTTCTGCAGTTTCAATATGATATAAATAGGTATATTTTATTAGTAGTAGCAGTAGTTTTGGTATATATCCTCTTGGGTGTTCTCTGTGCTTCCTGGATCTGTGTTTTGGTATTTGGCCAGAATTTTGGGAAGTACTCAGCCATCATTACTTCAAATATTTTTTCTCTTCCTTCCTTTCTTTCTTCTACTTCTGACCTTCCCATTGCATGTATGTTACACCTTTGCAATTCTTTCACAACTGATATTCCACTTTTTTATTCTGCTTTTCAGTCCTTTTTTTTTTTTTTCTTTGATGTTTGGTTTTGGAGATTTGTATAGCCCTCTCCAAGCTCACTGATTCTTCAGTGACATTCAGTCTACTAATCAATCAATTAAAGGCATTCTTCATTTCTGCTACAGTGTTTTTAATTTCTGCCATTTCCTTTGATGCTTTCTTGAGTTTTTATCTCTGCTTTACATTACTTATCTGTTCTTGCATGTTCACTTTTTTACACTAGGGCATACTAATCATAGTTACTTTAAATTCTGTCTGATCATTCTCAAATCTGTGCCATAGCATTCTTGATCTGTTTCTTCAGATTGTGTTTTTGCCTTTTAGCATGCCTTATACTTTTTGATAAAAGATGGACATGATGTATTAGTAAAAGGAACTGAGTTTCTTTCACTTGTAATATTCCATAAAGCTCTGTTGATGTTGATGTGGTGTAAATATATATATATACATATATATATAAAACTCACTGCCATTGAGTTGGATCTGATTCATAGTGACCCCTAGTTGGGTTTCTGAGACTGTATCACTATGGAAGTAGATAACTCAACCTTTCTTCCGAGGAGTAGCTGGTGGGTTTGAACCGCCAGCCTTCTCATTAGTAGTAAAATGCTTTTAGCATTAGCAGCAAAATATGCCACCAGAGCTCTCTCTCTCTCTCTCTCTCTCTCTCTCT
>NW_006921865.1:2436720-2439000 GCF_000298275.1 Orycteropus afer afer | reverse complement strand
TGCTAACCAGGAGGCTGGTGGTTCAAACCCACCAGCCACTCCTTGGAAGGAAGATGGAGCAATCTACTTCTGTAGTGATAGTGCCTCAGAAACCCAAGGAGGGATCGCTATGAGTCAGGTTTGACTTGACGGCACATAACAACAACAACAACCTCATTTTTAATTAAATTTAACAAACAACTGTGCTAGATGCTGCACAGAGAAAAATGATGAGTGAAACTCAATGCCTACACACAAGCTGGTAAAAGTTAATCATGGAAGCTAAGATAGGGACAGATAAAATTGTCATTGGATTGTGATTAGAAAATAGAGATAAAAATAGGGATATAGATGGAGAAGAGGCAGAAATAAAGAATAGATAAAGATACAGAAAAAAAAAATAAGAAAAGGAGGAGGAGGAGCAAGAATAGAAATAACTGTATTTTGGTTAATTAGAGAAGCAAGACATCCACTCATTGTTTAGGCATTTACTAAGCATTTATGCCATGAGAAAAATTACAGCAAATAGCACAAGGGCACTATTCTTAAGAAGTAAGCATCCAAATAAATAAACATGATCATTAAACACAGAAAAGTTATGAAGATTAATATTATACTGCTTCAGGTGCCAAAGTAAAAATTTCATTCTGACGGATTAGAAGTGAAAATTTGAACTTAACTGAAAAATTAAAATAAACAAATAAATAAATATCATAATGATATAGAGTGGAAAGAACTGTCTCTCCTGTGGAAGCTGCATAAAAAAAATCTCAGAAGCGAGATAATGATTGGGGGATAAAAATGCCTCTAGGACTGCTGGCAAATAGGACACAGAGTAGAAAAGTACTAGGATATTAAGCTGCAAATGTGGGTTGTAATAGAATTGTCAAAGATACTGTATGCCATATTAAACAACTGGAATTAATTCTACAGACATATGGCTATATATATATATATATCATGATCATCAATTATTTTAGTCAGTTATAAGGCGGGTCATGAGTAAGTTGTTAATCATAATGCCAGCAATACATAAAACAATATACTTTTACAAAGTAATCAAGGATTTCCCCATAATGACACCTATTCACTCACTGCTGTTGAGTCAGATCTGACTCATAGAGACCTCTCCTCTCTGTGGGTTTCCGAGGCAGTATCACTACAGAAGTAGATTGTCCAACCTTCCTTCCAAGGACTGCCTGGTGGGTTTGATCCACCAGCCTTCATTTTTTTATTAATTGGTTTTCCAATATTCTTTCTTGAATGTGAGGGTTGGGTGTGAAATGACAATTGCTGAGTTAAAGGATTTTCAATAATCCTTGGAACAATCACAGGAACATGTTAAACATGTAAATTATACAACATTGTCTATACTACGGCATGAAAAATGTATATGTATATATACATATAGAGAGAAAGATAATAAATGCCATTAGCAATGGGAAGTAAGTTCAAAATCAAGTGAAATACTCTAGAATGCATTGAGAAAGGATGAGTAGATGGAAACAGTGAAAGAAATAAAACCACATATGAAAGACATAGGTAAAATATCAGTACTTGCATACAAGGAATTTTATATAAAAATAAACAGTTAGTATAAATTATTTGAAGAAATATGACCAATAATTTCAAAGAAATGACATACACACACACATGTGGTCTCCAAGTGTAAGGACTCAATGTGTGCCAAAGCAGTTGCAAATCACTATAGACACATTACAATACAATTTAAGAATATCAAAGATAAAGGGAATATCTTAAACTTTTCCAACAAGAAGAAATGATAAATCTAATGACTAAAAGAGTCACACACACACACACACACACAAACAACCATAATTTAAAGAAAGAGAATAGGACAGTGCTTAATCTCCCTGACTGTGCAGCCAGATAACCTGGGTTTGAGCATGTTGTTGTGGTTGTTATGTGCCTTCAAGTGGGACCCAACTCATGGCTACCCCTCCTTGGGTTTCCGAGGCAGTATCACTACAGAAGTAGATTGTCCAACCTTCCTTTTGAGGAGTGGCTGGTGGGTTTGAACTGCCAGCCTTCTAGTTAGCAGTCAAGTGCCTTAGACACTACACCACCAGAGCTCCTGGGTTTGAACACAGGCTCTATCAAACACTAGCTTCACAACATTAAACAAGATATTTAACTTCTCTATATCTCAGTTTCCTCATTTATACAATTTACCAAAAAAACAAACTCACTGCCATGGAGTCGGATCCGACTCATAGCGACCCCTCCTTGGGTTTCCGAGGCAGTATCACTATGGAAGTAGATTGCCCCATCTTCCTTCCG
>NW_006921865.1:2432583-2436110 GCF_000298275.1 Orycteropus afer afer | reverse complement strand
GAGCTCTGGTAGCATAGTGGCTAAGACACTTGCCTGCTAACCAGACGGCTGGTGGTTCAAACCCACCAGCCACTCCTCGGAAGGAAGGTTGGGCAATCTTACTTCCGTAGTGATACTGCCTCAGAAACCCAAGAAGGGGTCGCTATGAGTCGGGGCCGACTCGACGGCACATAACAACAACAACAACAACATATATATATATAGTAGATGTATCATTGTTGTTAGGTGCCTTTGAATCTATTATGACTTATAGTGACCTTATGTACAACAGAATGAAACAATGCCTAGTCCTGTGTCATCTTCACAATTGTTGCTATGTTTGAGCCCACTGTTTCAGCCACTGTGTCAATCTATAGCTTACTCTTTTTCTCTAATCACTATCTCACCGAGCAATGTATTCTTCTCCAGGGACTAGTCCCTCCTGTTAACATATCCAAAGTACGAAAAACAAAGTCTTCCTATCCTCACTTCTATAGAGCATTCTGGCTATACTTCTTGCAGGACCTATTTTTCCATTCTTCTGGCAGTACACGGAACATTCAATATTTCACACCAACACTATAATTCAAAGGAATCAATTCTTTTTCAGCCTTCTTCACTCATTGTCTAGCTGTCACATTCATACCTGGCTTCATGCATACTGAAAATACTGCGGCTTGAATCAGGTACACCTTAGTCTTCAGAGTGACAGCCTTCTTCTTTAACATTTTAAAGAGGTCTTTTGTAGCAAATTTGCCCAATGCAATATATCCTTCGAATTCCTTACTGCTGCTTCCATGTGTATTGATTATGTATCCAAGCACAATGAAATCCCTGAAAAACTACAATATTTTCACTGTTTATCATGATGTTGCATATTGGTCCAGTTGAGGATTTTTGCTTTCTTTATGATGAGGTTTAATCCACATTAAAGATTGCTGTCTTTGATCTTCATCAGTAAGTGCTTTAAGTTTTTCCCTACTTTCAGCAAGCAAGTTTATGTCATCTGCACATCACAGATTATCAGTGACTTTTCCCCAATCTTGATGCCATGTTCTTCTTCATATAATCCACCTTCACAGATTATTTCTACGGCATGCATATTGAATAAATATGGCAAAAAGATACAACCCTGATGCACACCTTTCTTGATTTTAAACCATGCAGTATCTCCCTGCTCTGTTCGAACCACAGTCTCTATATCCAGGTTCTTCATGAGCACAGTTAAGGGTTCTGGGATTCACATTCTTCACAACATCATCCATAATTTGTAAGGATCCACACAGTTGAATGTATTTGCATAGTCAATAAAACACAGGCAAACATCTATCTGGTTTCTCCTTTCAGCCAAGATCTATCTGACATCAGCAATGATATTCCTTGTTCCATATTCTCTTCTGAATCTGAATTTCTGACAGTTCCTGTCTGTGTACTGTTACAACCATTTTTGAATTATTTTCAGCAAAATTTTGCATGAATGTGACATTAATGATACAACTAGGGAAGAGCTACTTCCTCAAAGTAAAATTGAGTAAAGCCTTCAGGACCTTCATTTGCTGATGTGCCACGAGTCAAAATGAGAAGAAATAGCTGCAAACATCTATAATCAGAACTTGGAATGTACAAAATAAGAATCTAGGAAAATTGGAAGCTGTAAAAAATGAAAGGAGCACATAAAGATCAATATCCTTCGCATTGGTGAGCTGAAATGGATTGGCATTGGTCATTTTGAATTGGACATTCATATGGTCTTCTATGCAGTCTCAGAATGGTTTCATGAGAGTGCTCCCTCTTTTACCCCTCTTCTTCCAACTTCTTCAGCAGCTGAGACAAGTTTAAATCTCATTGGATGTTGACGAGGAAGTTGATAGGCTGAAATAAGTGTTTGTCACTCCTTAAAGGGCAAGGAAGCAGAAGCAGGGATCCAGGTAAGGATGGGGACACAGGCCATGCTCCTCCCAAGCAGCAGGAAAGAGGCAGGGATCTATGTAAGGGGAGGATGGGGAGGCTAGAGAGGTTTTGAATAGCTAAAGGATACAAACTTGTCTGTCAGTTTGTCCTACTGTGGTGGCGTGTTGCTGAGGCTTGAGGCTGTGCTACCAGTGTCTTAAACATAGTAGGGTTGCACATGGTGCATAGGTTTCAACAGCTTACAGACTGAGGCAGACCAGGAAGAAGGAGGAAGCCATCCATTTCTTAAATAATTTGCCAGGGAAAACCTTATGAATAGCAGAGAAACACTGTGTGATACATTACTGTGCAACTTTATGAATAGCCTGGAAACATTGTCTCATACAGTGCAGGAGGATAAGCCACTTAGGTCAGAAGGCTCTCAAAATAGGACCAGGAAAGAGTTGCATCATCAAGGTAGAATCAGCCTTAATGATATGGGTAAGGTAAAGCTTTTGAGACCTCCATTTGCTGACATGTCATGACTCAAATTGAGGAGAAACAGCTGCAAAGATCCATTAATAATGGGAACATGGAATGTATGAAGCATCAATCTAGGAAAGTTGGAAGTTGTCAAAATGAAATGGGGTGCATACAGATTGATATCCTAGGCATTATTGAGCTGAAATGGATTGGTTTTGGCTATCTTGAATCACACTGCAATGTGGTCTACTATGCCAGGAATGACAATTTGAAGAGGAATGGTGTGGCATTCGTTATCACAAAGGATGTTTCAAGATCTGTCCTGAAGTACAATGCTGTCGATGATAGGATAATATCCATAAGCCTACAAGGAAGACCAGTTAATATGATTATTATTCAAATTTATGCACCAACTACCAAAGCCAAAGATGAGGAAATTGAAGATTTTTATCAGTTTCTGCAGCCTGAAATTGACTGAATATGCAATCATTGTTGTTGTTGTTATATGCCATCGAGTCGGACCCAACTCATAGTGACCCCTCCTTGGGTTTCTGAGGCAGTATCACTACAGAAGTAGATGTGTTAATTATCATCGGTGACTGGAATGCAAAAGTTGGAAACAAAGAAGCATCACCAATAGTTGGACAATGTGGCCTTGGTGACAGAAATGATGCTGGAAATCACATGATAGAATTTTGCAAGACCAAAGACTTATTCATTGCAAAAACTTTTTTTTGAACAACACAAACAGTGACTATACATGTGGACTTTGCCAGATGAAATACACAAGGATCATATTGACTACATCTATGGTAAGAGGTGATAGAAATGCTCAATGTCTTCAGTCGAGGCCAGGAGGTCATTGTGGAACAGACCATCAACTGCTCATATGCAAATTCAACTTGAAGTTAAAGAGTTAAAACAAGTCCATAAGGGCCAAAATATGATCTTGAATATATCCCTCCTAAATTTGAAGACATATAAAGAATAGATTTGATGCATTGAACACCAGTGACTGAAAACCAGAAGAATTGTGGGATGACATCAAAAACATCATCCATGAAGAAAGCAAGAGGTCATGAAAAAGATGAGAAAAGAAGAAAAGACCAAAACGGAAGACAGAAGAAATTATGAAACTTGCCTTCAAGCAGAGAGTAGCTAAAGCAAAAGAAGAA
>NW_006921865.1:2409926-2432433 GCF_000298275.1 Orycteropus afer afer | reverse complement strand
TAAGCCTCGAGTTGCAATATTGAAAGATTCTATGGGCAAAATATTGAATGATGCAGGAAACATCAAAAGAACATGGAAAAAATACACAGAGTCACTGTACCAAAAAGGACTGGTTGATTTTCATCCATTTCAGGAGGTGCCATATGATCAAGAACCAATGGTGGTACTAAGGGAAGAAGTCGAAGCTGCAGAGGGCATTGGTAAAGAACAAGTCTCCAGGATTTGACAGAATACCCATTGAGATGTTTCAGCAAACAGATGCAACACTGGAGGCACTCACTTGGTTATGCCAAGAGATTTGGAAAACAACTACCTGGGAAACCTGAGGAAAGAGATTCATATTTGCGTCCATTCCAAAAAAAGGTGATCCAACAATATGCTGAAACTATCAAATAATATATTTCATACTACAGACAAGTAAATTTTTGCTGCAAATAATTCAAAAGCAGTTATATCAGTACGTAGACAGGGAGCTGCCAGAAATTCAAGTCAGATTCTTAACAGAACATGGAATGAGGAATATCATTGCTGATGTCAGAAGCATCTTGGCTAAAAGCAAATAATACCAAAAAAAAAAAAAAAAAAGTTTACTTGTGTTTTAGTGAGTATGCAAAGACATTTAACTGTGTGAGTCATAAAAAAAAAATATGGATAACATTTGAAGAACGGGAACTCTAGAATATTTAAATATGCTCATGAGGAACCTGTACATAGACCAATAAGTATTTGTTAAAACAGAACATGGGGATACTGCATGGTTAAAAATTAGGAAAGGTGTGTGTCAGGGTTGTTTTCTTGCACCATATTTATTCAAACTGTATGCTGAGCAAATAATTCAAGAAGCTGCAGTAAATGAAGAAAAATGGCTTCAAGACTGTAGGAAGACTCATAAGCAATCTGTGATATGCAGATGACACAACCTTGCTTGCTGAAAGGGCAGAAGTCTTGAAACACATACTGATAAAGATCA
This sequence comes from Orycteropus afer afer, assembly GCF_000298275.1. NCBI lineage: Eukaryota > Metazoa > Chordata > Mammalia > Tubulidentata > Orycteropodidae > Orycteropus > Orycteropus afer. Next base: position 2,431,463 of record NW_006921865.1, on the reverse strand, counting down.
AAGTCTACAGCCTTCAATATGGAATACACCTCAACATAAAGAAAACAAATATCCTCACAACTGGACAATTAAGCAACATCTTGATAAATATAGAAACAATTTTGTCAAAGATTTCATTTCACTTGGATGCACAGACAATGCCCATGGAAGCAGCAGTCAAAAAATTAAACAATGTATTGTGTTGGGCAAATCTGCTGCAAAAGAGTTCTTTACAGGTGAAAAAGCAAAAATGTGACCTTGAAGAGTAAAGTGCACCTGACCAAAGTCATTGTATTTTCAAATGCCTCATATGCATGTGAAAGCTGGACAAATGAATAAGGAAAACCACAGAAGAACTGATTTCTTTGAATTATGGTAATAGTGAAGAAATTTCAATATACCATGGACTTTCAGAACAATGAACAAAGCTATCTTGAAAGAAGTACAGCTGGAATGTTCCTTAGAAGTGAGAATGGCTAGAGTTTGTCTCTTGTACTTTGGTCATATTATCAGGAGGGACCAATCCCTGGAGAAGGATATCATTCTTGGTAAAGTAGAAAGTCAGTGAAAAAGAGAAAAACCTTCAATGAGATGGATTGATACAGTGGCTGAAACAATAGGCTCAATCATAGCAATCAGTGTGAGGATGACTCAGGACCAGGCAGAGTTTCGTTCTGTTTTACATAGAGTCACTATGAGTGAAATCCGACTGGATAGTACCTAACCACAGAAAAGGCATTTACAATTTCTAAACCAATGTCAATCGTGTTGTCAAAGAGAGAAGCCTTATGTGTTATAAGATGGGAGATATGAATCCCTGTATCAAAGTCCCTAAGTTTAATTACTGCACATTCAGTTTTTTTTTTTTTTTTTTCTTTCTTCTTAGTTGTCATGGAATTGTTTTTGACTCATGGTAAATCCATATGGGTCAGAATAGAACTGTGCTCTGGGTTTTCAGTGGCTAATTTTTTTGTGAGAAGATTGCCAGGCCCATCTGCTAAGAGCCCCTGGGTGGGCTTGAACTTCTAACCTTTCAGTTAGCAGGCAAGACATTAATTGGTTGCACCACCCAGGGACTCCAATTGTCTCTTTTTTCACATGGCAAAGTCTCAGGGTTATAAGTCCTGTAGAAGATGCTTGGGAAAATATGAAGTATATGCAACTGATACCAGTTGGTTGTAAGACAGATGATACTGCTTTAGTCCTTTGTACTTCCTGGCCAATACAACTCAACTGCCACCAGGAGCCACCAATCTGTCAGTGAAAGTTTGTATGCTGTTAGGTGGTTTCAGCGAAATTTTCAGACTAAGACAGACTAGGAAGAAAAGCCTTCAGATCTGTTGTTGTTGGTGTTAGGTGCTGTCGAGTTGCTTCCCACTCATAGGAACAGTATGTACAACAGAATGAAATACTTCCCACTCTTGTGCCATCCTCATAACTGTTGCTAGGTTTCAGCTCATTGTTGCTGCTGCTGTGACAATCCATCTCATCAAGGTCTTTCTCTTTTTCACTGATCCTCCACCTCACCAAGCCTGGTGTCCTTCTACAGAATGTTCCCTCCTGATAATATGTTCAAAGTACATGAGAAGATAGCTCATCTTCCTTGCTTTTAAGGAGTGTTCTGACTGTACTTCTTCCAAAATGGATTGGTTCCTTCTTTTCACAGTCCATAATACATTAAATATTCTTTGCCAACAATACAATTAAAAGGGATCATTTTTTCTTTGTTCTTCCTTATTCATCATTCAGCTTTCGATTGCCTATGAGGCAAATGAAAATACCAGGGCTTGACTCAGGCACACCTTAGTCCTCAAAGTGACATCTTTGCCATTAAACACTTTAAAGAGACCTTTTCAAGCAGATTTGCCCAATGTGTATGTTGTTTTCTTCACTGCTACTTCCATAGGTGTTTATTGTGGATCCAAGTAAAATGGAATTCTTTAAACCATCAGTTTTTTTTTTTTTCTCTATCATTATGTTGCTTATTAGTCCAGTTGTGAGGATTTCTTTATGTTCAGATATAATCCATACTGAAGGGTGTAGCCTTTGATCTTCATCTTTAAATGCTTCCAGTTCTCCTGCCTTTCTGCAAAGATTGTGTCATCTGCATATCGCAGGTTTTCAATGAGTCTTCCTGCAGACCTGATGCTGTGTACTTCTTCATATAGTCCAGCTTCTCAGACTATTTGCTCAGCATACAGATTGAATAAGCATGAGGAAAGTGTACAACCCGACACAATTTCCTTATTTTAAACCACCCTCTATTCCTGAGTTCTCTTCAAAGAACTCTCTCTTGGTCTATGTAAAGGATCAGCATGAGCATAATAAAGTTTTCTGGAATTTCTATTCTTTGGAATTTTATCCATAATTTGGTATGATCCACACAACTAAATGCCTTCACAAAGTCGATAAAAGACAGGTAAACATTCTCTATTTTCAGCTAAGATCCTTCTGATATCAGCAATGATATCCATTGTTCCACATCATCTTCTGAATTTGGTTTGGATTTCTGGTAATTCTCTGTGGATGTACTATTGCAAAAGTTTTTGAAATATCTTCAGCAAAATTTTATTTGTGTATGATATTAATGATATTCTTTGTTAATGTGGACATTCTGTTCGATCAGTTTTTGTTGGAATGGGTACAAATATAGATCTCTCCCAGTCGACCAGGAAGTTGTTGTTGTTAGGTGCTGTGGACTCATCTCAGACTCATAGTGACCCTATGTACAGCAGAACAAAACACCGCCCCGTTCTGCACCAGTTCCACGATCCTTTCTATAACTGAGCCCATCGCTGCTGCCACTGTGTCAATCCATCTCCTTTAGGGCCTTCTCCTCTTTTGTCGACCCTCCACCTTACCAAGCATGATAGAGCCTTCTCCAGGGAATGGTCCCTTCAGACAACGTGACCAAAGTATGTAAGATGAAGGTTGGCCATTCTCACTTCCAAGGAGCATTCTGGTGCACTTCCTCTGTTGTTGTTGTTGTTATGTGCTGTGGAGTTGGACCCAACTCATAGCGACCCCTCCTTGGGTTTCCAAGGCAGTATCACTATGGAGGTAGATTGCCCAAACTTCCTTCTGAGGAAGGCTGGTGGGTTTGAACTGCCAGCCTTCTGGTTAGCAGTCAACGGCCTTAGCCACTATGCTACCAGAGCCCCTCTAGGACACATTTGTTATTTCTTTTAGCAGTCCATGGTACTTTCAGCATTCTTTACCAACACCACAACTCAAAAGCATTAACTCTTCTTTGGTCTTCCTTATCCAATGTCCAGCTCTCACATGCATATGAGCTGATTGAAAATACCATGGCTTGTTTCAGGCACATCTTAATCCTCAAGGAGACATTTTTGCTCTTCAGCACTTGAAAGAGGTACTTTGCAGCCAATTTGGCCAGTGCAATACGTCATCTGATGTCCTCACTGCTTCTTCCACTGGCATCGACTGTTGTTGTTGTTGTTATGTGCCGTCGAGTCGGCCCCGACTCATAGCGACCCCTCCTTGGGTTTCCGAGGCAGTATCACTACGGAAGTAGGATTGCCCAACCTTCCTTCCGAGGCATCGACTGTAGAACCAAGCAATGTGAAGTCTTTGACAACCTCAATCTTTTCTCCATTTATTGTGATGCTGCTTATAGGTCCAGTTGTGAGGATTTTTGTTTTCTTTATATTGAGATGTAATCCACACTGCAGATAGTATTCTTCAATCTTCATCAGTAAGTGCTTCAAGTCATCCTCACTCTCAGCAAGCAGAGTTGCATCATCAGCATAACACAGGTTGTTAATGATTCTTCCTTCAATGCTGATGCCATTTTCTTCTTCATATAGTCCAGCTCCTTGGATTACTTGCTCAGCATACAGATTGATAAGTATGGGGAAAGGATACAACCCTGATACACTCCCTTCTTGATTTTAAACCATGCAGTATCCCCTTGTTCTGTTCAAAAGACAGCCTCCTGGTCTATGTACAGATTGCTCATGAGTACAATTAAGTGTCCTGGAATTCCCATTCTTCTCAATGTTATCCACAATTTGTTATGATCCACACAATCAAATGCTTCTGCATAGTCAATAAAACACAAGTAAACATCTTTCTGGTATTCTTTGCTTTCAGCCAAGGTCCATCTGACATCAGCAATGATATCCCTCATTCCATGTCCTCTTGTGAATCCAGCTTCCATTTCTGGAAGTTCCCTGTCAATATACTGCTGCACCTGTTTTTTAATTATCTTAAGTAAGATTTTATTTGCATGTGATATTTATGATATTGTTTGATAATTTCCACATTCTATGTCATCACCTTTCTTTGGAATGGGTATAAATATGGATCTCTTCCAGTCAGTTGTCCAGGTAGTTGTCTTCCAAATCTCTTGGCATAGCCAAGTGAGTGCCTCCAACGGGGCATCCATTTGTTGAAACATCTTAATTGGTATTCTGTCAATTCCTGGAGCCTTGTTCTTCGCCAATTCCTTTAGTGCAATTTCTACTTCTTCCTTCAGTGCCATTGGTTCTTGAACATATACCACCTACTAAAATGGATAAAGATCGACCAGTGACTCTGTGTATTCCCATCCAACTTCTTTTGATACTTCCTGCATCATTCAATATTTTGCCCATAGAAACTTTCAAAATTGCAACTCGAGGCTTAAATTTTTTCCTCAATTCTTTCAGCTTGAGAAATGCTGAGTGTGTTCTTCCCTTTTGGTTTTCTAACTCCAGGTCTTTGTATATTTCATTATAGTAATTTGGTTTGTCTGCTTGAGCTGCTCTGTGAAATCTTCTGTTCAGCTAGCTCTTTTATCTTGTCATTTCTTCATTTGCTTTAGCTACTTTCCACTCAAGGGCAAGTTTTAGAGTCTCTTCTGACATCCATTTTGGTCTTTTCTTTCTTTTTCATATTTTAAATGATCTTTTGCTTTCTTCATGGATGATGTTCTTGATGCCATCCCTTGATGTTCTTGATGTCATCCCTTGATGTTCTTGATGATCCTTCTGGTTTTTGGTCACTGATGTTCAGTGTGTCAAATCTATTCTTTAGATGGTCTCTAGATTCAGGAGGGATATATTCAAGGTCATAGTTTGGCTCTCATGGACTTGTTTTAATTGTCTTTAAGTTCAGGTTGAACTTGCATATGAGCAGTTGATGAGCTGTTCCACAATAAACTCCTGGCCTTGTTTTGGCTGAAGATATTGAGCTTTTCCATCACATCCTGCCACAGATCTAGTCAATATGATTCCTGTATACTCCATCTAAGTGAAGTCCTTATGTATAGCTGCCATTTGTGTGGTTAAAAAAAAAGGTATTTGCAATGATTAAGTCATTAATCATTGCAAAATTCTATCATGTGATATCCAGCATTATTTCTGTCACCAAGGCCAAATTTTCCAAATAATGGTGATTCTTCTTTGTTTCCAACTTTTGCATTTCAGTCACCAGTGGTAATTAACAAATTTTGATTGCATATTCGGTCAATTTCAGACTGCAAAATTTGATAAAAATCTTCAATTTCCTCATCTTTGGCTTTGGTTATTGGTGCATAAATTTGAAAAATAGTAATATTAACTGGTCTTCTGTGTAGGCATATGGATATTATTCTATCACTGACAGCACTGTACTTCAGAACGTATCTTGAAACATCCTTTGCGATGATGAATGCCACACCATTCCTCTTCAAATTATCATTCCTGGCATAGTAGATCATATGGTTGTCTAATTCAAAATGGCCAAAATCTGTCTATTTCAGTTCACTAATACCTAAGATATCAATCTTTATGCATTCCATTTCCTTTTTGACAACTTCCAATTTTCCTAGATTCATGCTTCATACATTCCATGTTCTGATTATTAATGGATGTCTGCAGCTGTTTCCCCTCAATTTGAGTTGTGGCATGTCAGCAAATAGAGGTCACAAAAGCTTTACCTTATCCATATCATTAAGACTGGTTCTACTCTGATGAGGCAGCTATTTTCCAGTTGTATTTTGAGTGCCTTCTGACCTAAGGGGCTCATCTCCCTGCACTGTATTGGACAACGTTTCCAGGCTATCCATAAAGTTGCCCAGCAATGTATCAGACAGTGTTTCTCTGCTACTCATAAGGTTTTCTCTGGCCAATTTTTGAGAAGTAGATGGCCTCTTCCTTCTTCCTAGTCTGTCTCAATCTGTAAGATGCATTGAAACCTGTGTACCATGTGCAACCCTGCTTGCTGGCTTTTGAAACACCAGTGGCACAGCCTCAACCTCACAGCAATGTGCAAGCCACCATAGTATGACAAACTGACAGACAAGTCCATCTCCTTTAGCTGGCCAGGTAGCTGTCTTCCCAATTTCTTGGCAGAAATGAGGGAGCACTTCTAGTGATCCATCCATTTGTCAAAACATCTCAATGGGTATTCTATCAATTCCTGGAAGCTTATTTTATACTAGACTTCTTCAATACTATTGGTTCTTGATCATATGCTACCTCCTGAAATGGTTGAATGTCTATCAGTTCTTTTTGGTACATGACTCACTGTGTTATTTCCATCTTCTTTTGATGTTTCCTGCCTTCTTCAATATTTCACTCAAAAAATACTTCAGTAGCATATTGAACTTTTTCTTCAATTCTTTCAGTTTAGGAAATGCCAAAGGTGTTCTTCTCTTCTGGTAACCTAACTTCAAGTGTTTTCACATTTTATCATAATACTTTACTTTGTCTTATGTTCAGTTCTTTTACTTCATCATTTCTTCCTTTTGGTTCAGTTATTCTGTGTTAAAGAGAACATTTCAGAGTCTCTTTTTACATACATTTTGGTATTTTCTTATTTCCTGTCTTTTTACTGACCTTTTTTTTCGTTTATCATGCCCTGATTTTATTCCACAACTCCTCTAGTCTTAGTCATTAGTGTTTAATATGTCATGTCTATTCTTGAGATGGTCTCTAAATTCAGGTGAGATACATTCAAGGTAGTATTTTGGCTCTCACAAACTTGTTTCAATTTTCTTCAGTTTCAACTTAAACTAGCATAGAAGCAATTTATGGTCTGTTCCACAGTCAGCTCCTTGCCTTGTTCTGACTGATGATATTGAGCTTCCCCATGGTCTCTTTACATAGATATGGTTAATTTGATTTCTGTGGGTTGCATTTGGTGATGTCCATAGGTATACTCAGCATTCATACATTTTTTTTTAAAGTATTTGCAATGAATAAGTCATTGGTTTTGCAAAATTCTAACATCAGATCTCCAAGGTTGTTCCTATCACCAAGCACATATTTTCCAACTTTGTTTGTTGGAACCTTCTTCTTTGTTTCCTATTTTTGCATTCCAATCACTGGTAATTATCAATCAATCATCTTGATTTCATGTTTAATCAATTAAGACAGCAGAAGTAGATGAAAGCCTTCAGTTACTCCTTCTTTGGTATTAATGGTTGGTGCACAAATTTGAATAATAGTCACATTAATTGGTCTTCCTTATATGCATATGGATATTGTGCTGTCACTGACAATGCTGTACTTCAGGGTGGATCTTGAAATGTTCTTTTTGAGGATGAATGCTACACCATTCTTCTTCGATTTGTCATTCCTGGCTTAGTAGACAGTATGATTTTCTGATTCAATATGTCAAATACCAGTCTATTTCAGTTCACTAAGCCTATGATACTGATCTTTATGTAGGTTTGACAGAAGATTTTTCTACATTCATATGTGCATGACTATAATAGAGCATTCCATTTCATTTTTGATGACTTCCAATCTACCAGACAATGAAATTCCTATGGACCACAATGGTCCAAGCTCTTTGAGCATGGAGTCAGTATGAACTTGGATGGCTCAATGGCAATGGCAGTTAACCCTAATAAGTACAGTGTTTTTCCGTGTCTTCCTAAAGTAGAGTCGAATGCAATGTTAATAATTGGGGGGCAAATATCTAACATCAAAAGCAGATGACAGTGCCAGAGGATCTAGACTTCATGGTCACTAGAGCTAAGTGTTAAACTCATGGACAACAGAACCCAAGAGTGCTAGGTAATTTTGCTAGTTTGAATTCTAAAATTCCCTTGGCTTTCTCTACTATTCCTGAAGATTGAGGATGATAGGGACAATAAAATTTCTGAGTAAACGGGATTTTTTTGCAAAGTTCTCCAATAATGATCCCAGTACAATGTGAGCTCTTACTACTGGAGAGATAGGCTGAAATTGCTCATTTTGAGAACACAATATTAAGTAGAGAAGAAACATTCTTTGAAGTTACCAATGGTGGTAGGGGAAGGGAAGGTAAATTACTAACTAGAGTATATACACATTAACTTCTGTGAAGGGAAAGGCAATAGTCAATAAGAGGAATGTCAATACAAAGTGATCTAGATGAAAGAAGATACAGGGAGGAGCACAAGAGTTAACAGTAACAAAGGTAAATACTGTTACATAACCAATTCTGCAATAACAGTAATAATAATAATCTATGAGTAGATACATAGATAGACACAGAAGTTGAACAGAGGTGAGAAGGTTAATTGGTCTACACCATAAGCATATGTACGTTTGGCAGAGGATTTTTCTACATTTACATATGCATGAATATAATAGAGCACACAGTGGGCAAAGTTATGAAAACTTCTTAGCCATAACCAAACACCTTGAACCAATGAGTCATTATTGGGCCTAGAGGCTGAGGACCATATTCTCAGAAGACACCTAGGTCAACTGATATAACATAGTCTACAAAGACAATGTTCCACATCCTACTACGGTGAGTAGCAATTGAGATCTTAATAGCTTATGAGCTTTTCTTTTTAAGGTGCAACTGGGAGCTCTCGTAGTGTAGTGCCTAAAGCACTTGACTGCTAATCAGAAGGCTGGCAGTTCAAACCCACAGGCCACTCCTTGGAAGGAAGGTTGGGCAATCAACTTCCAAAGTGATACTGCCTTGGAAACCCAAGGAGGGGTTGCTATGAGTCGGGGCCGACTCGATGTCACATAACAACAACAAGGTACAACTATTGTTTTCTCCCTGTCTGGAGTAAAGACAAGTGAAGAAAATCAAAGATGCAAGAAAGACAACTGGTCCAAAGGAATCAGGGACCATATGAACCCCAGCCTCCACAACCCTGTGGCTGGATGTACTAGATGGTACCTGGCCACCATCGCTGACTGCTCTGAAAGGGAACACAATAGAAGGTACTGGATAAAGTGGGAGTAAATGTGGAACAAAACTCAAAATCATAAAAAAAGACCAGGCTTACTGGTAGTATAGAGACTGGTGAAACCCCTAAGACTATGGCTCTTAGACACCCTTCAGGCCTGGAAAAGCACTCACCCCCATGGTTCAACTTTCAGCCAAACAATGGACAGGGCTACAAGGTGAACAACAACTCCAGAGAAATAAGCACTCCTTAGAACAATCCACCATTTAAGATCAAATGGGCAGCATTTGCTCATGGATTAAGCCAAAAAAAAAAAAAAAAGGAAGTGAGAGGAAAGAAGAAATAATAGAAATGGTATACACAGGGAGGAAGTGGGAAGAGTGCTGTTACTTTGGGGATTGCAGTCAATATCATAAGACAAAACATGTATTGATTTTTGAATGGAAAACAACTTGCTCTATAAACTTTAATATCATAATAAAAAGGTTTTTTTTTTAAAAAAAACCACCAAGTAACTTTTTTACTACTGTCAGAGTCATAGCTTTTCAGCAAGAAAATATTTAGATCCTCTTTGAGAATTAGCAAATAATTACCAAGATGTATTCAAAACCCACAGGAGAGGGTAATTGAATGAAACCCATTTGTAAGTGTTTAAACAGATTGTGAAACTTGGTTTCTTGTCTATGTCCCACAGACACATCCTCAGCAAAGTTAGTAGAATTTGCCAGTTGAGGTTGATGAAGTACAGTGGTCAATTTGTCATTCTTGAGACAGGTAATTTTGGGTACAACTTTTGCAAGGTTGCTCTTATGATATCAAACAGCCACTCTAAAGTGCCAGATATTATTCTCATGTGATTTTCTTCCAATAGCTGTTGTCACACTCCAGAACAAATATCTTTTCATAAAGAATAATATTCCTCAATAAAGTTCTAAAGACGACAATGACAGGATGAGACAAGGCTAGTGTCTGTAGGTTATGTGAAGGTGTCAGGGTTTTCAATTGGCATTATAGTACCAGTATCAATTAAAAGTTTGCAAGGTCATCTTTAAATATTTAGAGAAATTTTTCCTTGTAGATTTAAGAGTAAAATGGGGAGTTGAGTGTTTGATTCCCACTTGGAGCAGCTTCATTCACTTCTCACTTCCTCCTTTTCTCATTAGTTTCACTCAGTAAGAATTTGGGTGTCTGGCAATGGCCACTTTCAGTTTTTGCTTATGTATTAAATCCCCTGTTACTGATATAAGGCCAATCAGAAAAATAGAAAGAGAGCTGGGGTGGCATCTCTTCCAAGATCTATATCTGAAGGTTTTCTAAAAGTGTTAAAGACCGAATCCCTAAAGTCTCCAATATATTCATCTTTTTTGTTTGTTTGTTTGTTTTTGTTTATTTCCATTTAAAGAAGACCTCCAAAATTTTTTCTAACGTAGATAGGTCTCTTTATTCCTCTGGCTTTGCTGTGGAATTTGGGATCCCTTAAGTCTTCATTAGGATATTCTCTCTTTGCTTTTTCCATCCAATTTTATTGCATATGTTGTTCCTAATAGCATATAAACCATGAAGTGTGAATCTGGGAACCCTGAATTATATATTCCTAAAGGCACTTGACTGCTAACCAGAAGGCTGGTGGTTCAAACCCACCAGCCACTCCTCGGAAGGAAGGTTGGGCATTCCTACTTCTGTAGTGATACTGCCTCGGAAACCCAAGGAGGGGTCGCTATGAGTCGGGGCCAACTCGATGGCAAATAACAACAACAACAACAAAGCTATTTCAAATTCCTCTCTACATTTCTGCCTGTCCTGCTATGTGGGACACAGAACTTGGTTAGGCGATTAGGCCTTTGTCTCTGGTTTATGTAAAATGGCTCTCAGAAAAGAGAACTTTGGAAGTCCTATTTTGGGATATCTGGGGTTGGTGAAAACATCCATATGTAGGAAAGCTGGCACATTCCTGGGGCAACAGAAGCCTCTTACCATGGCCTCTCTTGGTCCTTGCCTGATGCATCTCTTTACTTGCATCCTCTCTGGTTATAGCAAATAGGTAACTGTAAGTAAATGGAATCCATAAATTTTGTGAGCTGTCAGAGAGAATTAACAAACTCACAGGGAGTAATAACACAGCAGGAACTGGTAGGATAGGGTCATAACTTGTGAAGAACCAGCTCTGGTGGCTGCTGGTCACAAAAAGGCTGCATAGATAGTAGGGGAAGTATAGAGTACTTCTAGTTTATGTTCTAGCCACAGGGGCATACAGGGAGGTTGCTAGATGCCATGGACTAGGCTCTGACTCATAAGGACCCTATGTACAACAGAATGAAACACTGCCTGGTCCTGCACAATTCTCAGTATCTTTGCTATGCTTGAGCTTATCGTTGTAGCCACTGTGTTAATTCATCTCATTGAGGGTCTTTCCCTTTTTTTTGCTGACCCTCTTACTTTTACCAAGCATGATTTCCTTTTCCAGGGACTGATCTCTTCTAATACCATGACAAATGTAGGTGAGATGAAGTGTAGCCATTCTTATTTCCAAGAAACATTCTCTCTGCCTTATTTCCCAGTCAGATTTGTTTGTTCTTCAGGCAGTCCATGGAGTTTTTCAGTATTCTTCATTAACACCACAATTCAAAGACATTAACACTTCTTTGGTCTTCTTTGTTCATTGTCCAGCTTTCATACACATAGGAGGCTATTGAAAATACCATGGCTTGGGTTATGTGCACCTTAGTCTTAAAAGTGACATCTTTCCTCCTTAACAGTTTAAGAAGGACTTTTGCAGCATATTTTTCCAGTGTAATAAGTCATCTTATTTCTTGATTGCTGCTTCCATGTGTATTGATTGTGGATCAAAGTAAAATGAAATTCTTGACAACTTTAATCTTGTCTCCATTTATAGTGACATTGTTTATTGGTCCAGTTGTGAGGATTTTTGTTTTCTTTATATTGAGGTGTAGAGAGAGGGGAGACAGCCAAAGTGAAGGGAGTTGAGTAGACTCTTGGGTCTATGGATGATGCCTTATGATCTGGCTGCAAATAGTCAGGAAGATTTTGACCTGGTTCCAGGTGCATGGGCATGAAATCTGACCTAACTCTGATGGTTAAGGTTAGAGAAAGGAAGTGGCATGGAACTGGCTGGTGTTAAAGAATGGAGATGCAGAATATGAAGCCTGGAAACACTTTCACATGAGAACTGGATTCATAGTGATTGTTATGGACTGAACTGTATCCCCCCAAAAATGTGTTGTAAATCCTAACCCCTACTCCTGTAGTTATTTATAATCCCATTTGGAAACAAGTTTCCTCTGTTAGGTTAATGAGATGGTATTAGAGTAATCTCTTTTGAGATACAGGTAGTCAGTCCCAGATTCCAAAAAGTTCCATTTCTAACTATTATTTTAAATTGAATTTTACATAAATTGGAACAGTTTGTACAGTTTATATCTAACATCAGTTAGTTAAACATTTGTCTTAGTACATGTATGCATTCACATTGGTTAACCATTGTATGTACCTCAGATTTTTAATATAATAGGCTTTATGGAGGTTGGCTTGTAACTACAGGTTGTATATAAATCAGACATTTATAAACTGAGCACTGCCTGTATAAAAGGAGCAGAATATGAAGCAGAGAAATGAGAGAAGGAAGATTGAAGCCACATGATTGTTCAGGAGTAGAAATTCAGAAGAGACAAGCACCTTCCTTTAGAGCCAAAAAGGATAGAAAGCCTTCCCTTAGAGCCAACACTCTGAATTTGGACTGAAACCAAAAGCAAAAACCCACTGCCATCAAATTGATCCCAACCCACAGTTGACCCTATAGGACAGAATTGAACTGCCCTACAGGGTTTCCAAGGTTATAAATCTTTACAGAAGCAGACTGTTTCCTTTTTCTCTCATAGAGCAGTTGGTGGGTTGGAACTGCTAAACTTTAGGCTACCAGACACATGTCTTAATCACTGCACCACTAAGAACTTCTAAACTGTGAGAAAATAAATTTCTGTTTGTTAAAGTCATCCATTTGTGGTACTTCTGTTATAATAGCAGTAGATAACTAAAACAGTAATCCTTTTTCTAACTTTGCTCATTTTTTAGTGCAGTTTGCATGTACATTGCCTATGGTTTGCAGTCATTGACAGCTAATCACACTTTCAAGGAATCATACTTTCAGCTCAAACCACAGCCAGAGTTTAAAATCAACCCTAAAGTACTTTTTCTGATCTGAAAGGGACTTAACTTTAAATACCAATTGAGCTTACAGGGTTTCTGATTGACCAGAAGGAAAGAGAATTTAGTCAGAGTTGATTTGTGGGCATTTCCTGAATCAAAGGGTGAAATTAATTATTGGTTTAGAATTTTATCTTTCCAAGGCTAACATTTCCTAGAAGAAATAACTAAATCATATTGACATAAATGGTTTACAATCTTATTTAAGTCATATTCACAGATGGTCTCAATTTTCAAATATCATGAGTTTAATATTAGAGAAAAAGAGTACTTCAAATAAAAACTTCAGAAGTGAAATATCATTCCACAGACCACTTTAAAGTCAGTGTAACTATTCTGCATGATTTTGTTATATAATTGATACATGTCATTATACACTTGTCAAAACCCATAGAGCTGTACAAAGCAGAGTGAATCTTAATGTAAACTATGGACTTCAGTAAATATTAATGTACCAATATTAGTTCATCAGTTGTAACAAATGCCCCACAGTAATACAAGATGTTAATTATTGGAGTAACAATGTGTAATATGGAAGGACAATGTGCAATGTGGAGATGGAGTATATGGGAGCTCTGCACAATTTTTCTATAAATGTAAAATTGTTTTAAAAATGAATTATTAAAATTAGAAAGTTATAAAAGTGAATAGTGCCTAAGGCATTTGGCTGCTAACCAGAAGGTTGGTGGTTCAAACCCACCAGCCACTCCAAGGAAGGAAGGTGACGCTACCTACTTCCATAAAGATTTACTAGCTCAGAAACTCAAAAGGGGTCACTATGAGTCAGAATCGACTCTCTATCAGTGAGGTTTTTTTTTAGTAAAAAGAAAAATAGAAAAAAAAAAGGTGAAAACTATCATGAATACTTTAGGCTAGCAATATAGAATCAGATTATGCAAATATATTACTGAAATGAACTACAGTCAGAAAAAAGTCAACTGGAGATTTTAGTAAATCATTTTTAGACAAGATTGCAGTATTACTGTTAATAAGCTAAAACTTATTGTGTGCCTTCAAGTCAAATCAGAGTCAGTGACACTATAGGACAGATTGGTTATACATCTGTTGATGGGCACTTAGGTTGCTTCCATCTCTTTGCTAATGTAAATACAGCTGTGGTAAGCATAGGTATGCAAATATCTATTTATGCTCCAACTCTCACTTCTTTTGGATATATACCTAATGTTAGGAATGCTAGATCAAATGGTATTTCTATTTCCAATTTTTTAAGAAAGTGTCATACTGTTTTCTACAGTGGTTGTACCATTTTACAGTCCCACCAACACTGAATGAGAATTTCAAACTCTCCACATCCTCACTAGCATATGATGTCTTCTGTCTTGTTGAATTTTGCTATTATTGCTGGAATGAGATGATATCTTTGTTGTTTTGATTTGCATCTGGCTAATGGCTAGTGTTCACAGGTATTTCTTCATGTGTTTGTTGGCCACCTGAATAGCTTCTTTGGTGGTTTGTTCATGTCCTCTGCCCATTTTTTACTTGGATTGTTTGTCTTTTTGATGTTGAGGTGTTGAAGTTTTCTGAAAATTTTAGAGATAAATCCCATGTTGCATATGTTGTTGGCAAATATTTTTCCCAATCTGTAGGTTTTTTGATGCACATACGAATTTATTTCTTAGAAGGTCCCAGTCATCCAGTTTATCTGCTGCTATTTTTGGTAATGTTTAATAATCTATTCACACCATAAATTAGGGTTTTACATTTGCTTCTATTGTGGGGATGGCGCACGACCAGGCAGTGTTTCATTCTGTTGTACATAGGGTCGCTATGAATCATAATTGACTTGACAGCACCTGAGAATAACAACACATTTGCCTCTGTATTTTCTTGATGATTTTTATAATTTTGGGTTTTATATTTAGGTGTTTTATCCAACTTGAGTTAGTTTTTGTAGATGATGTGAGGTATATATAGACCATGTTTCATTTTTCTGCAAATGGATATCCAGTTTTGCCAGCACCATTTATTAAAGAGACTATCTATTCCACATTTACTGGGTTTCAGCCTTTTGTCAAAGATCAGCTGAATAGATGGATCTATCCCTGGTTTTTCAATTCTATTCCACTGTTCTATGTACTGTCTCTGTACCAGTATGAGGCTGTTTTGAGTACCATGTCTGTATAGTAGGTTTTCAAATCAGGGAGTGTGAGACATCCTACTTTGTTCTTCTTCTTTAGTAGTGCTTTGCTTATCTGAGGTTCCTTTCCTTTTTATATAAAAGTATTGATTGTTTTTCCCATGTCCTTAAATAATATTAATGAAATCTCAATTGGCAGTGCATCAAATCTGTAGACTGTTTTTGGTAGTATTGACATTTTCACAGTGTTCAGTGTCCTATCCATGAGTATGGTATGTTCTTCCATTTATGTTGGGTCTCTTATAGTTACTTGTAGCCATGTTTTATAATTTTCTTTGAATAGGCCTTTTGTGTCCCTGGTAAGATTTATTCCAAAATATTTTATCTTTTTGGTAGCTATTGTAAATGGTATTTTTTTCCTTTTCAGTGATCTCTTTGTTGATAAAGAGGAATCCAACTGATTTTGTATGTTCATCTTGTATCCTGTCACTTTGCTAAATCTTTCAATTAGTTCCAGCAGTTTTATTGCTGAATCTCTTGGGATTTTTATGTACAAGAACATATCATCTGCAAAAAAAAGATACAGTTTTACTTCTTCATTGTTGATTTGGGTGCCTTGTATTTCCCCTTCTTGCCTTGTTTCTCTGGCTAGAACTTCATATACAATATTGAATAGGAGTGGTAATGAAAGACATCCTTTTCTTGTACCTGATAGTAAGGAGAATGCTTTCATCCCTCAATATTGAGAATAATATTGGTTATGGGTTTTGTATAGATTCTCCTAATTATGCTGAAGAATTTTCCTTATATTCCTATTTTACTAAACATTTTTATCAAGGATGGTTGCTGGACTTTATCAAATGCCTTTTCTCCACCAATTGATAATGGTCATGAAGTTCTTCTCCTTTGTTTTATTTATGGGATTGATTGCACTGATTGTTTTTTCTAATGCTGAACCATCCTTGCATACCTGGTAAGAATCCCACTCGGTCATTTTGTATTATTGTTTTGAAACAGTGTCGGATTCTATTGGCTAGAATTTTGTTGAAGATGTTTGTATCTATATTCTTGAAGGATATTATTCTGTAATTTTCTTTTTTAGTGCTGTGTTTGCCTGGTTTTATCAGACCTACGCTTGCTTAATAAGATGAATTTGGGAGTATCCATCCTTTTCTACATTCAGCAATAATCCAAGTAGGATTACTGTCAGCTCTTTGAATGCTTGGTAGAATTCACCAATGAAGCTGTCTAGACCAGACTTTTCTTGCATGGAGAATTTTTTTTTTTTTTTTTTAAGACCTGTTCAATTTCTTCTTTTGTTATGAACCTGTTCAAATATTCTACCTCAGTCTCTATTAGTTTATGTTGGCCTCATATTTCTTTAATCCCCTTTCTCTGGCTCCCTCCTCACTTTGCAGCTGCCAGTGCCACTGGAAGTCTGACTTGTTTCCCTGCACTTTTCCCTCCTAGCTCTAGGACGTATTCTTCTCATCTTGATTTCCTCTAGATCTTTCTAGATTGTGTCTCTATGACTGGGTGAACACCATGAAGTTGGTTTCTCCTTGTCCACAGATATTCCTCTGTTTTAAAATGACCATGTTTTGTCAGGTCCCAACTTCATTTCTCTCTACCATCACTGTCCTCACTCCATCTCCCCTTCCAGTCAACTCTCAACCTAATATTTTTATTCTCTAATTTGATTCTCAGAGTTCTGGAATCATTATTCGTATCTGTTTCATTTCTTTTTTCCAAGTCTCTGTTGAGAGGTATTAGGCGGAATGTGTTAACAGGAAGCCATCTTGTCTCCACCCTTCTTTAACACTAAAGAGTTCTTTCACAGCTTATTTGCCCAATGCAGTACATTAATTGATGTCTTGACTGTTGCTTCCATGGGTGTTAATTGTGGATCCAAGTAAAATGAAATCCTTGACAACTTCAATCTTTTCTCCATTTATTATGATGTTGCTCATCCATCCATCCACCCAGTTCTGAGAATTTATTTATTTATTTACTTAATTTTATTTTGAGGTACAATCCATAATAGGGGTTATCATCTTTGATCTTCATCAGAAAGTGATTCAAATACTCTTTACTTTCATTAAGCAAGGTTGTGTCATCTGCATATCACAGTTTGTTAATGATACTTCCTCCAAAATTGCTGCTGTGTTCTTCTTCATATAGTCCTGATTCTCAGATTATACACTCAGTATGTAGATTGAATAATTATGGTGAAGTCATGCAATCCTGACACACACCTTCCCTGATTTTGAACCACACAGTATCCCCTTTTTCTCCTTGAACAAATATCTCTTGGTCTGTGTACATGTTCCACATTAGCACAATTAAGAGTTTTGGAATTCCTATTCTTCTCTATGTTATCATATTTTGTTATGATCCACACAGTTAAATGCCTTTGCATACTCAATAAAGCAGGTAAACATCTTTCTGGTATTCTCTGCTTTCAGCCAAGATCCACGTGACATCAGAAATGATATCCCTCATTCCACATCCTCTTTTGTATGCAGCTTGAGTTTCTGGTAGTTCCCTGTTGAGGTACTGCTACAATGCTTTATTATTATTATTATTATTATTATCATTGTGCTTTAGGTGTATGTTTATAGAGCAGAGTCTGTTTTACATTAACATTACATGTACATTTAGTTTTACTCCCCATTTACCATCCCCAACCCCAAACCAGTCCCCTCCCTTCCCTACCCGGCACTCCTCCCCCATGATCCTCATAGTTATGCACTCCTGTGTGTCCTACACCTTCTCGTGCAAAGTTGCCCCTCTGGTGCCCCATGGTCAATTGCTCCAAGGGATGAATCTCCACAGAGTATGTGGGAGCACCACCCTGGTTCGAGCGGTCTGTGTACACATCCTATTATTGGGCTGAGAGCCAGCCCCTGGGAGTGAGTTCCATTCCAGGCCCAGAATGTATCCCAGGGCCATAGTATTGGCGGTCTCACCAGATTTCAACTGACCAGTAACTGGTCATTATTGAGTTTTTGGATTTTGTTCCACATTTCTCCTCCCACTCTATCCAGGATCTCCAGCTTTGCTCCTTTCCTGAGTGATAGGCATTGGTAGCCAGGCACCATCTAGTTCTTCTGGTCTTGAGGGCCATTGTATCCTGGGGCTGATTGCTTCCAAATGCCCCCCCCCCTTTTTTTTGCACTCTTCTTTACTTCCAATGATAAGAGACCATTAACTGCATCTTATATGGCCACTTGAAAGCTTTTAAGACCCCAGTCACTACTAACCAATGTAGGATGAAGAACAAGACTTTTATGGATTTTGTTGTACCAACTGAGTCTGGTGTCACCCAGTACTGTGGTCCTAAGACAGTAGATCCATTGGATCTCTCTCCCACAGTGTCTGGATGTCTGTGAGGGATTACTCTATGTCTCTCTTCTGTTGTCTCTGCAAGGACCGCAGGCATTTTGTATCACTGGTATCTGTGCAAGGTTAACCTCTGCTGCATCTATCTTTGGTCTAGAGTCTACTCCTGTTCACTGACCCCCATCTGTACTGCTGCAATGCTTTTTGAATTTTATTCAGCCGAACTTTAATTGAGCATGATATAAATGACACTGTTTGATAATTTTCACATTGTGTTGGATTATATTTCTTTGGAATGGGCATAAATACAGATCTCTCCCTGTTGATTGGCCAGGGAGCTCTTTTCCAAATTTCTTTCCATAGGTGAGTGAGTGCTTCCAGGGTTGCATCCATTTGTTGAAACATCTCAACTGGTATTTTGTCAATTCCTGGAGCCTTGTTTTTGCAGCGTCTTCAGTGTAGCTTGGACTTCTTTCTTCAACACCATCAGTTTTTGATCATACACTACTTCCTGACATGGCTGCACATCAACCAATTCTTTTTGGTGTAGTGTCACTGTGTATTTCTTTATGTTCTTTTGGTGCTTCCTGTCTCATTCAACAGAGTCATTCAGTATTACAACTCAAGGCTTGAATTTTTTCTTTAATTCTTTCAGCTTGGGAAATGTTAAGGGTGTCCTTCCATCTTGGTTTTCTAACTCCAGGTATTTGCACATTTCATTATAATACATTACTTTGTCTACTCAGGTTGCCCTTTGAAATCTCTTCAGATCTTTTATTTAATCATTTTTTTCCATTTGTGTTAGCTACTCTCCATTCAGGAGCAAGTTTCAGAGTCTCTTCCAACATCTATTTTGATCTTTTCTTTCATTCTTGTCTATTAATGACCTTTTCCTTTCTTCATGTGTGATATCTTTGATGCCATCCCACAACATGTCTGATCTTTGGTCATCAGTATTCAAGGCATTAAATCTATTTTTGAGATGGTCTCTAATTCAGGTGGTACATACTCAAGGTCTTATTTTGGCTCTTGCCGATTTGTTTTAATTTTCTTCATATTCACCTGGAACTTGTATATGAGCAATTGACCATCTGTCCCACAATTCAAACAGGGGCTACATTCTGACTGATGATATTGAGCTCCTCCATTGTCTGTTTCCACAGACATAGTTGATTTGATTCCTGTGTATTCCATCTAGTGAAGTCTATCTGTATATTCATTGTTTATGTCTTTGAAAATGGTGTTTGCAATGCCTAAATCATTGGTCTTGCAAAATTTTATTATGAGATCTCTAACATCATTTCTATCACTGAAGCCATATTTTCCAATTTCTAATCCTTCTTTGTTTCCAAGTCTACATTGCAAGGAGGCCAGGTGTAGTGGTGGTAGGTACTCAGGTGCTAACTGCAAACTAGCTCTCTGTGAGAGAAAGATATGGCAGTCTACTTCCATAAAGATTACAGTCTTGGAAACCCTATGGGCAGGACCAGATTACCCATAATAAGTGAAGTATGGCTGGCATCTGTCTCTCTCCCAACCTCACTCCTGGTACTAAATGTCTTAGGCTGGGTTCTTTCATTGCACTTCAAAACACAAGGGGCAATTTACTAAAAAAAAAAAAAAAAGGCAAAACACCCACCAATGCCTGAGTATACCACCAGAGATTCTGGTTGAACTAATCTGGGGTAAGGTTTGCACATCAGGATTTGGTTTGCACATCAAACCAAATTTGACAGCCTCAAGCATTTCCTAGACCCATAAAGCCTAGCATAAGCTTGAAAGTACAGCATCAACAGACTCAAAGTATAGCATATTTAACTGTACTATTTATTTTGTTTGATAAAACAGTAAGCACATACACTTTTTTTTTTCTTCCAGAAATAGGTCCTCTTTCTAGTACAATTACTACTTTAACTAAAGGAAATGCTGGCAAAACATACACTTGAAAGAGACAAATAACAGTCTCAGAAGACAATCCTGCAGTACTTAAGAGTATGTCCAAGGTAAAAAGGTAGAGTTCTCAGGAGTTCTCAGGACATCTCTTGCCTCTTTGTTGTTATGTGCCATCTTGTTGATTCCAGCTCATAGTGAGCCTACGGGACAGAGTAGAATTGCCCCATAGAGTTTCTTCAGCTGTAAGCAGACTATCAGATCTTTTCTCCTGTGGAGCAGCTAGTGGTTTTGAACCACCAAACTTTTAGTTAGCAGCTAAGCACTTAACCATGGTGTTACCAGTTGCTTCCTAAGCCACTAGAAAACACTTTGTACCACCAGCAGATGTTGAAACTTAAAAAGCCTTTTTTTTTTTTTTCCCCCGGCTTGAGTCTATTACTAGATTCTGACTCACATTTGTTTTAAAACTCTTTCCTTTTACAAACTATTCCTCAGGCAGTGGAAAGTGAAGAACAAGAGCTAGGTAGCAAGGCTCCAGTCTTTACTCTGTAAGCCTCACCCAAAGTAACACCATTGCCTGTTTCACATATTGAGTTTCTGTTTTCCTTTGAAGACAGAATTTGAAGACTGCCTGCTTCAGTTTATTGATTTCCTTCTTGCTTCCTTATTTTTACTTTGTTGCTCTATTTCAAATTTCTTAAGTTCAATGCTTGAATCATTTTCTTTATTTCTTCCTAATTTTTGATAAACATATTTTAAAATATAGGTTTTCAAAGTTCTACTCTACCTTTTTTCTGGCTATTTAGCCTCTAGGGTTTTTTTTTTTTTTTTTTGTCAAACAGCTTTAAATATATTTTAAATTCCTTATACTTTTTTTTTT
>NW_006921865.1:2387167-2409826 GCF_000298275.1 Orycteropus afer afer | reverse complement strand
TTTTTTTTTTTTAATTTCTAGACGTGGATTTTTTTTCATGTCATTAATTTCTAAATTTATCACATTTAATCATGTTATGAATGATCATTTATCACTTTGTTGTGTTGCTGAGGTGTTGGAAGCTATGCCATTGGTATTTAAAATATCAACAGGGTCAACCACTGATATTCAGGTTTCAGTAGAGCTTCCAGACTAAGACAGAGAAATTATAAGAATGTGGAAGTCTATTTGTGGAAAAAATTGGCCACTGAAAACCTCGTGAATAACAATACAACATTGTCTGATATAGTGCTGGAAGATGAGCCCCACAAATTGGAAGGCACTAAAGATGTGACTGGGGAGGAACTTCCTCCTTAGTGTAGAAAAGCTAACCAAACCCACCGCTATCAAGTTGATTTTGCCTCATTGTGACCTTAATTGGGTTTACAAGGCTTCAAATCTTTATGGAAGTACATTGTCTCATTCTTCTATGGAGCAGCTGGTGGGTTTGAACTGTTGACATTCTGGTTAGCAGGCAAATATTTTGACCACTATACCACCAGAGCTTCTTTCCCCAAAGTAGAGTCAATCTCACATAGGTAGATTGAGTAAAGCTTTCAGGACCTTCATTTTCTGATATGCATGACTCAAAATGAGATGAAACATCTGCAAATATCCATTAATAATCAGAATGTGGAAGTAGAGGTTGTAAAAATGCAATGCAATGCATAAAGATCAATACCCTAGCCATTAGTGAGCTGAAATGTACTAGTATTGGCAATTTTGAATAGGTCAATCATATGGTCTACTATGCCAGGTATGAAAAATTGAAGAGGAATGCCATTGCCTTTCATCCTGAGAAAGATCTTTTCCAGATCTATCCTGAAGTACAAATGCTGTCAGTGATAAATTAATATACATACCCATGTAAGGAAGACCAATTAATATGACTGTTACTCAAATTGGCACACCAACCACTGAAGCAAAAGATGAAGAAATTGAAGATTTTCTCCAACTTCTGTAGTCTGAAACTGATCAAACATGCAATTGAGAAACATTACTAATACTGGTGATTGGAATGCAAACGTTGGAAATGAAGAAGGATCAGTAGTTGGAAAATATGGTCTTAGTAAAAGAAACAATGTCGATAAGCACATGATAGAATTTTGTCAGACCAATGACTTACTCATTGCAAATCCCTTTTTCAAAAACATAAACAGCAACTATATACACAGACTTTGCCAGATAGAAAACACAGGAATCAAATTGACTAAATCTGTGGAAAGAGACAATGTGGGAAGCTCAGTATCATCAGTCAGAACAAGGCTAAGGGCCAACTCTGGAACAGATCATTAATGTTCCTACATAAGTGTCATAGTTAAGGTTGTATGTCAACTTGGTTGGGCCATGATTCTCAGCAGTTTAGCAATTATGATGTAGTCACCCCCCATAATGATATCTGACAAAATGTAATCAACTCCACGATGAGATGTGCTATTCAGTTGAAAGGAAGTTTCCTCAGGGGTGACTTGCTTCCAATATGATGTAGACACTTTGGGAAAATTCTGGGGCTTTTCTTCTGGATCTGGATCCTGCATCTGGCTCATCCTCATCTCCAATTCATGGACTTGAACCAGTGATCCCCCATTTTGCCTGCTGATCTTGGGATTGTTGCCTTTGCAGCCTGTGAGCCAATAATCTGTCATTTTATCTGCCAGTCTTGAATTCATCAGCCTCTGAAGCCAGAAGCCTGTTATACTGCCTGACAATCTTGAGATCGTCAGCCCCTGCAGTTACACGAGTCAAGACTTCGGCTTGACTTTTGACCCACAGACTTGAGAACTGCAAAGCTTCTACAACTTTCTGCCTCTCTCTCTATAAATATATAGAGAACAATGTAACAGTGAATGGTTACAAAGAACTCCAGTTTCTACCCTAATCCTACACCAGCCTATTCTTTCTATTCAAACCTTTTCTCTTCAAAGCTTTGTCAGTGTCTGAAGACAATTATGGCAGACTGATCAAATATGTATGTAGCAGGAAGACAGAAATAAGACCCTGACAGTGTCAGAATCCTAAAACATCTCAACAAGTGGTGATGATGAACTCACTGACAGGATAGAATTTAATGAAGATAAATAAAGACGCTCAGATCTGGAACACAGTAAACCAATTCCACAAAGTCCGGGTGGTGTAAACGTGACTAAACAGCAGTACACATGAAAAAGTATTGAGGAATTTGGTTGATTACAAGAGTAGTATGAGTCAACAATGTGATTTGACTGCCAGAAAATAAACTCGATCTGAGGATGCATCAATAAATGCATAGTGTCTAGACACGGAAGATCATTTTCTGCATACTTGTTAGCACTAAGTGCAGAGTTACGTTTGAACAGTGCGTTTTATGAAGAATGTGGAAAAATAGGGATAGTTAGCTTGGAGAAATATTTGAAAAATATGTGTCAAACCCGCATGTGGAAGCAAAGTTAAATTTATTGTGCAATGTTCCAGAAGCCAAAAGCAATGTCTTGATGGAAGAATACACTTTGTAGCAATGGTGATCTTCAACAGGGAGATTGGGCAGCTACACAGAGCAGTGGGTTCCCTGCCCTTGGAGGTATTTAAGCTTTCAAGCAAATGATGTATAAGGGAAGTTTTAGGTCTTCTAGGAAGCTGAATCAGACGAGAAAGTCTCTTCATCTGAGATCTTATGCCCCTTAAAATCTATTTAAAAATCAACCTATTTAGTAGTTTGGGCATAAAAGTGAGACAAATCTTCTTTCTCCACACATTGCTGAAGTCCTTAAGTTGGCCCACTGAAACCTGCCCACTTTGTCCCAAGGAGAGAAACAGAGTGCTTTTCCAATGGGCGAAATGCAGTTTTCTCCTCTTGTTACTTCCAAAGTTTTTTAACAGAAGACTCTTATAACCCTCTTCCTCATTTAAATTCAACTTCTAGTGCTGTCAAGAGAAAGCAGAAAGAGGATCTTCACTCTCCCAGAAGATCCTGGCCCCTTTCTCAATCTACCCAAAGTTTAGGATTCCAAAAGATCCTTAGCATCCACCCCAATAGTCTATGCAGCATTTTGAGTGCTGCGTTCTGAAGAATCTACTTGTTTTGCCAGACAACTCCTAAGTTGCCCAAAGGAAGGGCAAGAAGGGGCTGCTTCTTATTCCAAAATTCCGGCGGGATTTTTGCCACAGTGATTACTTTGTGTTGGAACTTTTAGAATTCCGAGGCTATTTCCACCTTAGAACGGGCACTTGAGGGAGAAGCCTGCCAGGAGTAGGGCAGGAGCCCCAGAGCAGCATAAGCACACAGGGTCTGCTCCCTCCTCCCCAGTATACCTGCTTTCTCCCCGCTCCAACTTTACCAAGCCTGGTAACGTGGTCTCTAAACCTAGTCTAGCAGACCGCCAGCTCGGACACTGAATTTGCTCCCCAAACCGCCTGCTCCCGGGAGGGGAGGGGACGTAAGCGGAGGGGAGGGAAGGTGGGGGAAGGTGGGGCCGCTGGGGAAGAGGCGAGGGAAGTGGGGAGCTCGAGGGAGAGAGCTTCTGAAGCAAAGTGAGAGGGGAGGGAAGCCCGGGCTCGGCACGCTCCCTCCCTCGGCCGCTTTCTCTCACATAAGCGCAGGCAGAGGGCGCATCAGTCATGCCCTGCCCCTGCGCCCGCCGCCGTCGCTGCCGCTCAGCCCGCGCGCTCAGGAGACTCAAGCCCCGCGGAGCTCCTGGGCCTTGCCGCCGCCGCCGCCGCCGGGCGCCCCGCCGCCCTCCTCCCGCCCCCGGCACCACCGCCGCCGCCTCTCCTGCAGCTCCCGCAGCCTGGCCTGTTTCACTTCGGGGAAGGGGAGGGAGGAGGGGGAGGAGGGTTCTGGGGGGTTTAGCAGGGTTGAAAATTGAGGGGTGTTTTGGCTTTCCCGCCCCACTTCCAAAAAACAAAAACAAAAACGCGAATCGAGGAGCCGTCCTGTCTCGCCCTCGCTTCACCTCGCCGGCTCCGAATGAGGGGAGCTCGGATGTCCGGTTTCCTGTGAGGCTTTTACCTGACACCCATCGCCTTTCCCGGACACTGGCTGGGAGAGGAACTTACAAAGTTGGGAACGCGGAGCACCGGACCCGCTCCCGCCGCCTCCGCCTCACCCAGGGGGTTTAACGGGAGGATCTCGAGGAAGAGGGACCAGGAGGGGACCGCCTCATCGCAGGGGTGCCCACGCCCCCACCCCGGCCCCCACAGCGGACCAGCCTCCCCACCTCCTGGTCCTTCCACCATGCACTTGCTGGGCTGCTTCTCTGTGGCGTGTTCTCTGCTCGCCGCTGCGCTGCTCCCGGGTCCGCGCGAGGCGCCCGCCGCCGCCGCAGCCTTCGAGTCGGGGCTCGGCTTCTCCGACGAGGAGCCAGACGCCGGAGAAGCCAAGGTAGGTGCGCGGATCATGCCCGCCCTAGGGCTGGGGCCGGACTGTGGGCTACGGGAAGACTGGCGTTTGGTTCTTGTGGACCCGAGAATCTGTGCAGTGTTTGTACTCTTTAACCTTCTGTACTTTGGTTTCAAAGTTAGTTAACTGTATGTGTACTTTTTTGAATAACAGTTTTCTTCTTTCTTTTCTTTCTTTTTTTTTTTAAATACTAATGGAAACTAGTTACTAAGGGGATAGGGAAAAGCAGGTTGCACAAGTGAACGGCCCAGAGGGGTCCCTAGTAATAGAGATCACGTACTTTATTTTAGGGTTGTCCCCACTGGTGCAATGAGGGGTCTCAAACCCTGCTCAGTTAAGAGGCTCATGCGAGCACGAGTTCACTCTGGTGGGTAAAATCTTTTTCCTTAGCAGATTAGTGGGAGTCCAAAGGGCCGCTGGAGCAAGGATGACCATAGTTTATTTTCTTGGAGTGTTCGTTCATGTTAGGCAGAACC
Source organism: Orycteropus afer afer (assembly GCF_000298275.1). Classification (NCBI taxonomy): domain Eukaryota; kingdom Metazoa; phylum Chordata; class Mammalia; order Tubulidentata; family Orycteropodidae; genus Orycteropus; species Orycteropus afer. Next base: position 2,404,936 of record NW_006921865.1, on the reverse strand, counting down.
TTAGGCTCTGTGCGCTTATTTAGAAATAGGGTAAAGAAATTTAGTAACTAGGCTTGAAATCTTCAAACTTGGGATTGACTTGGAGAAGTTGGTCAAACTTGAGATGAAAACAATAGGCAATTCTCATTTAGATCATAATAAAACAAGACTGCATTCACCTTTTCAAATTATGAGTTTCTGACACTTGCTTGTGAAATACTGAAAAATAAGCTTTAAAAAAAAAAAAAAAAAAGAGGTTCTTAATCCTTTGCCTAACAATGTTTCTAAGATTCTTATGAGGTGTTCTGATTTTTCAAAAGAATTGTCATATTTATGGCTGCAATTTCTATGCTCTTCCAAAAGAGCTAAGATCAGACCTGACATACCAATGCCTAAGAGTTCTTGAACTTCTGAAGAATTTTTATATTCCGCATAGTATTTCACTGAGAAGTCTGTTTAAATACTTGACGTACCCCTTGCTGGAAGTACACTGCAGTGTTTTATGTCAACTGATGGCAAGTGGAGACGTGCCAGTGGTGTGTTACTGTCAACTGTTTTAGACTACCATGATTATTAACATGTACTAAATGTGGAGAAGTTAAATTACCTGTTCATTTATAGTCTGAAATACACTTTAAGATTGAGATCACCAATTTTAAAAATTTCTCAAACTGTATTTAAATTTTGGAGGAAAATTGAAAAATATTGGAATTTGTATTTTAATAGCAGGATCAGGGAAAAAAAACTTTTGAGTTAAAACATTTATTAAATTGCAGAACATATGCATTATGTGGATTGCAAAATAATTTTCAATACATATTCTTACATTGCTATAATTATGGAGATGACAATATTGTCATGTCCTTAATTATTGCAAAAATGTAGCATTGGACCCACTAACACTTCCTGTAATTTGAGTGCCTTGAATTTTGCCATACCTATTCACTTTTTGTTTCTGCCAAGTCGAACTATTAGAACTATTAAAAGTATGACTTACTACAGCAATGCCTTTCTATTGCCTGTGATAACTTACTTTACTTTACAGTAAGAAAGTAATAAGTAGAAAGTAAAATGTGACGCCAAGAGTTTGTGTGAGAATTGCTTGCTGCTGTCAGTCCTAAATGAATGCGTGTGCATTTCTTGTGTACCTGTGTGTGTGCCTGTTTGCGTGTGTTTACATGTGTGTATTGGGGTGGGTTACTCATTTAGCAAGGTAAGGTACAGTGAGCAGTTTCATATCTTTGATGTGGTGAAAAACATATGAAATAGTTCACTTACTTAGATTAGTAAGTAAGCATAAGTAAGCACATACTTACCTTGCTTACTAGGAATGTAGTCCCTGCCAGGGATTGTACATTTGAAAAGGGGCTTTGATCCTATAGGAACGTGGTGTTGTGTTGAGAGAGAGAGATACTAGCCATACCTAGAAGCAGAATCTTTGATGTGGGCAAAAATTATGAAATTGTTCACTACAGATTATTAAGTAAGCATAGGTAAGCCCCGGGAGCTCTGGTAGCATAGTGGCTAAGGCACTTGACTGCTAACCAGAAGGCTGTCGGTTCAAACCCACCAGCCACTCCTCGGAAGGAAGGTTGGGCAATCCTACTTCCGTAGTGATACTGCCTCGGAAACCCAAGGAGGGGTCGCTATGAGTCAGGGCTGACTCGATGGCACATAACAACAACAACAACAGGTAAGCCCCTGCTTACCTTGCTTATTGGGTAATCCTACACTGTGTGTTATGTATAGTTGTAGGGTTGGAGCATAAAAGTTTATTTATTTTTAATTTTCAAAATTAATCAGGTTTCCCTTTGGTATTAAAATCCCTGTGTTTTTGTTTGCAAATCTTGCTTTTTAAATATTTAACCATTTTTTATATTCTGTATGGTTACTATAGGAGCTCTGGTAGTGTAGTGCCTAAGGCACTTGACTGCTTACCAGAAAGCTGGTGGTTCAAACCCACCAGCCACTCCTCAGAAGGAAGGTTGTGCAATCTACTTCCGTAGTTGGAAACCCAAGGAGGGGTCTTTAGGAGTTCGGTCCGAATTGACGGCACATAACAACAACAATAACAACATGGTTAACATAGAGTGATGTTCTGTATGTGATAGTTCTATTCCACTACATGAATCATAGTCTCTGGGACCATAACACGGTGCATTTTGGCTGCATTAAGGTGTTCCCAAGATTGAATAGAGCAGTGAGAGAGTTGGTGCCTTAAGTAAAACTACCTAAGGCCCAAAGACTCTACAGTGCTCCCTAGTGGCATATCTAAGCCACCTCATTTAGATTTAAGCAGACAGGGAAACTAGGAGGAACTGGTTGGTTATTTTCTATAAGTTACATAAACCCTAATAAGAGATTTCAGAAGGTAATTAAAACTAAACTAAACCATGGAGTTGATTCCAACTCATAGTGACATTATAGGATAGAGTAGAACTGCCCCATAGAGTTTCCAAGGCTATAAATTTTTATGAAGCAAACTACTCCATCTTTCTCCCCTGGAGCAGTTGGTGGGTTTGAACAAGTGGCCTTTGGTTAGCAGCTGAATGCTTTAACCACTGCACCACCAGAGCTGCTTTGAAGGTAATTACAAGATTCTAAATAAACATAATCCCCACAAAGGCAATTTTTTTGGTTTATTTTTCTGAAGTATTTTAAAAATACTGAAAAAAAAAATACAAACTGTTCATAGGTTACAAACCAAGATTATCTATCCAGTCCTTCACCCCAACCCCGAAGTCATACAAAAACTTGGAGGTAAAGTTACAAATGAAAACAAGAGCTCTTTTTTCTCAACTTATATTTGCATTTATTAGGTTTCTCTGTAATTATTCATGCTTGTGTAGCTTACTGAAAAATTCTAAAATGTTGGTGCATGTAAATCAGTATTAGAAAAGTAAGGCAGGCAAAAGTTCTAGGCTGTTACGTGATTAAAATTAAACTAGACATGATGAGAGGAAAAAAGAAAATGTTTCAAAATATCAGCAAACGAAACAAAATATGGCAAAACCTAGGAAACCCAGGAGCTAAATCCACTCATTAGCCAATTTAAGAATAGGGGGCATTTACTCTGTTTGGTTGGAGTGAGGGGTTTGGTTTTAAAATGGACAGAAGTTGGTTTATTGAGAGAGAAGAACACTTTATATCAGGAGATAAACTTGTGCAGTTTATTATTCCAATAAATGAGTTGGGCTGAGAGTATGCATATCTAGGTACTTACATATTTTGAGATTAATAAATTTTAATTTATTTTGTCAAATATAGAACTCAGCAAAAGAAAGCATAACGATTTAGTCTTGTTTCAATTAAGTGAATAATCTAAAACAAACAAACAAAAACTCACTGCTGTCAAGTTGATTCCAAGTCATAACCACACTGTAGGACAAAGTAGAACTGCCTCATAGAGTTTCCAAGACTGTAAATCTTTATGGAATCAGATTATGACATCTTTCTCCCACGGACCGGCTGGTAACTTTGAACTACCACCCTTTTGGCTAGCAGACAAGTGCTTAACCACTGTGCCACCAGGGCTCTGAATAATATAGAAGATCAAATATTGAATAAATATAATTTATCTTAGTTCTGTTTTATGTAAATAGTTTTTAATATCCCTACATTTATAGTTTAAATACCAATTTATAGGATAATTTGATATTAATATTAACTATTTTAATGAAAATAGCTATTTTTAGTTATAGAGTGAAATTGTGACTATAAATTTAATAGTAATGGCAACTTGTTTGTAATATGCCAAATGTTCTTTCTACATTGTTTATAATTCCACATACTTTTTTCCTACTTGTTTTATTTTTTAATTTACTGTTTCTGTTTAATTAGTGGCAGAGTTTCTCATGATTATTTCTATGCACCAACTGTCCAACTGTGTCAGAGCTCCCTAGAGGTCTTTAATTTTTTTTTTTTTTTTTTTTGGCACCTGAGAGCAATCTAATTCCTGGCTTGTGCCTAAGCATATACATTTGAACTAGATCCTAGGTCATTTTCATACACAATTAAAATTTCAGATTCACTAATGTATGGTGTAGGAGCTTTGGTAGCATAGTGCCTAAGGCACTTGACTGCTAACCAGAAGTCTGGCGGTTCAAACCTATCAGCCACTTCTCGGAAGGAAGGTTGGGCAATCCAATTCCATAGTGATACCACCTTGGAAACCCAAGGAGGGGTCGCTATGAGTCGTGTCCGACTCAATGGCATATAACAACAACAACAATTTATGGTGTGTTTTTCAGTGACTAATTTCATCAATTTTGTTATCAGCTTCATGTATTTGTTAAATTTATAAGGCACTCTGTTAGACATGGGGCAAAGACATAAGCTATTTTTCCTCCCATTAAGGAGCTTACAACTTAGTTGGAAAAAATGAAGGCAAAACCTCAGTAACACTACCAGATATCATATGCATGTAGTCAAAGGAATGGTACCAAGATGTTATTTGTGCTCCTGAAGATGGGAGAACCATCAGTGTGGCCTAGTTGGTCTAAGCACTGTGACAGGAGAGCAGAAGTTGAGTTGTAACTTGGATGTGAATTTCTAGCAGATGATTGATTATATCAAACAAAGTGTCAAGGAGCCTGGAATTCAACTATTTCTTGGGTGAGTTGAGAAGGTATGAAGGTGAGTGAGCTATTTGACTATAGCTGAGGGCTTATGAAGGCTAATGGTAAAAACTTTTAATTATAAGTTTGAAGAAACAGTTGGGGTTTCATGGTATTGGGCCAGAACCAGTTTAAGGAGTTTAGGCTTCATGCCACAGGGTGTAGAAAGTTATTCATGATTTCTCAGCAACTGAGTAACTTAGGGAATTGGGCCTCAGAAGGAAGACTGGGCAATCTACTTTCATAGTGATGCTACCTCGGAAACCCAAGGAGGGTTCGCTATGAGTTGGATCTGACTTGACAGCAGTGAGTTTGGTTTTTGGTTTTTGAGTGAAATCATTTGTGGGACTCATTCAGTTCAGAAGGGTTTGAGTGGTGGGAAATTGTTAAATAATAGTAATAGTCTAGATGGAAAGTGATGGTAGTAGTGGTGGCAGTAGAAACAGAAGAAAGCTCTATACAGGAAGAAAATATAGATAGAGTTACTGATTAATGTGAAAGGGAGTAGGAGAAATTAACCTGGAATCACTCTTTTAAATCATAGGAAAATGCTGGTCCTACTGGTAGGATTTAAGGAGTTCTCTGGTGATTTAGTGCCTAAGGCATTTGACTACTAACTAGAAGCTGGTGGTTCAAACCCACCAGCCACTCAACAGAAGGAAAACTGGGCAATCTACTTCCCTAAAGATTTACCATCTCAGAAACCCAAAGGGGGTCACTATGAGTTGGAATTGACTCGATGGCAGTAAGTTTGTTTTTTCTTTCTTGTTTTACTAGTAGGATTAGAGCATTTCAGAAAAGAAATGATTTTTTATGGTAGATGATGGATGATGAAGGCCTTCTGCCATAGATCATGTAATTTTACTAGAATTAGGACAACTTTTATTTTATTTTTTTAAATTGTGATTTGGGTGAAAGTTTACAGAGCAAATTTGCTTTCCATACAGCAGTTCACATACACATTGTCTGATGACATTGACAGTTTACCCCAATGCAATAGCTCCCCTCCCACTTCCTCCCGATAGTTACCTCTTCCCCGTGTCCATCCCTCCATGCACTCCTGCCCCCTGAAGTGTCTCCCTGTGCATACACAGCCCTTCTTTCTCCCATGATTGTTCTCTCCAATGGATGTATCTACCTCAGGTACATGTTCAACTCTTATGCCTGTCTTATTTGGCTGGATGCCACAGGTATGGGTTCAATTCTAGACCTGAAGGGCAGCTAGGACCACAGTCTAAGTGGTTCTTCTAGGCTCTATCAGACCCACAAACCCTGTCTCCCCTTTTTTTTCCCCCCAAATAATTGTGAGTTTTGTTCCACATTGTTCTCCCTCTCTATCCAGGATCTCCTACATAGATCCCCTTCCAAGTGGTTGACAGTGGTAGCCAGGCACCATCTAGTTCTTCTGGTCTCATAGTCGTGTAGGCTGAAGATTGCGTGGTGTACCAGTTGTGAGGACTAATTGTTTCCATGAATCTTTGGTTTTCTTCATTCTTCTTTGCTCTGGACAAGGAGAGACCCATCATTGCATCTAGATGGCTGTTTGCAAGCTTTTAAGATCCCAGTCACTACTCACCAAAGTGGGAGGTGGAACAATGTTTTGTGTAGTATGTTATGCCAATTGAGCTTGATACCCCCTGTGACTATGGTTCCGAGCCCACAGGTCCAACTACTTGGTCCCTCTGGGGACCAAGAAGTGACTACAGCCTTTCCCCTTGTCAGCTCTACTATACCCCTGGGAGTTCTTACAGAACATACGCATACACTTGTAGAACCATTGCCAACCCTATACATGGTCTTGGGTATACTCCCTGCTGCATAGACATACCTAATAGTTCAGCCTGCCCACCCATTTATCTACCTATATACCTATGTTTGCCTTCACTGAAATGCAGTTCTGTATGTGCAGAAGGGTTCATCTTTGTTGTCTGTACCTCCCATGTAACTCTCTATATAGAATTAGGACAACTTTTGAAAAGCAAGATATATACAAGGTTAGCTTATACAAGTCTACATCTCACTGAAAGTATTTAATTGCCTAAGGTCAAGAGGACTTAAAGTGTGTAATATACTTAAAATATTTGAGCATTTGACAAGTATTTCTACAGTTAAAAATATGCATATTCTTTTTCCTACATTAAAAATGAAAATATAAATTTTATTCACGTGAAAAAGATGTTGTAATACTTAGTCATTTACTTGGTGCCTTCTCCGTGCTTCGCATTACCATACCCATGACATCTCCGATGTATTTCAAATGCCTGTGCTTCTTAGCAGCAAACCCCCCTCAGTCTTTATAAAGGAAGTACAAATTTAGGGAAATGTAAAATGTTTGTGGAAGTGGAAACCTTTGAACTCTCCTCCTGTTTTCACTTATTCTGTGTTAATATATAATACAGATTCAGGGTTTGGCTCTCTAAGAACCCCTTTCTGAGGAAGATAAAAGGATGAATGACCAAAGCACTGGATTCTTCCTTCCTTTTCCTGACATATGAATATTTAATAGTAAATCTACTGTGGTTACATTTACAATTTGTCTTGGAGGATATGAGTAAATATTTTGTCGCTTCCTCTCTTAAAATGCTTTTCAATAAACTTTGAGAGGAGACAGCAATATATGGCTTTGGACATAAAAAGCTCAATTTATCTTCTTTTTGGTTTCTGTTCTTAGCATTCTTTCTTCTGAACAGTGGATACTTGATTTTGGTAGTCTTTTGTTCAAGAGATATCAAAAGTTCTCTGTAGGAAGCAATTTGTTACTGATACCAGTAGCATATCTTTAAGATGAATGAGTCTGTATTTCTGTTTTTCTAAATTAATCTGGCTAAATTTGGGAGATTTCTTTTTGGTCCTTTAGTTCTGGGGCTCTTGAGAGAGACATCTGGTGTCCTTGTAATCAACATACATCCAATGTGGAGTGGTATGTCATAGCTCTTCCTGGGATGTTTTGGTCCACAGGAGCTGGTATGAAAGGAATGAGGATTTGCTGCACTCTCAGCACTGCTCTTACCTTTGCAGCTGCAGGGGTCTTCACAAGTTCAGTTCACCCTCTAGACAGCTTACATACCTCTGTATATTGAGAACAAGAGTTTAAATATTAAATAGGATATGTTTATAGTATTCTGAGCCAGGGTATTTTCAGTCATTTCATATCCATGCAAAAGCTGGAAATGAATAAGAAAGACAAAAGAAGAACTGATGCATTTCAATTAAGGTGTTGATGAGGAATAATGAATGTATCCTGGACTTCCAGAAGATTGTACAAATCTTAGAAGAAGTGCAGCCAGAATTCTCATTAGAAGCAAGGATGGCAAGATTTAATCTCAAGTACTCTGGACATATTATCAGTAGGAACCAGTTGTAGAGAAAGATGTCTTGCTTGGTAGAGTAGAGAATCGGCAAAAAATAAGGAAGGCCCTCAACGAGATGGATAAATGCAGTGACTGCAACCATGGGTTCAAACATAGCAAGGATTGTCAGAATGTTGCAGAACTGGGGAGCATTTTGTTTTGTTTTACATAGGAGAGTTATGAGTTGGAACCAAATCAGTGACACCTAACAACAACATCATGTGCCATGAATTTTGCTAAGAGCTTTGCAATTTTGTTTTGGTATTCTTTATATTCCTATTGTCTTCCATTTTGTGATACATTGTAAATACTATTACCCATGCCTGTTTGAGGTGGTGCGGTAGTTAAGTTTAGGTGTCAACATGGCTGGGTAGTATCATTCCCTATAATGACTGTCAGTCGGCTCTGTGGTGGGATTTATTGTGAACAACTGAGTAGCTGCTGATTGTTAAAGCCATCCACTTGGGTTATTTCTGTTGGTGCAGCACAGGTGGGATATATCTTGAGTCCCACCTTGCTGGAGGGTATAATTCAAATCACCACCCTTAGCTTCCCTGAATGTATACATATGACTTCTGGGAAGGTTTGCCCTCCTCTTGCTCCGGTTCTGCATTTTGGCTCATCGTCATCTCACACTGGGATTTGGGACAGCAGCCATCATCTGATCTGCTGATTGAGGTTCTTCAAACCCCAAGAATTGGATGGATCCTCCAGACCTACTTACAGACCTAGGACTTGCCGGCCTACCAGTCTCTACCACCACTACATGAGATGATCCCTTGTATGTCTATGAGTTCTGTGAGGCATTACAGCGAAACACAGAACCCTAAGACTGGGGATATTACTGGGAGGAGGAGGAGGAGTTAATGTCTGAAATGATGGAGTGGCACGGTAGTTTGGACATTTGGGACATCTTTAACCTCTGCCTTATGGGGACCGGCCTTGTGCCAATCTTTCTAAGAAAAATTGTTCAAGCAATTGGTGTCAGAATGGTGGGATTCACTGCAACAGCCCAGACTGTGGAATACGTGGATTCCACTGGAATACGTGGTTTTGAGAGAAAGGCGATAAATGGGAACATAAGAAACCTTTGGCTTCTGGATGGGATAAAAAGACCCATGGAATGAAGAAGCTCTTTTGTTGAGATCAGTCATCCAAGGCAAGTGCTATTCTTAAGAGAGGTGGAGCTAACTCCTGAGGAATTGGCTAGTTGCATGTATATGGAAATACAGAATAATGAGGAAAAGGCAAGACTTATAATTCCTTGGTTGCTGTTGTTAGCAATAGCTGCAATGGTAGGGAAAAAGAATGTAGAGGCAGGTTGTAGCACTGTATTAAGCTCAGATCCAGTCCAATTAGAGCTAGGACCACTAGTTTCAGGGCCTACCCAGAAAGGAAAAGTTGTGTCAGAACAACAGGCAGCATCTATACAACCACTGCTCACCAGAAAGGTAGTCTGGGAAGGGAATGGGCAAAGCCAAGAAACTACTGAAAGCAGAGGGCATAGTGTGAAAGAGCTGCTTCAATTTGTAAATTGGTATTATCAGCTTCCTGAGGCACCTTTACTGAAATGGATTGTTAGAGTGACTAACTTAGGGGCAGTGGAAGAGTATGTTTGGATTGATGCAAGACCCACAAATCACTATGGAACAGGCACAAATGTTCATCCAAGGTCGATTTATAGGTAGGTTAACCCAGAGGGGCCAGCCCTTCTGTCAGACTGGATAAAATTTGCAGTCAGGTTTGTATATCCTGAGAAGGGAAATTGCCCCTCTTCCCCCCACTAGATACCCCTGGAACACCCCAGAGGAAGCAGCTAATGTGCTGCGTATGCAAGCCATGCTGGAATGGCTTTATGGTGATCAGAATACTTACCCAACCAGTATGCCCCTTACACAGGTCATGGCAGATATGGTAATCAAGGGAGCCCCTTCTACATGGGCACCCCCTGTAACTCTGCTATTGCAAAACAAAGCAACAATCCAAGAAACAGTGCCAGGTCTATTAGCACAACTTCTGCACATGGGTCTTACAAATGCAAAAAGCATAAGAGTGGTTAATAGGAGAATGGAAAGGGGCAATAGGGAAAGAACTTAGCAGGTTGCAGCTTTTTTGATGGTTGTTAAGGAATGGGATGAATGGAGCAGACTTTGATGGAGTTGAGACAAAGGTGCTAAAGCAGTACTACAGGAGATTGGGTGGACCAATGGAAACTCCTTCTGGTCCCCCCACTTTAAGGAGGCCTAGACATATTAGTTCTATTCACTCCACACAGGAGGAATTTAATAATAGGAACTCCCACTTGAGACCAGTTGAAGCAGAGACTCTTGTGTGAGGAAGACACAAACTGACAGGGGGACCAGGGTCTTCTAGTCCAGCCCCTAGCAGGGGACCTGAGGCCATCTGCACATGTGTTGGTAAAATGGCCTGGCATTGGATAGGAGACCTTCTTGCTACTCCTGGACATAGGAGCCCAATGTACCATTGTCTACAGCCGCTCTGACAAGAATATACCACAAATGGGATGCCCTTAACAAACAGAAGTTTATTCTCTTACAGTTTGGAGGTTTTAAGTCCAAGTTCAAAGTGCCAGGCTCTAGGGGCTGGGTCAAAGCCCCTCAACCTGGAGGTAGCTCTGCCTCCTGCTCCCATCCCACTGGAGCTAGAGGCATTTCTTCTCTCAGACAGCTGCTAGTTGCTGAGGTTGACAAACCCACGGTTGACAAATAAAAATGCACAGTCCCAATGTTACCAAACCACATGGCAGGCCAGTAATTTAAGTCCCTTTAAGTCCTAAGTTTGGCAGAGCATGGCAGGCTGCTGAACAATGATAGCTACACGTAGGGTCCAAGTGTGCCATAAGCTAGAGACCATTCCTTAGGGCTTATATACAGGAAGACAACATTCCATAAGGCAGCTACTCAGCTGTTCACAGTAGATTCCACCATGGAGTTGATTACGAGTCTCATTATGGGGAATACTACATCCAGCTGCTCAACCACTCAACCAGGCCCAGCCAAGTTGACACACAAACTGAACTACCACAACCATCACCCCAAAACCTGTCAATGAAATCTTGAAAGGGCCTATGGTTAGACTAGGGAGACATGGGGATGCAACAGTTGATGAGACTAAGGTGAAAGTTTGGATAAGAATTGGAAGATTTAAACAGATGTTGTATAAAGTAGTTGCATCTCCTTTACTTGAGTGTATTATCAGTATGGATATTATGTCTAATTGGAGAAATCTCCCTCTACCTGATATTGTAAAACTGAAGGTGTGTAAGTCTGTCCTTAGGCCAGTATTGATTAGATATGCTAAATGGGAACCATTAGAATTGCCCAAACCCACTCAGGTTGTTAACTAGAAACAGTATAGGATACCTTGTGGACAGAGGGAAATGAGTGCTTTGATTAAAGACATGCTAAAGGCATGTGTATTGGTGCCAACAAATTCTCTGTATAACAGCCCTATAAGGCCTATTGAAAAGGCTGATGGCTTATGGAGACTGACAGTGACTGCCGAGGCCTAAATAAAGTAGTGCCACTTGTGGCTTCAGCAGTTCCAGACATGGTATCAGTGGTGCAGAAAGTGCAACAAGCGAAAGGAGACTGGTACTCAATCATTTATTTTGCAAATGCCTGTTTCTCCACCAATCTCGGAAAATTGTCAGTCACAGTTTGCTTTTACATGGGAAGGCTCTCAGTATACTTTCAGAGTTTTGCCCCAGGGTTAATTGTGTTCATCAGCTTACTGTCATGGCTTGGTTAGGAGAGACTTGGACTTGGTGCAGATTTCAAGTACAGTGATACATTACATTGATGACATTATGTTGATATCAAAGAACAGAAGAACAGATTAGGGCAGATTTGAAAACAGTGGTGGGCCACATGACCAATAGAAGCTGGTTAATAAATCCAGGGCCCTGCCCAAACAGTGAAATTCTTGGGAATAACTTGGGCAGGAGGCAACTGTGACATTCCACAGGCAACCAAAAAATAAGTTGCTGTCACTACCTACCCCCAAGACTAAGCAGAAGGCCCAGCGTTTAATTGGTTTATTTGGATTTTGGAGAACACATATTCCACATCTGGGAATATTGCTGGCTCCCATCCATAAAACCACTAGGAAGAAAAGTGCATTTGAATGGGGGCCGGAGCAACAGGAGGCTAGGTCTGAAATACAGAAAGCAGTCTCACTGTCCTTGCCTTTAGGACCTTATGATCCATATTCAGACATTCTTTTGGAGGTGTCTTCTGTAGCTTATGACAAAAACCTGAGATTGCTGCCCTGCAATGACCATCGGGATTCTAGACTAGAAAGTTTCCAGATGCTGCAGCACGATGCGCATCACTTGAAAGGCAATTGCTTGCCTGCTGTTGGGCATTGATTGAGACTGCTTCAATGACAGAAGGGCATAAAATTATTATGAGGCCTGAAATACCCATGATGTCTTGGGTGATGTCAGAGAAACACTCTAATAAGGCAGATGGTGCCGAAAATAGTTCCATAATAAAATGGAAATGGTTTATACAAGAACAAGCAACTGGAGAGATGTGAGGAGGCACCCATAGTATCCATGAGCAGGTAGCTTCCTTTCCTATAGGTCCTACACTGGGACCACCTGAGGAGCTGCCAGAACCCATTGCCACATGGACAGTGCCCTAGGAACAACTTTCTGTGGATCCACAGAAGGCTGCTTGGTTCACAGGGTACATGGACAATTGACATGAAAAGCTGCTGCATTAAGACCAGCAGATGGAAAGACCCCATGGAAGAAGGTAAAACCAGGTCAACTCAATGGACTGAACTGCATGCTATCTTCTTAGCTGTCATGGAAGAATTGGGGAATGGTGAGAGCCCATATATTTGGGTTCCATTCATTCATGGGCAGTGCCAATGGCCTGGCTATATGTGCAGGCAAATGGGCAATGGAAAGTTGGACTATTAAGGGGACACCTGTGTGGGGAATGGATCTGTGGAAAGCATTCTGGGAGTTCAGAGGATCCCCTTGAGTAATCCATATCAATGCCCACTGGAAGAATCCCCTTCCCGTATCAGAAGATGATTTGAATCAACAAGCGGATATGTTGGTATGCTCCCTTGAGGTGGCCAGTTGGGTGAATTAAATGAGTGGACATGGGGGTGCTGCAGCAACGCAGAGATGGGCTGAACTGAGACACATCTCTCTTGCACCCTTTGAGGCACAAAATGCCAATAAAGATTGCTCTGTCACCAAGAAAGACAGAGGTTGCAAATGGCTATGGGGCAGATTCCCTGGGTGGCAGGCCCTGCACATAGCTGGCAAGTTGATTATATAGGACCAATGACACCAGTGGCTCCAGGTGGCTATAAAATGGGTCCTCACAGGAATATATGCTTACTCTGGACTGGGCTTTGATTATCCTGTGACAGATGCAAATGCCAAAAACACCATTAAAGGATTGGAACAAAAGATACTATACCAATTTCAGCCACCAAGTTATATTTCCTCAGACCAAGAAATGCACTTTACATCATGTGGGGTACAGCAGTGGGCCAGAAAACATCATATTAAGTAGATATACCATGTTGCATACCATCCTCAAAGTAATGGTTTGATAGAGAACTGGAATGGGCAATTGAAACATATGTTATCTAAAACATAGATAGGAGATGAAGGCCTGAAAGGCTGGCTCACACATCTTCTTGAATGTGTGCTCACATTCAACATGAGTGGGGTGAAGGGAGGATCACCACTGGACAGATTCCTACGCTTTTCTGGGGGATCTAGAGAAGAAGGAGTGGGGGAGGATGCTGGTGCCACTGTACTGTTCTTGCCCACATCACCTAACATTGCTTTCTTCCTGCCAGAAGCTGTGGTCCCAGGACCTGGGATGCAGTTGCAGGTGTCAGAGGTCAGGATGATACCTAAGCAAGAGACTATACCCCTGAACCTCCATCTGGTCCAACAGGAGTGGCTGGGGTGTTTGAACCAAAATTCTCAAGGGCTTTATGGCATGGATTGTACCTTCTCCCCATGTGGCAAAACTGGGGCTGACAGTGACTACTACTGTCCCGCCCAGTGGTCGAGATAGCCCACTGGTTTTGTACCTGAGTAACCATACTCAGCATGAATGGGAGTGGACTGAAGGGGAAGCACTTGCTAGACTGATCTTGCTACTAGCAATCTGGATAGGCACAGCAGCTGAACTTGATGTCCCTTCCTAAGGTGGGAAAGTCTGGGTAAAAATAAATGACGAATTGAAGGAAGGAGAAATAATAACTGAAGGTAAAGGAATGAATAAATGTGCTATGCAGAAGGGGGAATCCAACATTATGCTGATACCTAAAGATAGAGCAAGGGAATGATACTTTCCCAGTTAAATATTATCAGGTACCATTAAGGATGATAATGAGACAAACTTTTGGACCAGATGGACAACTGCAGCAGACCTGAATGGCTGGTACCTGAGTAATCTCACTCTTAGGACTCTTTGCCTTACTGAAGGACCTGTTGTTGTTGTTATGTGCCATCAAGTTGGACCCGACTCACAATGACCCCTGGGTTTCTGAGGCAGTATCACTACGGCAGTAGATTGCCCCATTTTCCTTCGAAGGAGTGGCTGGTGGGTTTGAACCGCCAGCCTTCTGGCTAGCAGTCAAGTGCCTTAGACACCTATTTGGGGTGGTATGATAGCTAAGGTCAGGTGTCAACTTGGCTGGGCAGCTGGTAGTATCATTCCCTAAAATGACTCATTCGGCTCTGTGGTGGGATTTGCGGTGAACAACTGAGTAGCTGCTGATTGTTAAAGCCATCCACTTGGGTTATTTCTGTTGGTGCAGCACAGGTGGGATATATCTTGAGTCCTGCCTTGCTGGAGGATATAACTCAAATCACCACTTTTAGTTCCTTGAGGGTATACCTATGAATCTTCTGGGAAGGTTTGCCCTCCTCTTGCTCCGGTTCTGCGTTTTGGCTCACAATCCTCTCAGCCTTGGATTTGGGACAGCAGCCGTCATCTGATCTGCTGATTGAGGTTTTCAAACCCCAAGAACTGAGAGGATCTTCCAGACCTACTTACAGACCTAGGATTTGCTGGCCTGCCAGCCTCCACCACCACTAAATGAGATGATCCCTTGGGTGTCTCTGAATTCTGTGAGGTGTTACAGTGAAACACAGAACCTTAAGATGGGGGAGATGACTGAGAGGAGGAGGGGGAGTTAAAGTCTGAAATGATGGAGTGGTACAGTAGTTTGGACATTTGGGACATCTTTAACCTCTACCTCAAGGGGACCGGCCTTATGCTGATCTTTCTAACAGAAATTGTTCAAGCAATGAGTATTTTTATATCTCATTATGTGTGATGAATCAAAGACTCAAATGACTTAACCAGGAAGAATATTAAAGTTTTCTTTCTTTTTTTTTTTTTTTAAGTTTTTCAGAATATAATTTAGAAAATTGTGGTAATGAGTTTGGACTTCCTGGGTTTAAGAAAGAGCCATGATTGATTTATATTCAGCTCCTTTGATAATCTCTTCAGGCAAGGTGTAGCAGTATGTAGCAAGTATAGCAGAAGACAGAGAGAAGTATTCATTTATTATAAGAGTCACCTTGTTCCATTTATTTAGGTTCTACTTCTCACTACCACCTGTCTGTCAGTATGTGGTGGTGAAAGCTATGCTGCTAGTATTTCAAATACTAGCAGAATATTCCCTGGATAGGTTTCAGTGGAGTTTCCAGACTAAGACAGACTAGGAAGAAAGGCCTGGTGATCTACGTCCAAAAATCTGTAATGAAAACCTTATGGATCATAACAAAATGGCACCCTATATAGTTCTGGAAGATGAGGTGCTGAGATTGGAAGGTAAAGACTCAGGTGTGCCAGTGATCATGAAGATGGCACAGGACCAGGCATCATTTTGTTCTATGGAACGTGGGGGTCATTGTAAGAACAAATATCCTCAGTGGGAGAAGCTGAACTTTTCTCCTATACTTCACCTGATGGTGCTTCTTTGACTAAAAATAGTGTAATCCATAGTTGTGTTATAGAATGCTTAAATAGGTGCCTAGCAAGGATTTCTGATAGCTATTAAGCAGTTTTTCTAAGTTGTAATAATGTAACCTCCATGAAAAGGTTGTGATCTTACTCATGTGGATTTCTTTTACATACACATTGATATGGAAAGACACAACTTCAGTTGGCAGAGGCATTGTACTTCTTTTGACTTCCGAGCATGTATTGATTTTTCACCTTTCACCAGTTATATTATCTTTGTTGGATTTGTATTATGGAAATCTATGTGGGTACATTTTGTTACAAAATGTACATTTGTTTGTTCAAATCTGTATAAAATGTGAATTAAGATATCGTTGATTTTTAACATCAGAAAATAACAGATTTAGCTCAGAACTTTAAACAGGGCATGGTGCTAGTGCATTTGATTTATAATGTAATTCAAACTTTTTGCACGTATTTTGAGTTTTTCTATGTAATTGTTTCTTCTGAAGTATGCTTGAGTAAATTATTTAGGTGGTTCATATCCTCGATTTTTTTTCAGAATTTATAGATTAACTACTAGAAACCAGAGACTATTTATTTACTTTGCTTTATTGGGCATTTATTACAGAATCAATTAGGTGCCTTACAATGCCTTTCGGTGGTGACTTCTTATTGCTTCATTGCACTAATAGTGCCTTAATGAATTTCTAGTGTTAGAAAGGATTCCTGATCTTTTTCTATGGTTTTTTAAATCTCAAAACTCATTTTTCATAATTATTTGATGCAGTAACATATTCTGAACTGGCATAAGGCTATTTATAGTATTTATTTATCCTGAGTGGTGCAAATATTTACACACCTGGCCATGGGCTGCTAACTAAACAGTTGGTGGTTCGAGTCCACCCAGAGGTGCCTTGGAAGAAAGGCTTAGAGATCTACATGCTAAAGTCAGCCACTCAAAACCTTATGAAACACAGTTCTGCTCTGACACACGTGGGGTCGCCATGATTCCGAATCAACTTGGTGGCAGTTGTTTGTTATTTTTTCATCCTCTTAGGGTGAATGTTTCTGTATTTCATTGAAAAAACTGTAATGTGTTTATTTATGAAATGTTGCCATGGAGCTTGCTGGGGGATTGACTGTTAAAAGACATAGGCACTGTATTTTGTGAAAATTCCCCCAAAATTCTGAGATCTGAAACTCATGTGGTTTCAGTGTTTTAGGGTAAAGGAGTCAAAGCTGTTTTCAGTGGATATTCTTCATTAACCTTGTTGCCTCAGTGACTGCCTGGAATGGACAGTGAAAGGAAATTGAGGAACTCAAGAGTGAGGTCATGTGGACATCCCTACCTCCATTATACCCATTAATACCAGGTTCATGCACTTTTTAATGCAAATTCTTATGCTTAAACTTATTTCAATTCAGTGGTCTTATAGGAGCTCTGCTGGCACAATGCCTGAAACATTTGACTGCTAACTAGAAGGTTGGTGGTTCAAACCCACCAGCTTATCTGTGAAGGGAAGATGGGGCCTTGAAAACCCAAGGGGGGTCACTATGAATCAGAATCTACTTGATGGCAGTGAGTTTGGTTTTGGAAGTGACCTTTTGAAGGAAGGTGTAGTGGTTAAGGCATTTGACTGCAGACCAGAAGGTCAGTGTTTCGAACCAGCCAGCTTCTCTGTGGAAGAAAGATGAGGCAATCTGGTTCTGAAAAGATTTACAGCCCTTGAAACCCAGCAGGGGTCACTGCGAGTCAGAGTTAACTCAGTGGCAGTGAGTTTGTTTTGGTTCCAGTGGCCTTTTTTTAGACAGTGTAAATTTTAATTCAGAAATTATAATTCA
>NW_006921865.1:2380779-2387067 GCF_000298275.1 Orycteropus afer afer | reverse complement strand
AATAATGAGTTAAACTATAAATCAAGAAAGTATAAGTGATTTTTAAATAGAGTTTCATGGTTTATCAGCATTTGTTGGACAGGCTTTGAGGATTGCATGTGGGGCAAAGGAAAGGTGAGGGGATGTAAGATAAGCTGTGAAAAACAAGAAGACACTAGTTATAGAAACAGGGAGGGAGGAATATTTCTGATGTGGAATACTGAGAATAAAGCACAGAGATGGTAATCATTAGGAGTGTTAGGGGAACTGAGACCAGACTTATTTGGCTGAAGAATCAAGAGCTCTAAGGGAAACAGCAGAGGATATATAGTTATAGATGGTGTGAGAAATCAAATGGTAAGATGTAAGTCTACATTGGTTGATAACAATAGGAGCTACTGAATTTCTTAAATGTTACGTTAAACGCAGTGTTTTAGGAAACTACGATTAGCTGGTAACCTAAATATCTGCTATTTGAGCCCACCCAGTGCTCTGCAAAAGAAAGGCCTGGCAAACTTCTGTAAAGATCATGGCCAAGAAAATCTGAAGGAGTACTGAACTACTCTGTAGCAAATGGGGTCCTCGTGAGTTGGAATTGACTCAACAGCAATAGGTTTAATCTGGCAAAAGTGTCAAGGAAGTGGTCTAGAAACTGGTCAAGACTCTCCCAGAAACTGCTTTTTACTACAGGGTTTCTTCAAGTGTGTGACAGTAACTGCGCTCTTCTCAATCCCTTGAACACCCATATTTGGTATTTGAATTCATCTATATTTTCCCAGTTTCTGATGAAAATAATGATTACATTTGCTTCGTTGTAAGTGTACATCATTGTGCTAGCTGGATATATTTATAAGCTATATTAATAACAGATATCTTTGCTCTTAGGGTTTATAGCCCAAACAAAGCAAGCAGTATAAGCAGTGGCCATGCTTAGATATATACACACTCACATCTCAGTGGCTCTTTCAACTGCCTGTCATGAATTAGGGATTCTTTCTTGCCTGATTAAACATTATCAGACAATCCATTGAAACAGAACATAAAAAAATTATCAGTAGTATATGAAATTAAGTTCCCCGTGGTTTTTGTACTTATTTGTAGATTAGCTAGAAATTAAAAAACAAAAACTGGTAACTCTAGTGTCCTAAGTAATTCCTTCATTGTAAAAATCTGCTTAAAAGTATTTCTGTTCACAGACTACAAGGGGCAAAGATGAATTGTCAAACAAATAAAATAAATATTTTCAAGTTCCTCTTATATATATAAATTATAAAAGGGTGATAGAGAATTTTTCTCAAACTCAAAATATACTACAAAACCGATATACTAAAAGAGAGAATACTCAAATGTGCAGCTTTGTGCAAATAATATGTAAGAGTTTAAATAAACTTAAATAAAGCTGAAACTTCAGTTTCAACATTTTCATAGTTTGACCAAGAGGGGAGGATATTAATATTTTGGATTAGGTCAGAGATCTTTGATTTGTAATTTCTACTGTTGTACCCATTTTAATTAACCCTTTATTTTGTAATTTATTTTCCCTTAAAGCTTGGTCCACAGATAACTATTCTTCTCCACGTTTTATGAAAAATAAAGATGTAGCCATAAATGGTGAAGCTTAGAGTCAAAGCTATCTCTTCTTCTGACTGCAGGGCTTATGCATTTTCCTTTATACTTTCTATAGTAGTGTGGATTACATCTCAACATAAATAAAATGAAAATCCTCCCAAATGGTCCAATAAGTTCCACCACAATAAATGGAGAAAAGATTGTAGATTCCAAAGATATCATTTTACTTGGATCCACAATCATTACCCATGGAAGCAGCAGTCAATAACTCAGACATCATATTGCACTGTGGAAATCTGCCACAAAAGACCTCTTTAAAGTGTTGCAGAGCAAAGATGTCACTTTGAAGACTAAGGTGTGCCTAACTGAAGCCATGGTATTTTCAGTTGCTTCATACACATGTGAAGGAGCTCTGGTGGCACAGTGGCTAAGGCATTTGACTGCTAACCAGATGATTGGCAGTTCAAACCCACCAGTTGCTCCATGGAAGGAAGATGGGGCAATCTACTTCTGTAAAGACTTATCTTCTTGGAAACCCAGTGGGGGTTGCTCTGAGTTGGAATTGACTTGAGGGCAGTGGGTTTAGTTTTTTGGTCATATGCATGTGAAAGACAATGAATAAGGAAGACAGTAAAAGAGTTGGTGCTTTTAAATTATGGTACCGGCAAAGAATACTGAAAATACCATGGACTGCCAGAAGAATGAACAAATCTGTCCTGGAAGAGGTGCAGCCAGAATGCTCCCTGGAACTGAGAATAGCCAGACTTCATCTCATCTACTTTGGTCACATTGTCAGAAAGGACCACTCCCTGGAGAAAGGATATCTTGCTTGGTAAAGTAGAGGGTCAGTGAAAAAGAAGGAGACCCTGAACAAGATGGATTGACACAGTGGCTGCAATGATGGGCTCAAGTATAGCAAGGATTGTGAAGATGGTGCACTATTGGGTAGTGTTTTGTTCTGTTGTACATAGGGTCATCATGCATCAGAGCTGGCTCAATGGCACCTAACAACAACAACAACATGGGAGTGCCTAGAAGAAATCACTGTCATTGTATTTTGGTTCAGTGGCATGACACGACTGTTTAAATAGAAAGACAGTGTTGTGGATAACAGAACAGAATCTGAAACTTGACTGTCTGGATCCACCTCCTGGTTATGCCACTTAACTACATTTATGACCTTGGGTAAGTTATTTAACATCTTGGTTCTTCCTTATAGGTAAAGACAGTAATTAATATCTCTCTAATAAGACTATTTTGAGGATTAAAAAGTTTATAAAACCCTTTAGCATTGTGACAAGTGCATATGAGGCATTTTTTAAACATTTATTAAATAGGCAATCTTCATGATCAGAAAAACACCATAGGACATAATTAGTATGTAGAAGTTTCTGGGTGATGCAAACAGATACTATGCTCAGCTGTTAACCAAAAGGTTGGAGGTTTGAGTCTAACTAGACATGTCTCAGAAGAAAGGCCTTGTGATCTACTTCCAAAAAAAATCAGCCACTGAGAACTATGGAGTATAGTTCTACTCTGCCAGACACAGGGTCACCATGAGTTGGAATCAACTTGATGGCAACTGGTTTAAATGCTATGTATATAAGCATCTGAAGTAGTTGTGATATTCTTTAGAGTCACTCTTCAGTATTTTGGAACTAATTTAGTAGATATTTTTATTATAATTTTACTGAGCATATTTCTGATTTTTGAAATATGGAATCAAAAGCAAAGACCAAACTCACTGCTGTCTAGTCAATTCAACTAATAGCCACCCTTCCTTGGGTTTCCGAGGCAGTATCACTATGGAAGTAGATCGCCCAGTCTCCCTTCTGAGGAGTGGATGGTGGATTTGAACCACCAGCCTTCTGTTTAGCAGTCAGATGCTTTAGGCACTTCTCCACCAGAGCTCCTGAAATATGGAATAGGTTGTAATATTGAAGTGTGTGATATTGAGACTGTCTGAGAAAGTCTAGGATGTAGGTTTCTCACTTCATGGAGGCTGTGGATTTTAGTTTTGCTTATAATACATCTCTACCTCTCTTGGATGCCTGCATTTGTCTGTGCCTTGTAGGGTTACACACCTGGCCATGAATCAACAAACCAGGTAATAGAGGATGGTCTTCATCCCTTAACATTCTTCGTACCTAGATTTTTGGGGTGAAAAGATTTTTGTACATAGAAGAGTTTAATGATCCCATATAATTTTATATAAACTAATCCTGAATACATTAAAAACAAGCTTAAGTGTTTGTTGATGAAGTAAGCTGCTGGTCCACTATGTATCTGTCAGTTTTTTTGTACCGTGGTGGCTTGCAAGTTGCCATGATGCTGGAAACTATGCCACTAATACTATGTATCAGCAGAGTAATTCATGGTGGACAGGTTTCATTGGAGCTTCCAGACTAAGACAAACTAGGAAGAAAGGCCTGGAGATACATGTTTGAAAATTAACCAATGAAAACTCTCTAGGTCATAACAGAATATTGTCAGATACAGTGCTGAAAGATGAGGCCCTACTTTGGAAATTAAAAAAAAAAAAAAAAAGGAGCTCTGGTGGCATAGTGCCTAAGGCATTTGTTTGGTAACCACAAGGCTGGCAGTTCAAACCCACCAGCCACTCCTCGGAAGGAAGAATGAGCAATCTACTTATTGAGAGATACCACCTAGGAAACCCAAGGAGGGGTTGGTTGCTATGAGTCAGAATTGACTCAGCAGTGATTTGGAAGTCACTCAAAATACACAGTGGTTGAAACAATGGACTCTAGCATGCCCATGATTGTGAAAACTGCAATGTTCTGTTCTGTTGTACATGAAATCACCATGACTGAAAGTGGACTCAATGGCAACTAATAATAAAAAGCTAATGTTTCTACAGTATACTGTGTCAGTGTCTCAACTCTTTCTGTTATTAACTGATGGAAAAGAAATAAAAACATGCATTCTAAATTTGCAATGAGATCATCATGGAATGTCTAAAAGGTTAAAAATATACTTACTGAGTAAAAGCACAAAGAAAATGTAGTGATAGAATGTTATATGCCAGTGTTAAACTGTTGTGTAAATTTGCTTAGGAAAAAAAAATTGCTTAGTGATTGCACTGCTCCTTTGAGGCTCTTTAAATGGAAACCTGCAGAGTCTACCTTGTCTATGGTGTCATTTATATAAATAGTAGATACTTTCTTTTCCCTAGGGTACATTTAGGGAGTTCTGGTTGCGCAGTGCGTAAGGCACTTGACTGCTAACCAGAAGGCTGGTGATTCAAATCCACCAGCCTCTCCTTGGAAGGAATGTTGGGCAATCTACTTCCATAGTGATACCGCCTCAGAAACCCAAGGAAGGGTTGCTGTGAGTCAGGTCTGACTCTGCAACACATAACAACAACAACAACAACAACAACAACAAACGGTATATTTGGTTTACTTGTATGCTCTAATTTGCAGAAAATAGTTGATTTTGTTTGGTAGCTCTGTTTGCCCATTGTTAAACCTTGAGTCAACACTATGAATTGCATGGTCTCTGGGTTATGAAAATTTTATGATGATGGTGGATATTGGAGGAGTAAGAACAGACTGGAAGAGAGGATATTCAAAATAAGTTGTGCACACATTTCTTAGCTCCTAAAAAGTATACAGTATTTTTTTAATTGAATAAAATTGTGAAAATACTCACTGCCTTAGGATTCGAGTACAGATGTTAGTTGGAGTGTTTGATAAAGTTTTGATCCATATTTCTAAAGAGAATTTTTCCAAACAGTTTTTTTCTGACTGAATCTGGAGCCAAGGCCTGAACACTGGACACTAAGGCAATATCTAAATGAATTAAGAATTAGATGATAGTATTACATGACCCATTCTAATCTATTTCCAGATACTACATAAAATTTTCCTCCTAGAGCCAGGAAAGGGAGGGAACAGGAGCCTCTGGGGACCACATAATGGCAAGTTTCAGGTAAGAATTAGGTAAAAGGAAGGTGCAAAAGTTTCCAACAGCTAAGGGAGAAAAACTTGCCTGTCAGTTTGTCATCTGTGAGGCTTGTATGTTGCTGTGAGGCTTGAGGCTGCGCCAGTGTTTCAGACTCCCGCAGAGTTGTACATGGTGCACAGGTTTCAATGTAGCTTACAGACTAAGTCAGACTAGGAAGAAGGAGGAGGCCATCTACTTCTCAAAAATTGGCCAGGGAAAATCTTATGAAGAGCAGAGAAACACTGTCTGATCCATTACTGAATAGCTTGGAAACATTGTCTGACACAGTGCAGGAAGACTAGCCCCTTGGGTTGGAAGGCACTCAAAACAGGACTGGGAAAGAGCTGCCTCATTAGAGTAGAACCAACCTTAATGATACAGATAAAGTAAGTCTTTCAGGACCTCCATGTGCTGACATGGCACAACTCAAATTGAGGAGAAACAGTTGCCAATGTCCATTAATAATCAGAACATGGAATGTACAAAGTATGAATCTAGGAAAATTGGAAGTTGTCAAAAATGAAATGGAATGCATAAAGATTGTTATCCTAAGCATTAGTGAGCTGAAATGGACCAGTTTTGGGCATTTTGAATCAGACAACCATATGATCTACTATGAAAGAAATGACAAATTGAAGAGGAATGGCATGGCATTCATCATCACAAAAGATGTTTCAAGATCGGTCCTGAAGTGTAATGCTGTCAGTGATAGGATAATATTCATACGCTTACAAGGAAGATCCATTAATATGATTATTCAAATTTTTTTTTTTT
>NW_006921865.1:2361844-2373337 GCF_000298275.1 Orycteropus afer afer | reverse complement strand
TTTCACGCAAATTCTTCTGCTAGTTGGGGTTTAGTCCAAATCTGCATCCTTTCCTTCAAGGCTCAGGGGTCCAAGATTATCTTCTGTGTCTGTATTTATTGGTTTCCCTTTTCTTTGTTGAAGCGGGTCTGTGCAATCCTTCTGCCTAGTCCGCCATCTTCATGATTATTCAAATTTAAGCACAAACAACCAAAGCAAAAGATGAGAAAATTGAAGATTTTTATCAACTTTTGCAGTCTGAATTTGACCAAACATGCAATCAAGATGTGTTGCTTATTATTGGTGATTGGAATGCAAAAGTTGGAAACAAAGTGGAATCACAGGTAGTTAGAAATTTGGCCTTGGTCACAGAAATAATGCTGGAGATTACATGATAGAATTTTGCAAACCAACGACTTATTGATTGCCAGTATTCTTTTTTCAACCACAAAAACAGCAGCTATACATGTGGATTTCCCCAGACAGAGTACACAGGAGTCAGATTGACTACATCTATGGCAAGAGGTGATGGAGAATCTCAATATCTTCAGCCAGGAGCTGATTGTGGAACAGATCATCAACTGTTCATATACAAGTTCAACTTGAAATTGAAGACAATTAAAACAAGTCGATGTGAGCCAAAATATGATCTTGAATATATCGCTCCTGAATTTTAGACACCATCTAAAAAATATATTTGATGCATTGAACACCAGCGACCGAAAACCAGAAGAATTGTGAGAGGATATCAAGAACATTATCCATGAAGAAAGCAATAGATCACTAAAAAGACAAGAAAAGAAGAGAAGACCAAAATGGATGACAGAAGAGACTCTGAAACTTGTCCTTGAGCAGTAGCTAAAACAAATGGAAGAAATGACAAGATAAAAGAGCTGAACAGAAGATTTCAAAGAGCAGCTCGAGCAGACAAAGCCAATTACTATAATGAAATGTGCAAAGACCTAGAGTTAGAAAACCAAAAGGGAGGAACACATTTGGCATTTCTCAAGCTGAAGGAACTGACAGAAAAATTGAAACCTCGAATTGCAATTTTGAAATATTCCATGGGCAAAATATTGAATGATTCAGGAAGCATCAAAAGTAGATGGAAGGAATACACAGAGTCACTGTACCAAAAAGAACTGGTTGATCTTCATCCATTTCAGGAGGTGGCATATGTTAAAGAACCAATGGTATTGAGGGAAGAGGTCAAAGCTGTGCTGAGGGAATTGGTGAGGAACAAGGCTCCAGGAATTGACCGAATACCCATTGAGATGTTTCAACATACAGATGCCCCACTGGAGGCACTCACTATGTTATGCCAAGAGATTTGGAAGACAGCTACCTGTCATGACAGCTACCTGACCAACTGACTGGAAGAGATCCATATTTGTACCCATTCCAAAGAAAGGTGATTCCACAGAATGTGGAAATTATCAAACAATATCATTAACATCGCATGCAAGTAAAATCTTACTGAAGATAATTCAAAGATGGTTGTAGCAGTATATTAATAGAGAACTTCCAGAGGTGCAGGCTGGATTCAGAAGAGGACATGGAATGAGGGATATCATTGCTGATGGCAGATGGATCTTGGCTCAAAGTAAAGAATACCAGAAAGATACTTACTTGTATTTTATTGACTATGCAAAGACATTCAATTGTGTGGATCATAACAAATTGTGGATAACATTGGGAAGAATGAGAATTCTAGAACACTTAATTGTACTCATGAGGAACCTGCATATAGAGCAGGAGGCTGTCATTCAGACAGAAAAAGGGAGCACTGCATGGTTTACAATCAAGAAGGGAGTGTGTCACGCCTGTATCCTTTCACCATACTTACTCAATCTGTATGCTGAGCAAATAATCTGAGAAAGTGGACTATATGAAGAAGATTATGGCATCAGGATTGGAGGAAGAATCATTAACATCCTGCGATACACTAATGACACAACTTTGCTTGCTGAAAGTGAGGATGACTTGAAGTACCTACTGATGAAGATTGAATAATACAGGTTGCAGTACGGATTACATCTCAATATAAAGAAAACAAAAATCCTCACAACTGGACCTATAAGCAGCATTACGATAAATGGAGACAAGATTGAAATTGTCAAAGACTTCACATTGCTTGGTTCTACAATCAATGCCAATGGGAGCAGCAGTCAAGACATCAGACAATGTATAGCACTGGGCAAATTGGCTGTACAGAACCTCTTTCAAGTGCTGAAGAGCAAAGATGTCTCCTTGAGGACTACGGTGCACCTGACACAAGCCATGGTATTTTCAATCTCCTCATATACATGTGAGAGCTGGACAATTAATAAGAAAGACTGAAAAAGAATTGATGCTTTTGAGCTGTGATGTTGGCAAAGAATGCTGAAAGTACCATGGACTGCTAAAAGAAGTAACAGGTCTGTCCTGGTGGAAGTGCAGCCAGCATACTCCTTGGAGGCAAGAATGGCCAGCCTTTGTCTCACATACTTTGGTCATGTTGTTAGAAGGGATGATTTTCTGGAGAAGGACGTCATGCTTGGTAAGGTAGAGGGTCGACAAAAGAGGAGAAGGCCCTCAATGGGGTGGATTGATACGGTGGCGGCAGTGATTGGCTCAAGTGTAGCAAGAATCTGGAGCTGGCTCAGGCCCGGGTGGTGTTTCGTTCTGCTGTGTATAGGGTTGGCGATGACTTTATGTTGTTGTTGTTATGTGCCATCGAGTCCGCCCCAACTCATAGCGACCCCTCCTTGGGTTTCCAAGGCAGTATCATAACAGAAGTAGATTGCCTCATCTTCTTTCTGAGGAGTGGCTGGTGGGTTTGAATCTCCAGCCTTTCTGGTTAGCAGTCAAGTGCCTTAGGCACTATGCTACCAGAGCTCCCAAAGAGACAGCCTGGCTACCTGGCTGGGAGTGGCTGGTGGGTTTGAACTGCCCTCCTTGGGTGTGGCCTGAGGCCATCCCCTAGGGCCAAAACCAACTGGACTCATAGCAGCCCCTCCTGGGGTTTCTGAGGTGATATCTCTACGTAAGTAGATTGCCCAACCTTCCTGCCAAGTAGGGGCTGGTGGGTTTGAACCGCCAGCTTCCTGGTTAGCAGTCAAATGCCTTAGGCACTATGCCATTGGATGAGAGAGAATTATATGTAATTATGTAAATTGAAGGATTATATTTATGTGTTGTTGTATTCCCCCAAATATATATTCAAATTTAAATTTTAATGTAAATTCCTTCACAGTAATATTTTATTCTCATGCTAGTTTACTTGTCTTTTTTAAATTTTTTCTTTTGGTCAGAACTACAATTAAAGTGAAATTAAAAACAAAAAAAAAACCAACTCACTGCCATCTAGTCAATTCCAACTCACAATGACCTAGTAGGACAGAGTAGAACTGCCCCATAGGATTTCCATGGCTGTAAATCTTTGGAAACAGACTGCCTCATCTTTTTCCCATGTAGCTGCTCATGGATTTGAACCATCAGCCTTTTGGTTATCAGCCCAATGCTTTAAGCACTGCACCATCACAGCTTCTTACTACTCCTTAATTAATTTTCCTTTCATGTAGAGGAAACATTCATGAAATTCATAGTCCTTTTGGTTCCTACTTGTTATAATGATGTAAAGCCATGGCATCAACAAAATAACAACTGACTTTGACACTGTGGTTTTCTGAGAAGATTCCTGCATATATAAGAATACACCATGTGAGACAGGTAACACTTCCTCCCTCTTCCCTACTAGCTGGATCTGTGTTCTGGTGGTTTGGAAAGAGGACTACTTACTTACCTGCCTCCCCAACCAATGAGTTTTCAAAACATTTAATGGGTTTTTTTTTAAAAAGATGAGTTGCCAGTGTAACCTTTCCATATGTAACCTATCCCTAGGACATAGTACACTTTCTCTTTTCTTTGTTTATACTTAAATGCAGTTTGTTGTTAAATAAATGAATGATTTGAATAGTTAAGTAAGTTTATTTTCCCCACAAGAGCAGCTCCCTCTCACTAAAAATAATGAATAAGTTTGACAAATTAGAGTTAAATCCTGAAGAAAATGGTCTTGATTTTCTTGTAAATGGAGATTTCACTTGGCTGCCGCAAATCCGTTAAGTGAATTCCTATAACGTGTAAAAAGGATTGGTATTCCCTGTTATTCAAAGTTCCTTCGAAGTAGCTAGTTAATATGAAATACCAGATGTGAGGCTGTTTTAAACCACTGTGGTTTACTTTATTACAGTCTCATTGCCTACATGGAGTATTTTTAATTCTTTCTCTTTGCTTGTGTCTGCTGTGTACATTCAGTTACTTTATTCTTTTTAAAGTTCTCTTCTAAGTTTATGTTTTGAAAATGGAACACTTACTTAATATTCATATTTGATTTTGGGTCATGGCATTTATGACTTCCCTTAAAAAACAAACAAATCCTTTTATACCAAAGCCAGATTTTAATTTTGAAATGTTAGTGATTCGTTGTTTGTTCTCTTTGAGTCTTAGGTCTTTCTTTTAATTTTGGCATCCATGCTAAATTAGAATTTTATCAAGGCCAAAATTATTCATGATTTATGACTGTTACACTTATGATTGGGTAATTTGAAGCTGCTTTAGATACACAGGTTAAGCAAATAATGATGTCAAGAACTAAAAAGATAATAGTCTTTTTTTTCCTTTCCCTTTGTGTTGGTAGCTGTGAGGCATGCTATATTGGAGACCAATTCTGTTTTAATTTAGAGAAGCATACCTTCGTCTCATGTCCACATAAACTTATAATAGTTACTATATTACTGTATGATAATAGTAATAATAATAATATAATATTATTATATTACTGGGAGCTCTAGTAGCATAGTACCTAAGGCACTTGACTGCTAACCAGAAGGCTGGTGGTTCAAACCCACCAGCCACTACTCAGAAGGAAGATGAGGCAATCTACTTCCATTAAAGAGTTCTAAATATATATTGTTACCTGCTAACCAGACGGCTGGCGGTTCAAACCCACCAGCCACTCCTCGGAAGGAAGATTGGGCAATCCTACTTCCGTAGTGATACTGCCTCGGAAACCCAAGGAGGGGTTGCTATGAGTCGGGTTTGACTCGACAGCACATAACAACAACAACAAATATATATGGACCACTTGTCTGTCAGTTTGTTGTGCTGTGAGCCTGAAGGCTATGCCACAGGTATTTCAGATACCAGCAGGGTCATCCATGGTGGAGAGGTTTCAGTGAAACTTCCACATGAAAACTGGGAAGAAGGAAGGGTCATCCACTTCAGAAAACCTTATGAACAGCAGTGAAACACTGTCTGATGTAACTGAAAAACTTCATCAATAGCTGTGAAACATTGTGTGATATCGTACTGGAAGATGAGCCCTTCAGCTTGGAAAGCACTCAAGATACGAATGGGGAAGAGTTGCCTCCCCAAAGCAGAGCCAACCTTAATGATATGGATGAAGTAAAGCTTTTGGGACCTTCATTTGCTGATGGAGTACAACTGACAATGGGAAGAAACAGCTGCAAACATCCACTGATTATCAGAATGTGGAATGTACAAAGTATAAATCTAGGAAAATTGGAAATAGTGAAAAATGAAAAGGCATGAATAAAGATCAGTATCCTAGGCCTTCCTGAGCTCATATTGGCCATTTTCAATCAGATAATCATATGGTATACTGTACCAAGAATGATAAATTGAAGAGGAATGGCTTTGCATTCATTGTCAAAAAGAATGTTTCAAGATCCATCCTGAAATACAGTGCTGTTAGTGATAGGACAATATCCATATGCCTATAAGGGACACCAGTTAATATGACTATTACTCAAATTTATGCACCAACCACTAAAGTAAAAGATGAAGAAATTGAATATTTTTATCGACTTCTGCAGTCTGAAATTGACTGCAATCAAGATGTACAGGTAATTATTGGTGATTGGAATGTAAAAGTTGGAAACAAAGAACAATCATCAGTAGTTGGAAAATATGGCTTTGGTGATAGAAATAATACCAGAGACCAGATGATAAAATTTTACAGGAGCAACAACATATTCATTGCAAATACCTTTTTCAACAACATAAACAGTGCCTTTACCTATGGGCATTGTCAGATGGAAAACACAGAAATCAGATTGACTACATCTATAGACAGAGACAATGGAGAAGCTCAATATTATCATTAAAACAAGGCCAGTAGCTGACTGTGGAACAGACCATCAAATGCTTGTATGCAAGTTCAAGTTGAAGCTGAAGAAATTAAAAAAGTCCATGAGAGCCAAAATATGACTTTGGTTATATCACACCTGAATTTAGAGATCATGTGAAGAATAGATTTGACTCATTGAACACCAATGACCACAGTCCAGACAAGTTGTGGGATGACATCAAGAAAATCATACATGAAGAAAGCAAAAAGAAGATCATTAAGAAGACAGGAAAGTAAGAAAAGACCAAAATGGATGTCAAAAGCGACTTTGAAACTTGCTCTTGAGAGTAACTAAAGTTAATAGAAGAAATGATAAAAGAGCTGAACTGGAGATTTCAAAGGGCAGCTAGAGAAGATAGTATAAAGTATTATAGTAAAATGTTCAAAAATCAGGAAATAAAAAAAGGAAAGAACACACATGCTCAGCATTTCTCAAGCTGAAAGAACTGAAGAAAAAATTGAAACCGCAAGTTGCAATATTGAAGGATTCTCTGGGCAAAATGTTGAATGATGCAGGAAACATCAAAAGAAGCTGGAAGGAGTACAGAGTCACTGTATCAGAAAGAATTGATTGATGTCCAGCTATTTCATGAGGTAGCATATGACCAAGAATCCATGGTATCTGAAGGAAGAAGTCCAAGCTGCACTGAAGGAACTGGCAAAAAACAAGGCTCTGGGAACTGACAGGATGCATATTTATGTTTTGATGAGTGGATGCAATACTCGAGGTGCTTACTCGTTTATGCCAAGAAATTTGGAAGACAGCTACCTGGCCAACTGACTAGAAGAGATCCATGTTTGTAACCAATACAAGTCAATAAACATTTACTCGTTACAAAATAACTGTATCTACGACTTCCATCCCAGCAACCACTCCTCTGAAGGAAGACTGGGCAATCTACTTCCGTAGTGATGTTGTTGTTGTTATGTGCCGTTGAGTTGGCCCCAACTCATAGCAACCCCTCCTTGGGTTGCCAAGGCAGTATCACTACGGAAGTAGATTGCCCAACCTTCCTTCCGAAGAATGGCTGGTGAGTTTCATTTGCCAGCCTTCTGGTTTGCACTCAAGTGCCTTAGGTACTATGCTACCAGAGCTGACTATTAGATTAAATAAGAAAATGTATGTAGCGTACTGCCTAAGGCATTTGACTGCTAACCAGAAGGCTGGCAGTTCAAACCCACCAGCTACTCCTTGGAAGGAAGATGGGACAATCTACTTCCATAGTGATACTGCCTTGGAAATCCAAGGAAGGGTCACCGTGAGTCGGGTCTGACTCCACGGCACATAGCAACAGCAACAACGACTTCCATGATTCACACCACCTTATATTACAATATATATAAATGTTATCATCTTAGAATATTAAAATTTATATTGAGACTAGAAATCTTAGAGGAATTTAAATTTGGATTTAAATTATTTTAGAAAAGCAACTTCTACAAAGTCTGTTGGGTTTTTGCCTCTAATTATACATATTATTGTTATTTTGATGAATGGACGACAATGCTTTTATGTAAGGGGGGCTTCTATTTTAATGCCATATTAGATGGCTTTCTGGCACGAAAACAGGGCATATACTGCATCTAGAAATGTAGAAGTACACACTGTATGAATATCAAAAAATGAAAAACCAAACTCACTGCCGTTGAGTCAATTCTGACTCACAGTGAACCCATTGAGTTTCTAAGGCGGTAAATCTTTACAGATATTGATTTCCCCATTTTCCTTCTGCAGAGCAGCTGGTGGGTTGAACCACCAACTTTCTCTTTAGCAGCCAAGCCTTCCCAACTGCTCCACCAGAGCTCCTTTATATGTATGCAGGAGCTCTGGTGGCATAATGCCTAAGGCATTTGACTACTAACCAGAAGGATGGTGGTACAAACCTACTGGCCACTCCTCGGAAGGAAGATTGAGCAATCTACTTCCATAGTGATACTGCCTTGGAAACCAAGGAGGGGTCGCTGAGTCAGGGCCGACTCAAGGGCAGTGAGTTTGATTCTGGCTTTTAGTATGTGCATTTAGTGTGAGGGACCAGTGATTTTTCCTACTTTGTGATGCTTGATTTTTTGATAGGGAGGGGAGAGAAGCCATCGGGCTTTGGCAGCATTCATAAATTGGTTCAAACTATTCATCCTATTGCTACTATTTAAAATAATTTTGGGGGATATTTTTAGTGTTTATGAAAAGAAAATAAAACACTCTTGGTTCCTCTGTATGAAGACCAGAGAGTGTTTTGAATTAGAGCAGGAATTTTGCATCAGGTAGTTGGAGGCATTTGACTGCTAACCAGAAGGCTGGCGGTTCAAACCCACCAGCTACTCCTCGGAAGGAAGATGGGACAATCTATTTCCATAGTGATACTGCCTTGGAAATACAAGGAAGGGTCACCGTGAGTGTGGCTGTAATACATATGTGTTTTAGTTATCTAGTGCTATATAGCAGAAATAACAAAAGTGAAGCGTTTTAATAAACAGAAATTTATTTTCACAAAGTTTAGAAGGCCAGATGGCCAAATTCAGGGTGCTGGCTTAGGGGAAGGCTTTTCTTTGTATGGGTTCTGAGGCAAGGTCCTTGTCTCTTTAGTTTCTGTTTCCTGAATCATTGGAGATCTCCATGTACCGTGGTGTCTATTTTCCCCAGTCTCTACTTACTTAATCTCCTCTTTTTATATTTTGTAAGAGATTACTCAAAACACCCTACAGTATTCCTGCCTCACTAACATTACAAAGACAACCCATTCCCAATTGGGATTATAATCACAGCCAGAGAGGTTAAGATTATCAATACATATTTTTGGGGAAAACAATTGAGTTCATAACAATGTGGGTCACACTTAGCTATCAGCAATGGTAACTAAGAGGTAAATAAAGTTTACAACAGCTCTTATAAGTCTTTGGAATAACTTGCTCCCAGGACTAGATGATTTAACCAAAATGTTGAATTAGGTAATTCCTACTTGAGTCAGTATTTTATTCTAATAAGTAGAATAAGACTAAATAATTTGGGATATGGGGCTTTGGTTGTTAGAGAAAAAATAATTTTCTTTTAGGGCACGTCAAGGAACATCCTTCCTCCATTAACATTCTTTACCATAAAAAGGTCCTATTTGCTTGTTTGCTTCTTTTTAAATGTGGTTTTCTTTATTTTTACATTTCTGTTGCACCTTCTTTCTTGCTGCCAGTTGTAGTTGTGAGCATCTATGACCTATGGTTTATTTGTCAAAGCTCACCAGCAAATGTGGCTACCATGAGAAAACTTAAAATATCAGAGTCTGAGATCTCATTTTCCTTTAGTCTCCTTTTTTTTTTTCCTTTCCCTGACTAATTATTCTTTAAGGAACTCTGGTGGCAGTGGATAAGGCACTTAAATGCTAATTGACACATCAGTGGTTCAAACCCACCACCTGCTGAGGAGTGAAGATGGGATGGATGATCTACTTCCATAAAGATTTATAGCCTCAGAAACCCAATGGGGGTTGCTACCAGTCAAACTACTCAGTAGCGGTGAGTTTAGTTAATTTTTTTGGGTTAATTATGCTTTTTTCTGATTATAGTTCAATATTTTTATGATTATGATTTCAAGCATATAAAAACTCATATCACTGAGTTATAAGCAGAAAAAAAAAACATTAAGGTCTTAGATTTAAAGAGTTATTTTTGAATTTAATTATAACTTCAAATTAAATAATGCAAAAAGTTAAATTTTTAGGCACATTCCAACTTTAAATTAAATATCTCAAGTATACCAAGAGTAACTTTTTTATCTGTACCTGTCACTTAAAAACATTCATCCAATTGCTCATCAAGTAGTTATTGCCTGCTATGTGCTTATGTTTAAAGTGTTAGATAAAACCCGAGGAAGACATAGGATTCTAAGATATAAAGTATTTTATGCATTTGTAACCTTCAAACAGATAATAATGGTTCATTTTTTTTTTAATTTTTATTGTGATCTGGGTAAAATTTTATAAAGCAGATTCTACTTACATCAAGAGTTCATGCACATTTAGTTTCACAACACAACCCTGATTACATTCCCTACAGTGTAAGAGCCCTCCTCTCACTTCTTCCCTGTGGTTACCCTTTCCCTGTGTCCTTCTTGCCTCCCTACTTTACTCCCTGTGCAAATGCTGCCCTTCTGACCTCCCATGGTTGATTGTTATAAGGAGTGTATCACCTTGGTGTAGTTGTTCAGCTCCTAGTTCAATTTATTGTTTGGCTATGATTCAATTCTAGAACCAAAGGGTGTTTTTTGAGGCCATAGTTTCGGGGCTTTCACTAGTCTCTATCCGACCAGTGAATCTGATCTTTATGTTTCTTTAAATTTTGTTCCACACGATTTCTACCACTCTATCCAGGATCTACAGTTTTTATTTTATTTTTATTGTGATGTGAATTAAAGTTTACAGAGAAAATTCATTTTCTGTTCAACAGATTATACCCATTTTGTTTCATGACATTGATTGCAATCCCCATAATGTAACAGCTCTTTTCCTAGTTCCTCCTTGTGGTTACCTTTTCCCTGTGTCCTTTTGTATGCATTTGAGTCTCTTCCTGTGCAAATGCTGCCCATCTGACTTCCCATGGTTGATAGTTCTAAGAAGAACATTGACTGGAAGCCATGAGTGTGAGTTCAATTCCAGGGTAGAAGGGTGAATAGAGGCTGTATTCTTGGGTATTTACCAGTTTCTATCAGACCAGTAAGCCTGGTATTTTTTCTGATTTGGCTTTTGTTCCACATTTTTCTCCCACTCTATCCAGGATCTCCTATTTTGAACTCTTTCTAAATAGTTAACAGTGGTACCAGACACCATTCTTCTGGTCTCAGGGTCACATAGGCTGAGGTTAATATGGTCCACTTGTCCTTTGGACTAATTATTTCCATTCATGTTTGATTTTCTTCATTCTTCTTTGTTCCACAGGAAGAGAGATAATTTGTTGCATCTTAGATAGTCATTCACAAGTTTTAAGACCCCAGTCCCTACTCACCAAAGTAGGATGTAGAATGATGTTTTTGTGTAGTATGTTATGCCATTTGAACTTGATACATGATATTCAATTTTGATCCCTTTCTGAATGGCTGCACTGGTAGCCAGACAACGTCTAGTTCTTTTAGTCTCAGAGTCTTATGGGTTGAGGTTCTCATGGCCCCTTAGTCCTAGACTCATTAACAACCTGCGATACACAAACAACACAACTTTGCTTGCCGAAAGTGAAGATGACTTGAAGAACTTACTGACAAAAATGAAAGACTTCAGTCTGCAGTATGGATTACATCTCAACATAAAGAAAACGAAAACCCTTACAACTGGACCAGTAAGCAA
>NW_006921865.1:2359546-2361049 GCF_000298275.1 Orycteropus afer afer | reverse complement strand
CAAGTGCCTTAGCCACTATGCTACCAGAGCTCCTTTAAGAAGTCTTATTCGATAGCCATATTTCAAATAAAGACAAACAGAGAGAGAAAGAGAAAGTTGGACAGTAAGTCTTAGAACTGAAAAAAATGTGTAAATAATACTTTCATACTTCAAATTAGTGAATCTGAATTATTCTAATTATTAAATATCTAGATTATTCAAAAATTGTGTTTGATTCTAAGCCTTTATAAACTTATATTTGTTATTATAGTCTTCAAGGTGGAAAATTAGGAAAGATAGAAAATTTAAAAACTGCTGGAAATACAATATATGGAGTATAAGCTTGTCTTCTCATCTGTCACCACATGCTTGTAGATGTCACACTGAATCTTTTTAATTGAATTATAAAACTCATTGGAATGTTTAGAGGTGATTCAGAAAATCTGATTGGCTGACATACATAGTGCTCATTTATAGAAATGTTCTGTCTAGCAAGTTTTAAAGGTAGATGAGCTCTTTCACACAGCTTGAGTTGCAAGTTAATGTTTCTGGAAAAAAAATCAATGTCAAATAATAAATAAGAGGCATATAACCTTAGTTTAAAGTATTTTTCCCTAATACTAGTTTATTTATAAATACAATATATTTCTCTTTAAGTTGTATTTTTTTCCTATGTCATAAAATTTTGGCTCTAGAACCCACAACTCAAGCTGTAGAATATGAAATGATTAAGGTTGTTATATTTGACAGGCCTTCTCCTTAAAGTTTTCTTGCTTCCCATTGGACCTGTAAATTTATTGCCTTACACCTCAGGGTAAATGTCCTAAATTCACTACTGCCATATTATTTCTCATTGGCTGCAAGTTCATCTGTCAGATTGTTAGAATATCTATGAGTAAGCTATATTTGTACAGTGCACTTTTTATGATAAATGTGCTTTAACCATATCAGTTTAAGACAGTGGTTAAACCTGCTGAAGTTTGTCCTGTCTAAAGCTGAGCCAATTAATTTTGAGCCTATTCTTTACTGAAAATTTAGAGGATAAAAATCACATGTTAAAAGTGCCTACATGAAATGTGATGGACAGCTAATGTCAGAACACAGCCACTCTGATAACAGACAATACCATAAACCTGACCGCACTGTATTGATTTACTGATCACATATCATGTGATCATGACCGAAAACTAACTTAAGTGAGGGTGGGTGACTAAAGTTTTGTCATGCTACGAAGAAAGCACCTGGTGCAGATTCATTTGCGTTATCCTAACAGAGGAAAAATAATGGTTACTTCTTGCAGGTGTAGTGTCCACAGCATTGGGACCAGATCCAAGAATCTTCACATGTATTCTACAGTATATCCTCCTGGCTCCTTTGTGTGTCTTACACATTTACTCACTGAGAAAGAAAATGGAGAAACATAGTTAGCAAAAATATATTTAGCACCTTTTAATGCTATTGGAAAGCTGAGACACATTTCTTTAACAGTATTTTCCTTATTACCCTTGATGTTTAATTGTATTA
>NW_006921865.1:2356498-2358246 GCF_000298275.1 Orycteropus afer afer | reverse complement strand
TACCTCTCTGCTATTTTAAGTGTGTTCCAACTTTGAGTTATTTTCTATAGTTTAATTTCCATAGATCATCAGCTAATATACTAATAAGATTTGAAAAATGTTAGTATTTTAAATTTCTGCCCTTGCAGCTAGATTATTATTTTTCCTTAATAATTTGAATTATTCTTCTTAATGTGCCTTCTGATCAACTGCTACATATATTTTCAAAGGAGTTCACATTAGAATTTATTTTCACTATTGATTCCCGTCTACTTTTATTTTAAATAAATGTCCTTGCCAGAAGAAAATCTTTAATGTTTGTTAGTTACTTTGCACTTTCATTTGAATATAAAATCTGAGAGTAGGTTGTTTTGGGGAAGAGGGAGTGAGGGAACAGATATTTTCATGGGTACCTCAGAGGTCATGTCAGAGTTGTCTACTCAGTAGAAGGCAAAGAGCAGTGGAGGACATGCTCATAATATTTATTTTATTTATTTATTTAAAAAAGTCTATGTAATAGGCCTTAATTTACACAAACTGAGGTAGTTTTTATGGAACTTTATACACTAATCTCTTTAAACTTCCTCAAGGGAATGTCTGTTGCTAAAATAGAAACTCAAGTTATTTTTCAGGGGGCAGTGGTCAAGTGGACACTAGAATAGAAATAGGTAATTTCAAAATGGAAATGATACTAGCTACTATATTTAGCCTGTGTCTGGAAAGGCATCATTGAGGCTAATTCCATTCTGCTTTCTCAGGGAAATGCCCCATCAGGTCACTGGAAATAATATGTTAGGCTTGAAAATAGATTGTGTATGTAGCCAAGTAAACCTGCAAAATATGTTTAGAAAATTGTTCTAGTGAGTAATATCTTAAAATGTTTCCATAATATCAATTTTTGTAATATTGGGATTTAAACTTTTGTATTAGAAATGACTTGTCACGTTTGAAAAGATAAATATACTTGTTAAGTGTGTTTAGAAAATAATTGTACTGCATATATAAACTTGTTTTTTTATTCACACATCACCTGTTAATTTTAAGCAGTTATGCTGATGAAAATCATTAGGTGGCTGCAGAGAGGTTAACCTGTTTTTGCTAGTTTAATTTTCCAAATATTTTCAGCTCAGTGGGGAAAAAAAAGGATGAAATCTAAAAACAATTTGAAGTTTTGAATATTCAATCTAGTTGAAGTTTGTTTCTCAAAATTACTCTTTTTAGGATTACATATAAGATATGTTCTAAGCAACCCTAGAACTTCTTCCTAATAATACTGATTTTTTTTTTTCTCTCCCAAGTCTTGTAAGAATGTATTTATTGATTTTTTTTTTTTTTCCTTCTTCATGTGGGTAATCAGGAAATACTATTTTGGGAGTGAAGGGGCCCAGATTTCATTCCCAGATAATTCAGGTGTGCTTGCCTTCTTTAATCTATCTTCATTTATTATTAGACAGCATAGGGTGGTTGAAACAGCTTAGCCTTTGGGCTCAGAACTGGGTTTGAATTTAGCATTGCTTCGTAGTAGCTGTGTGATCTTAACCTCCCTGAATTAGATCTTCTGGTCTATAAATTGGAGAATTCATGTATATTTTACAACCTTGTGAGAGAGCTCATGTAAAGTCCAGTCTCAAGTTAGCTGTTGATAAAACATTAGTTCCTTCTCCAGATGCTGTTCAATTTTTCCACATCAGTCTGTGTTAGTTTAGATAAGTAGTGTGTTTCTAGAAGTCTGTCCATTTCTTCTAGATTTTCAAATTTGTTGGAGTATA
>NW_006921865.1:2351672-2353213 GCF_000298275.1 Orycteropus afer afer | reverse complement strand
AAGAGGGCAATAAGGGAAAGAAGGTAGAGTAGGAGAATAATGAAGAAATAAATCAGAAAAATGCAACAAGAAAAACAAGGAATGGGGTTAACCATGAGAAAAAAGAAAAAATTGCAACCAGGAACAGGAAAGAGAGAAGAAGCTGAAAATTAGAACCTTTCCACTTGTTGGTTTCCAGAATGTCCTTTATGGAATCATTCTTGGCTTTCTTTCCTATCCCACACCCAAAATTATCAAGGAAGTAAAATCTGTTGGCTAATTTGGCAACAAATGTCCAGAATCTAACAACTCTCCACCACCTTCATTGCTACCACTCTAGTCTGAACCACCATCGCCACTCACCTGGATCACATTCGTGCCCTGTTCACTAAACTCTCTGGCTCTGTGCTTAGCTCCCCTAGAGAATATTCTAAACAAAGTGATCCTTTTAGAATTTAAGTCAGATTTTATCCTTCTCTTATTTAACACCCTAGAATAGTCCCTGTTTCACATAGAGTCAAAGCTAAAATCCCTACAAAGGTATAGCAGGCAAGATCCTTGCAGAAACAGATGTTACACTCAGAATTTTTAACAGCAGAGTTTAATGACTGGCTTATTTTACTGAGGTATGGGCAGCTTTAAGGAAACCAACAAAAGAAGGAAAAGCAGCCGGGGATGACAGCAGTAGAAAACCAAGCAGGGGGTAGGGGAAATAGTGTTACCAGATCCTGGGAATTGCTGAGGTGCCCAACTGCAGTTGTGACTCTATTATAGATCCACATACTTCTGTAACTATGATGAGGCAGGGAGAGAATGAGGAAGCTAATTATCCTAATCCATCTTTCCTTCATACCCTAGCCAAACACTTGGTATTGTCAGTTTTTCAAAAAAATATTCTGGTGGTTATGTAATGGTATCTTATTTGGATATCTTTGTTTGTGAAATAAATGTTTGCAAATTTTATTCATTTTTCTTTTGGCATGTTTATTTTTCTGCTTCACCCATATTTCTAGGGAGTTGCCCTTTAGAACACCAATTAGACAGCCTGTGAGTTTATGAGATCCCTTCTCCCTGTCAGCGCCTGAACTCCGATTTTTGTGTCCTCAGCACTGTAAGACTGCTAAAAACATCCCTGGGTTTTCAAGAGAATTCAGCCACTGCCTCAAGGGGACAATCTCAAGTGTCAGGCTTACTTTCTTTTCTTACCTTCTCACCAGGATCTGAACATCTCTAAAACTTTGGCTGCCTTTGCAATCCAAGCTTCACTGTTTTCATTCTCCAGCCCTATGAGAATGGCAAGAATTTCATATATACAGGCATGCCTTGTTTTATTGCACTTCACTTTTATTGCACTTAGTTATGTGCCAATCACTGGTAATCTGGAACCAAACCTGCAACATCTCCAAGGTATGGCTCTACATATTTTGTAAACGTCTTTATTCTTTGGTTGGATTCTCAGCCTCTCATCCAACCAAGGCTTGCCATATTACCCAAAGTTCTTTTTGCTCAAGATTTTGGCCACTGAGTCTTGGCTGCCTCTGTAGTTGTATCTTTAAATAGGT
>NW_006921865.1:2348568-2350417 GCF_000298275.1 Orycteropus afer afer | reverse complement strand
AACCTTCCTTCCGAGGAGTGGCTGGTGGGTTTGAACCTCCAGCCGTCTGGTTAGCAGGCAAGTGTCTTAGCCACTATGCTACCAGAGCTCCCACATTAAATTTTTAGGTGTGATAGTTGGAGCTGTGTGTCAACTTGGGTGGAGCACAATTCTGTATGGTTTAAGCAATTGTGGTATGTATACACACACACACACACACATACATATATATATATATATATATATATGTACAGACACACATAAACATGTAATCCCTAGATTACAATGTGCAGGTTTCCCCCACTACCCAAAAGTAGAGCATTTTTATGAAAACTTTTTAAAGCTGAAATGGTATTAAAGTGAAGATGCAATTACCATGAACTTGTATGGAGAAAATTTTTTGAGTGTTTTCAGACCCCAAATATAACCTACCAAATTATACCAAATAACACATAAAACCTGAAATATAGTATTCAAAGACACAGTTCAAAGGGATGGCAGCTTGATGCTGAGATACTGAATCCAGTTCCTGGGGAAGGAGCTTGGCTGCTGCTCAGGTTGCCTGCTGCCTCTTTAATGGCTCACTAAAAAATAAACACTGAACACTAATTTTCCTGTTTGTACTTTTTTTGTAAAAGTGAAAATCCTCTTCAGAATCTGGTTAGCAAAGACAGATACTATTGTATGTCTTTCATAAAAGCAAAATATAAAGTGAACTTTTGAGAAATGGGAAATACTTGTATTTGAGTTACCAAGAACCTCCCTTAAGGCTGTATTATTTTTTATACATCTTATCATTAATAACATGTACCACATTCAGTGTTGCAGCATAATTTTATGATTTTATCATTGTCAGATGTTTACTCACAAATGTTCAAAGAGTGAATTTATAAAGATATTGATAATAAAAGGCAATAATGAAAACGAAAAAAGGTAATCAGCTTATGTCAGAACTGACTTATGATGGAGGTGTTGGAGTGGAACTCTGTTGTAAGTTGGGAACTACCTGTGTACACAAACACACATATATACATAATACTTATCCTTCAAATGATTAGTTTTGTCATTTGTAGTAAGAAAATCAGACTTTTTCATAAAATTGTTATGAATATTAAGTGGAAAAAAATACATCTAAAGAATTTATTGCAGTGATCATCACATAGTATATTTAATCAATGTGCTTTAAATAACACAGAGCACATATGAAACCTATAAAGTCAAATCAAGCAAATCTCATATTAATAATAATGTTTAATTCACTCCCAAGAGATTAATATTAACTAACTCATTAAAAATGTTTCTATTAAATTATGAATACATGTGAAGAAATATATATAACATATTTAAGATTTAGAACAATAAAATTATCATCAGTCCACTACTACTCAGCATGAAAACAGAATGTTACCAG
The DNA here is from genome assembly GCF_000298275.1 of Orycteropus afer afer. Classification (NCBI taxonomy): domain Eukaryota; kingdom Metazoa; phylum Chordata; class Mammalia; order Tubulidentata; family Orycteropodidae; genus Orycteropus; species Orycteropus afer. The sequence continues at coordinate 2,349,027 of NW_006921865.1, read as the reverse complement.
CCCCTTTGAGTTTTATATTCATGTATTCCTTATAAAAATTTTATTGAATTTTGCTTGTTTTTGAACTTGATATAATTGAAGTGATGCTATATGCATTCTTTTGCAACATGCTTTACTCACTTAATATCAAATTCTGATGATTAATTCATGTTGATATTTGTAGCTATAGTTCTTTCATTATTCTTCATTTTCAATGTAATGAAATTATAGTGGCAAAGTATCCCAGACACATACATTCTCATATGAATGGATGTTGTGTGTTTTCTGATTTTTCACTTTTGTTTTCTTTTCCTTGGAACTGTATTTGTGGAAATTCTTTGAGAATGGGTAGAAGATAAAGTTCTCTAGAGCTAATTTTTGTTTGTTTCAGCTAGGCACCTGTGGACACTAAGTATAGACTATTTTCCAAAGTATTTTTGGCTTAAGACTGCTTGAACCACACCAAAAAAAAAAAAAAAA
>NW_006921865.1:2346936-2348468 GCF_000298275.1 Orycteropus afer afer | reverse complement strand
GCATGTCCCAAGTCCTTGAATCAAACTTGGGAGGGTTTTCCTGACTCACATAGCTGCTGGGGCTAACAAGCTCAAGGTTGGCAGGCAGTATACTGGCTGTTGACTCCAACGAATGATGAATCCAAGATCTTCAGGCTGAATGGTGGATCGTTCGCTCATGGACAGTTGTAGGCAGCACAACAGGATCCCGATCCACTGAAAAGTGTCTCTTTTTCCCAGGATGTCCATAAATATATTGGAAGCAGGACACACCCCTAGGGAAACTCCCTTTCAACTGATTGGCTACTCAAAATATATACATCCGATCTCTTCATGGGAATAATCCACATCACAACTTCTTAAAACTACTCAGAATTGTGGTCCAGCCAAGTTGACACACAACTCCAACTATCACACATTCCTTGGGTTTCTGAGGCTGTCTCCCTACAGAAACAGATTCCCCAGTCTTCCTTCTGAGGAGTGGCTGGTGGATTTGAGGAGTAGTTAGTAGTCAGATGCCTTAGGCACTATGCCACCATCATAAAAGTGCTATATAGTTTTTCTTTTTTTAATGAGGGAACCTATCAGAAGTATGTATTTCCTTCACATAAATCTCATATATGCATATACTTACTAATCTACTTATCTGATTTTGGCTCTTTTTATTTCCATTGGTAAGGATATTTGTATTAGAATTTTTCACTTATACTTGAAGGAAAATTGCATAAAAAGTTTTTTTTTTTTTATGATTCTTGGGATTTGTAATGTTGATTAAGTTTTACCAATTGTATTATTTAATTTCTAGCAACTTTATGACAGTTCCATATAGGATCAGTATTACAACACTATTTTTTTTTTAATTGTCACTTGCTTTTGTTAGATCAATAGTGGGAGAAACTACCAAATGTTTTCACATTAAGGAACAAATTACTTCAAATTCTGCAGACCTTTTATCATTGGGCCATACTTGCAGCATGCCAAATGTCTTTATACTGACTTTGTTCAATTTTACAGTGTGTAAAACAACTATTGCTGCTGTTGTGAATAATAGTAAATTTAGATGATATCCTAACTGAGATTGATGCTGCTTGGAGCTGCCTCAATATGGCATTTGTTCAGTTGTTTAACAACAGCAACAACAATTTATTGTTTTGGAACCGGCAACTTAATGAACTGAATATTTCTATGGAATAGGCATTTGCAAAATACCACATGTGGGAACAAATTGGCACTAATTGCGTCAGAGAGAGAGGACCAGTTCTTTCATCTGTGTTTCATAGTACACCTTTAAGTTGAGTGAATCTGGGTACATTTCCTTCTTACCTACTACTATGAGAAGATTTCAGTCAGTTGTATGATAAATATTTATTAAAACTATATGAACATTATAGCCTAAAAAACATCTGAAAATATTTTTTTGTTAGAAATCATGATGATTCAGATTATGCCAACCACTAAAAGCTGGTTTTTCCCAAGATAGTCTTTATTCCTTATGGACAGCTATTAGGGAAAAGGCCTAATATTGCTTAGTGACTGGTTGAAACATATATATA
>NW_006921865.1:2314592-2346676 GCF_000298275.1 Orycteropus afer afer | reverse complement strand
ATTTTAATCTATTTAATGCATACATTGTATTTTATATTTTATATGTTCTTTGTGAAAAATTGCTTATGAAAACTTCAGTAGGGTTTTATAACCACATTGAAAAGTATTTAGATGTACTTCTCTATTAAGTGATTCCATATCTCACTATCAATTATTTTTAGAATTATTCATAGTGATTCATTTTGTGTCTGCTTTAGAAAAGTGAAGGGTTATATGGATTATATTTCTGAATTCTTACATAAGTAAGGATACTATTCTTACATAAGTAAGGATATTATTCTGTTCTCTTCTATCCAAATATTAATGACAAAATAACATACAATAGAAGTCATAGAACACAATATCTCCCACTTTACTACCCCCCATCAAAAAATACTCTCTACGTGTTCTTTTAATTGCTCCTATGCATTTATCTTAGCATAGTGGCTGAGACACTTGCCTGCTAACCAGATGGCTGGCGGTTCAAACCCACCAGCCACTCCTCGGAAGGAAGGTTGGGCAATCCTACTTCCGTAGTGATACTGCCTCGGAAACCCAAGGAGGGGTCGCTATGAGTCGGGGCCGACTCGACGGCACATAACAACAACAACAACAACAACAACATGCATTTATCTTATGGGAGAAAAAACTCAAGATAGAATTTTGTTTGTGTAATTATTTTACTTCTAGATTTTCACGAGTAGTTTACTCTTTGTTTGTTAGAGAAATACATCATTATCCTTTCCTGATTTTATACCATGCAGTAAGTATCCCCTTGTTCTCTTTGAATGACTATCTCTTGGTCCATGTACAGGTTGCACGTGAGCACATCTAAGTGTTCTGGAATTCTCATTCTTCACAATGTTATCCATAGTTTAGTATGACCCATACAGTTGAAAGCCTTTGTATATTCACTAAAACACCAGTGAACATCTTTCTAGTATTCTTTGCTTTCAACCAAGATCCATCTGACATCAGCAATAATATTCCTTGCTCCATGTTTCTTTCTGAATCTGGCTTGAATTTCTGGCAGTTCCCTGCAAATGTACTCTTGCAACTGTTTTGTAATTATTATCAGGATAATTTTTCTTGTGTGGGATGTTAATGATATTGTTTGCTTATTTCTGAATTCTGTTGGATCACTTTCTTTGGAATGGGCACAAATATGGTTCTCTTCCAGTTGATTGGCCAAGTTAGCTGGCTCCCAAATTTCTTGACATAGACAAGTGAGCTCTTCCAGTGTTGCATCTATTTGTTGAAGCATCTCATTTGGTATTCCATCAGTTTCTGCAGGCTTGTTTTTCACTAATGTCTTCAATGAAGCTTGAATTTCTTCTTTCATTACCATTGGTTCTACTTGTTCATATGCTACATCCTGAAATGATTGAATGGCAACCAATTCTTTTTGGTACAGTGACTCTGTATTCCTTCCATATTATTTTGATACTTCCTGAGCCATTCAGTTATTTTGTTATATAATCCTTCAGTATGGCAACAGGAGGCTTGAATTTTTTCTTAAGTTCTTTCAGCTTGAGAAATGCCAAACATGTTCTTCCCTTTCGATATTCTAACTCCAAGTCTCTGCACATTTCATCATAATAGTTTACTTTGTCTTTTTGAAATCTTCAGTTCTGCTCTTTTAATTCATCATTTCTTCTATTTGCTTTAGCTACTCTCAGTTCAAGAGCAAGTGTCAGAGTTTCTTCTGACATCCATTCTGGTCATTTCTTCCTTTCCTGTCTTTTTAATGACCTTTTGCTTGTGGCATAGTGCCTAAGGCATTTTGACTGCTAACCAGAAAACTGACTGTTTGGAAGGAAGATTGGGAAATCTACTTCCATAGAGATACTGCCTTGGAAATTCAAGGAGGGGTCACTCTGAGACAAATTCACTCAACTGCAGTGAGAGTTTTTTTTTTTTTTTTTTTTCTTTCTTTCTTCATATATGGTATTGGATGTCATCCACAATTCATCTGGACTGAGGTCATTGGTGTTCAGTGTATCGGATATATTTTTCAGATGGCTTCTAAATTCATATGTGAAATATTTAAGGTTATACTTCAGCTCTCATTGATTTATTTTAATTTTTTTCAGTCTCAACTTAAATGTGCACATGAGCAATTCATGGTTTGTTCCACAGTTGGCTCTTGCCTTGTTCTAAGTGATGGCATTGAGCTTCTCCTAAGTCTGTTCCCACGTATGTCATCTGTTTGATTCCTGTCTATTCCATCTTGCAATATCCACATACATAATTACTGTTTATGTTGTTGAAAAAAAGATATTACAATGAATAAGTTGTTGTTATTGCAAAATTCTATCATGTGATTTTGGCATCACTTCTGTCACCAAGGCCATATTTTCCAATGACTCATTCTTCTTTGTTTCCAACTTTCTCATTCCAGTCATTGGTAATGGTCAATGCATCTAGATTGCATATTTGATCAATTTCAGACTGCAGAATTTGGTGAAAATTTTCAATTACTTAGCTTTAGTGGTCATGCATAAATTTCAATAACAGTTGTATTGAAATTTTGTATTGTATAATACTGGTTTCTTTGTAGGTCTATCGATAGTATCCTATCACTGACAGCATTATACTTCAGGATAGATTTTGAAATGTTCTTTTTGACAATGAATGCAACACCATACCCCTTCACTTTATCATTCTCGGCATAGTAGACAATATGATGATTGATTCAAAATGGCCAATCTCAGTCCATTTTAGCTATTAATACCTAGGTTATAGATCTTTATGTGTTCTATTTCATTTTTGATGACTTCCAATTTTTCTAGATTCATGCTTGTACATTCTTTCTTCTGATTATCAGTGGATGTTTGCAGCTGTTTCTCCTTACTTTGAGTCATGCCACATCAGTAAATGAAGATCCCCAAAGCTTTAGTCAATCCATGTTATTAAGGTCAACTCTGTTTTGAGGAGGCAGCTCTTCCCTAGTTGTATTTTGAGTACCTTCTCACCTCAGGGACACATCTTCCAAAAATATATCAGAAAATATTTCATCACTATTCATAAGGTTTCAAGTGGTCAGTTCTTTCTGAAGTAGACTGCCTTGTCCATCTTCCTAGTCTATCTTAGTCTGGAACCTCTGCTGAAACTTCTGCACCATGGTCGACCCTGCTGGTATTTGATATACTTATGGCATAGCTTTCAGCATCCCAGGAACATGCATCCCAGCACAGTATGATAAACTGACAGATGAATAGTGGATACTTAGCTAGTACCAGTTATCCAGGATGTAATATATCTATGCACTGCACTGATTGTATTTTATATTTAATTCTCAAACAATTTGATGAGGTGAATATTACTACCCTTATTTCATAGTGGAGAAAATTGAGACTTAATGAAATTAGATAATAACCCTAAGTTTATCAGATTTTGTAGTTTACAATCCTGCAATGCCTGGATGTGAAATCTTGCCTTCTTTTACTCCAATACCAGGTTTTATATACTATGTCAGTTTGTTTTGTTATTTATTACAATAATTATTCTTTATCTTAGCAGTTATCTAAGAGCTCTTTTTAAAAGGAAAAATCTTTCCTTTTTTAAAACAAATTTTAAATGTGTTATCCCATAATGATGTGACCTATCTTAGAGTCAGTACAAAACCAGTTTGTTGTAGTTTTTGTCTAAAGTTTCTGAAATTTTGGTTCACATATTAAATGCCTCAATATATATTTTTAAAAGTCTTTACCAGCCCCTAGGAGATGTTTTAACATTTAATGCTAAATCAAGGTACATTTAAGTAAAGTAAAGAGAGGTTATGTGTTGCTTAATGTCCATTGGAACATCTGACCCTGTGTATATCCATGATCCAATAAGGTCTTTGTGTTTTTAAAAAAGGGAAAATAGTTCTCCTTTTGTTTATTGTTTCTCCCTAATGGATTTAAAGATCCCAGATCCAGACTCTTATAGCACTGGACCATGGATGTGATATAAGCAGGTAAGGCAAAGGATATGGTTCCTGGTGCAGGCTTTCAGGTTTTTGTCTGGTGGGCGGGTGGCAGCAACAACAGTGGTGACAGCTGCTTCTGTTGTTCAAGTGGGTAGAATGTAGGCAGGTCAGAGCATGCTCTGATCTCTCTTTGCTTGCTCCATCTCAGTCTGCTCCCATTGCCACTGCCTTAGTGGTTCCTTCAACCTTCACCAGCAGTGACAGCTGCAGGGACGAAGAGTACCATAAGTTTTAATATGGTATTCACACAACATACAAATTATATGACATCCTATTTCACAGAATTTATCATGGAAATTAAGCAATGCATACCTTAATTTTTCCTCACTGTTACTTGTTCTACGCTAGCTTCTTCCTCCCCCATTCACTCCATTTCATCCTACCTCCCTTATAAGCTGCTTAATGAAGTAGAACTTGATCATTATTTACATAGTGTACTTAATTATCCAATCCACGCATCAGATCAAGGGTTTGCAATTACATCTTACAAGTAGAGTTTTTGAATGAAGACTGATTGTACAAAAAAAGACTTGTTTTTATCTCATTTATTTCTGCTTATATCTTACTCAAAATAAGATTGACATTATCATTTATGTGTAAATGTGGTACCCTAGTATAAGAACATATTCAGTTCATAACTCTTTTTATCCATCTTGATTAGTTGTTAAGTGCATCAGATTTTCCTTTGCTTCTGTTTTCAAAGCCTAAAAAATCATGCTGTTAACTTTTATGCATGATGTCACATCATACAATCCCATGATATATTTCAATTATCTCTAAGTTTGGATTATATAAAATGGGAAACCTAAAGCAGAATCATACCATGTGTTCAGTATGCCTTGTTATGAAATAGAGATATGTAGTCAAGTGATGCTGTTTGTCTCAGTATCAACTTATAATGCATCACTCTGTGTCATCTAAGCACTCAGCAATAAGTAACTTTCTAAGTCTGGTTAATAAATTCAGCAAGTGAGTTTATTAACATCTCGCATCTGCCTTCATTTAGTGGCTTTATATGGGTAATTGATGCATAGAAAGTACTCATAATTTTTGTGGTATCCTGGAATTTCATAGTGGTTTAATATTATATACATGTTAGGGAGAATATTAATATTGTAATCATCTTCCTACTTGGTTGCTTACTAGAAATTGCACAATCATCCAAGTGAAATCAATTCAGCCTTCAATTTTATCACACATTCCTTGACTTGCACAACTTTCAAAAATATAAGCACAAAGAGAGGAAAAAAAAAAGCCAATAAATATACTATGAGGGAGAAGGGATAGTTTTCAAAAAGGTATTATTCACCAAATGGTAGAAACTAACTCTGCTAACTTAAGTTAAAAATGGATTTTTTCCTGCTGTATAGCTGGGATTTGAACCTTGATCTTCTTTTGCTCCAAAACCATGCTGTATCTGCTATGTCAGTTTGGTTTGTTATTTATTATAGTAATTATAATAAATTAGGAGCTCTGGTAGCATAGTGCCTAAGGCACTTGACTGCTAACCAGAAGGCTGGCGGTTCAAACCCACCAGCCACTCCTCGGAAGGAAGGTTGGGCAATCCTACTTCCGTAGTGATACTGCCTTGGAAACCCAAGGAGGAGTCGCTATGAGTCGGGGCCGACTCGACGGCATATAACAACAACAACACAACAATAATAAATTAGGACGGTGCAGAGAACCAAGTAAAAACTGCATGGCCAGGCCTCTGGAAGGTCCTGGGTGATCAGCAGTAAATCTCCACAGCTTTCTCTAAGACACATTGGCATTCAGGTTATTCAGTGCCAAAAACTTTCCACCTCTTTATTTTTCTTTATAGGTTTGAAATTACTGTAAGGGTTGATCTTACAGTACTAGCATGGATTAATTTTCTCTACTTATGGACCAGTCATATGCAGGCAGAGAGCAGAAAGGTTGTGCAGATTTAACCAATGGGGTATTTTTATAAGCCAGAGACACTTCCTTTGGTCTCATTTTATAAAGATAGTAAAAACATAAAAAGGCATTAAAAACCATTGGTTACTTATGAATAGAAAATGCCCTATGGTATTATTTTCTGATAGCCTTATTTTTCTATAACATCTTTGGCCATGAATTTCATACCATCCCTTACAAGTTGTTATTTTGCTTCTTTTTGATGTTGACCTCACTACTTTACATAATTGGAAAGCCCTTTTATTGCAATGAATCAAAAATTTTCCTTTGCATCCTCATTCAAGGTTTACCTTCTGAGTGATAAAAACAAGTCTTTCACATGTCAATAAAATAATCATATTTAACCATGTATTCAGTGTTGTATATGAGTTGTATCACTCATGCTACGTATACCTAGCATTATTAACAACACTTTATTGTATTTTTTGTGGCTGATCTTTTTATCATCATGTGATATATTATAGGCTATACCCTCTCTCTACCCTTGCTTCCCTCTTGAATTCCATATGCATTCTGAAGGTCTCTTGAAATATGATCAAGGGGGATCAGAAATAAAAAGCCATAAAGTTTCAAAATTACAACCAGAAAGAAATGACCAATGGCTTATTGGCAAGCTCAGTCCTTCCTCATTCTAATTCCTTCTCATTCCTACCTAAGATAGATCTATGGCTGAAGGTTCAAAACTGGAGATTACTTCTAAAGGACTTGGTAACAGAATTTCTTAGTCAAACAGAATTTCTGTCAGGCTCCCAGTTTCGAACTCTCCATTCATCTTGAAGCTTCAAGTGTGTCTTATTTTAAACACTGCCACAGAAAAGCTGGAGAAACAAAATGGTAGATTCCCTCATTAAACAGAACAAAAAGGGTCTATGACTGGATTCAGTGACCATGAGCACAGTCCAAAGATACAGCCAGTTGCATTGTGAATTCACAAGCTCTTCTATGAAAGACATTCTGCCTAGTTGTCTTCAGAAGGATTACTAAATTGGGCTAGAGATTAGACGGAGTGATCCTTTAGAGGAGATATGTATGAGTCAGGGAAAGCTTTCCCAAGGAGGTGGCAGCTAAGCTGAATCTAAAAAGAGATTCATGTGCTTTATTGGCCATTTGTACTTTTTGTTTGTTTGTTTGTTTTTGAGAAATGTCTATTCAGATCCCCCTCCTTTTTTTTTTTTAATATACGTCTGTGTGTTTACAAATATATCTATAGCTTACCAGTTAACATTGAATTAACAACACTTTATATGGTCTGATTTTCAGTCTTCTCACTGTCACTTATATTTCATCTGGATAATTCCCTTATATGTTAAAATAAGGTGCCTACAATTGAGCACAGTACTTCATGTCTCCATGTGTGGTCTGCCCAGGACAGACTCCAGCAAGCCTCAATGCAGCTTTTTCAGGAAATCACATTTTGACTTGTGAAGAATGTGTAAGCAGTTAAAATACCACAACTAACTGCTATTAGGCTAGCTTGATCTCTGCCTTATTTGGACATGGCCTAAAGGATTCAAAAAGAAGGTGACATTTGAAAAACCATAAGGGTAAGTGGTGGAGCCCTAGTGGCACAGTGGTTAAGCTGACAGGTTGACGGTTTGAACCTACCAGCCACTCCATGGAAGAAAGATGTCATAGTCTACTTCGCTAAAGATTACAGCCTTGAAAACTCTATGGGGCAGTTCTACTTTGTCTGGTAGGGTCATTATGGGTCAGAATCAATTGATAGCAATGGGTTGGGATTGGTTTTGGTTAAGGCTAAGTGGCTAGTTTTTTGATTCTGAGGTGTCTTTCAGATATGGCTTTCATCCAGTAGCATTTATGAGAGTCTGTATGTCTTCTCAGTAGATAGACTGAAATAAAAGACTAGTTGTCTGATAGAAAGGATAAGACTGGTACCGAGTTATCAAGGCTGCCTTACAACTGGAGATTATAAAATTATAAAATTTAGTGCTGTCTAGGTTTAGTAGATGTCCCTGGGTAGTGCAGACAGTTTACCCTCATCTACTAAACCAGGGAGCTCTGGTAGCATAGTGGCTAAGACACTTGCCTGCTAACCAGACGGCTGGCAGTTCAAACCCACCAGCCACTCCTCGGAAGGAAGGTTGGGCAATCCTACTTCCATAGTGATACTGCCTCGGAAACCCAAGAGGAGTTGCTATGAGTCAGGTTTGACTTGACGGCACATAACAACAACAACAAACTAAACCAAAGGTTGATGGTTCAAATCTGCCCAGTGGCACTTCAAAAGAAAGACCTGGAGACCTGGAGGGAATCTACCATTTTGTTTCTCCAGCTTTTCTGTGGTGCATAAGGATTATAGCAAAGAAAACCTTAGGGAGTGTTGTTGTTATTAGGTGCCATCAAGGTGGCTCCAAGTCATAGCTTCCTTATGTGCAACAGAATGAAACACTGCCCAATCTTGTGCTATGCTCACAATTCTTGCTATGCTTGAGACTATTTTTGCAGCCACTGTGTCCATCCAACTCTTTGAGAGTCTTCCACTTTTTTGCTGACCCTCTTCCAAGCATGATATCATTCTCCAGGGAATGGTCCCATCTAACAACATGACTATTGTACAAGAGACAAAGTCTGGCCATTCCCCCTTCTTAGGACATTCAGTCTGTACTTCCAGGATAGATGTGTTCATTCTTCTGGCAAAATTTTCTGTATTCTTCACCAACACCACAATTCAAAGGCATCATCTCTTCTTCTTGGGTCTTCCTTATTCAGTGTTCAGCTTTCACATGCATGTGAGGCAATTGAAAATACCATGGGTTGGGTTGGCACTCCTCGGAAGAAAGGTTGGGCAATCTACTTCTGTAGTGATACCACCTCAAAAACCCAAGGAGGGGTCTCTATGAGTCGGATCCGACTTGACGGCAGTGAGTTTGTTTTATTTTTGGTTTTGGGTTAGGCACATCTTAGTCTTCAAAGTGACATCTTTGGCCCATGACACTTTCAGAAATTTTTCTGCAACAGATTTGCCCAATGTAATACAATATCTCATTCCTTGAATGCTGCTTCCATAGGTGTTGATTGTCGGTCCACATAAAATAAAATCCCTGACAACCTCAATCTTTTCTCCATTCGTTGCGATGTTGCTTCTTGGCCCAGTTTTGAGGATTTTGTTTTCTTTATATTGAGATGTAACCCATACTGAAGACCACAGTCTTTGATCTTCATCTGTAAATTCTTCAAGTCATCTTCACTTTTAGCAAACAAGATTGTATCATCTGTGTGTTGCAGGTTGTTAATGATTCTTCTTCCAATTCTGATGCCGTGTTCTTCTTCACATAGTCCAGCTTCTTGGATTATTTGCTCAGCCTACAGATTGAATTAGTATGGTGAAAAGATACAATCCTGACACACACCCTCCCTTATTTTAAACCATGCAGTATCTCCTTGCTCTGTTCAAAGACAGCTTCCTGGTTTATATATATTTTCCTTATGTGCACACCACTTATCTCTGAGTTTGTTGTAATGTGGTGGCTTGTACATTGCTGTGTGGCTGGAGGCTATGCCACCAATATTTCAAATACCATCAGAGTCACACATAAGTGGACAGGTTTCAGTGGAGTTTCCAGACTAAGACAGACTGGGAAGAAGGATGAGCTTTGGGAATCGACCTAAGTACAATGGGTTTGGTGTTTATTTATTTTCGGGGTATTTAGTATAGAAATAGTGTAATGTAGTGCAAATAGTACATGCTTTGAAATCAAAGGAATTTAGATTTGAATCTTTTATTTTCTAACTCACTGGCTACATAATCTTTGTAAGTTATTTAACCTCTCTAAAGCCTTACTTCCATAATGATATTGCCTCGGAAGCCCAACGAGGAGTCGCTATGAGTCGGGTCCGACTCAACAGTACATAACAACAACAACAAGCCTTAGTTGGGAGCTCTGGTGGCATAGTGCCTAAGACATCTGACTGCTAACCAGAAGGCTGGTGGTTCAAACCCACAAGCCACTCCCAGGAAGGAAGGTTGGGCAATATACTTATGTAGTGATATTGCCTCAGAAACCCAAGGAAGGGTCGGAATGAGTCAGACCTGACTCAATGGCAGTGGGTTAAGCCTTAGTTAAGGAGCTCTGGTGGTTCAGTGCCTAAGGCATTTGACTGCTGGCCAGAAAATTGGCAATTCAAACCCACCAGCTGCTCTGAAGAAGGAACATGGAGAATCTACTTCAGTATAAATTTACCACCTCAGAAACCTAACGGGTTGTGATGAGTTGGAATTGACTCGATGGCAGTGGGTTTGTTTTTTGTTTTTTAAGCCTCAGTTACCACATCTATAAGGTTAATATCTACCTTGAGGTCTTATTGTAAGAGAAACGGTAATATTTGTTTATGTGTGTTTTATAAAAGCTAACAAGGACTCTGATCAACAATAACAATAGTAATAATTGTTACTATTATAATAAACTTTTATTTGTTGATTACCCTTCTAATTGTCAACTTTATCATCATGTGAGTAGTAACAAAATACTTGGATTAAAAAAAAAATCCTTACTGCCACTGAGTTGATTCCAACTCATAGAGACCCCCATTGGGTTTCCAAGGCTGTAAATCTTGACAAAAATATATTGCCCCATCTTCTTGCCACGGAGCAGCTGATGGGTTTGAGCCACTGACTTTATTGTTAGCAGCAAAATACTTTATCCACTGTGCCACCAGAGCTCCTTAAAATACAAGGATAAGGATGCTTAAATCCCTCCTGCCTAACATCACATTTGATCGAAGGCCTTGAAGGAAGGGGCATTAGCTTACTTATTCATCCATTTATCTAAATACCTATTACACTGTCCCATACTGAGACTCTGTAAAAGGATTGGAAAGTTGTTCTTTTTTTTTATTACTTTTTTTTTTTTTTAATTACTTTTTTTTCCCCCCATTCAGAAGAGAACCCTGATATTTCATAAAGTTATCCCTGGATGCTTAGGCTTTCTAAGAAAGAAAGGTATTTATTTCTCTTTAAATTATATATTCTCTAGATGTTCTGAACATTCTTTACATTAAAGCTCAAAACTTCACTCATCACAGTTTGATTAATATTAAATATGTTTTGTAAGGTGGAGGCTGAACCTGTACAATTAAGTGCACTAAAATAATTATATACCTAGTGAATTTTTAACCAGCTGAAGTCAAATCGTTCACAGAAATGAGTGTCCAAGATTAATCACAGTTCAAACATAGAGTGATATTTCTTTCTTAGTATGGTATCTCTTACTTTCTTAGTATGGTTCTCTAAACTGCGGCCATTTTCTCTACTTCAGACAGAACCTAGAGGCTTTGGAAATAAGAACCTTGGAAACTTCGTATGGGTTTAAGTGTAAGATGGGTATTTGTGGTCATTGGTCAGCAATAGTATTTTTTCCCATATTTATATTGCAATATTTTGTGAACTGTTTAGCAAGTTGTGATATTTATTTAGTTTGCAGGAAAAAAAATTAAATCATTTAATAACATTAAATAACTATATGTTATTGACCTCCTTGGAAACCCAAGGAGGAGTCACTATGGGTCAAAATTGACTCAACCACATTGAGTTTGGTTTTTCTGGTTTTATTAAATGACTGCACACATTTGTCAATAAAATAATAGAAATAAAAATATAAACTTAACATTTCACTGTTGCTGGAAAGATCTAAACCTAGTGGTCCCATGCCTGGCTGCACATCACCATAGAACATCAAACGTAGCAGGTTAGCAGTTAGAGTTGTTTAATCCTCAGCTGTTTAATCCACAATTCGTATATTTTCAAAGGTCACTGATGCTGAATTAAGGCTGAGGACTGTTACAATGAGCTAATTTTGACACTTGGCCTAGGTTTTATATATAATGACAACATAAGTGGGCATGATACATCTGTTTCTCATCCATTGTTCTTTGGAGGATTTTACTCATTTATCCTTATGTTATGATTCTATTGTATAATTGATTTTATTGGAAATCACTTTAGGTGTTGTTTTTTGACAGGGGGACAATATGCAGGGCATAGCAAATAGACACATTTTACTAAACGTTTGCTCATCCCGACTGTTTTCAGCGTTTGCATTTATTAATATGAAAAAGTATTTGAAAACAAGCTTTGAAAATCTATCTACTCTGTCTTTGGTTTTTGAATACGAATGGCATTACCAGGCACACCAAGGAGACATTGCATAGGGATGATGGGCAATAGTGCTCAAAATGAGTGTTTGTCCATGTCCACCTTTTTTGACTTGTCTTTTTTTTTTTTTTAATTTTTATGGTGATTTGGGTGAAAGTTTACAGAGCAAATTCATTTTCCATACAGCAGCTCATTGACTGAAATTTTCCACAATGCAACAGCTCCCTTCCTACTTCCTCCCCATAGTTACCTCTTTCCTGTGTCCTTTGCTCCCATGCACTCCTATCCCCTGAGCTGTCTCCCTGTGCATACACTGCCCTTTTATTATCCCATGATTGAACTCACCAAGGAGTGTATCTACCTAGTATAAATGCTCAGCTCATATGCCTGGCTTTGTTTGGCTGGAGGCCATAGGAGTGGGTTCTGTTCTAGACCTGAAGGGCAGCTAGGGGCCATAGTCTCAGGGGTTCCATCAAACTATTATCAGACCAGTAAACTTGGTACTTTTTTTTTTCATGATTTTGAGTTTTGTTCCACATTATTCTCCCAGTCTATCCAGGATCTCCTACATAGATCCCCCTCCAAGTGGTTGACAGTGGTAGCCAGGCACCATCTAGTTCCTCTGGTCTCATAGTCTTATAAGCTGAGGATTTCATGGTGTATCAGTTGCTTGAACAAATTGTTTCCATGTGTATTTGGCTTTCTTCATCCTTCTTTGTTCTGGATGAGGAAAGACCCATCATTGCATCTAGATGGCCACTTGCAAGCTTTTAAGATCCCAGTTGCTACTTGCCAAAGTAAGATGTGGAACAACTTTTTTGCGTAGTATGTAATGCCAATTGAACTTGTTGTCCCCTGTGACCCGAGCCCACAGGTGCAACTACTTGCTCCCTCTGGGTAGCTTGCTGTGGCCAAGAAGTGACTACAACCATGTCCCTTTACAAATACACTTGTAGAAACATTGTCTGCCTACCCTATACATGGTGCTGGGAACACTCCCCCCTGCATGGACATACCTAATAGTTCAGCATGTCCACCCATTTATCCACCCATAGATCAATGTTTGTCATCACTGACAACGCTGTACTGTATGTACAAAAGCGTTCATCTTTGTTGTTTGTACCTCCCATGCACCTCTCTATGCTTTTGACTTCTCTTGATCTGTTCTTGCTCTCTTCTGTTTCCCTAACTTCACAGATCCTTTGTTAAGTACACCTGGTCTTCTATATGTTTCTTCCTCTTCTCTTGATCTAACATCCACACAGGTTTTCTGTTATGGGTAACTTACTACCTTACTTTGATGTCAGCATCACTTACTGTTTCAAATTTGAAGACATTTCCCCTGGTCATATCCAGCACCTAGCCTAGTTCTTGCCAAATAAAGGGGTTTTGGTTTGTTCGTTTTGTTGTTGTTGTTGTTTTTGTTTTACAACTTAACTATTAGTGCCAATAAAATGCATGAAGATGGTGATGTGCTATTATGAAACAGAACAAGTTGTTTAGTCCTCAGGAAAAACCTGAACCAATTTATAGAAAATAAATCTGAAACTCAGAATGCTTATTAATAATTATTTGAAAGTAAACAAAATAAGAGAGCAACTAGGATTTGAACCAAGGCCTATATGATCCTAAATTCATGTTTTTTTCCCCTTAGCCTTCATGTACTTAAATACATGAAGAAGGAGAAGGACACTTAAATAAAATTAAAAAAAATAATAATAATAATAACCTTACCGCTGTTGAGTCAGATCCAACTCATAGCGACCCCTCCTTGGGTTTCCTAGGCAGTATCACTATGGAAGTAGATTGCCCCATCTTCCTTCCAAGGAGTGGTGGATGGGTTTGAACTGCCAGTCTTCTGGTTAGCAGTCAGATGCCTTAGGTACTATGCCTTCAGAGCTAAAATAAGATAATTAATTTAATACTATATGACCTAACACATTTCTTCCTAAATATGGTTCTATGCCAAGGTTAATAATAATGATCTCTTTAGTTCATTTTTCTTTCCTTTCGTAGCTCCTTGTTGCTGCTTAGAATTTTTTGTTTTGTTTTGTGTTTTAATAAACAAACAGTAACAGTTGCACCATTTTCATTTACAATATTTGTTAAATGATTTTTCAAGTAAAGGTTACACTTTATCTTTTTTGTTATCAGCAGCATAATGTGTTTTACAATGTATAGAACATCATGCACTCTATTAGTCTAAGGCATCAGACACACAGCATAAGTAGTAGCAACTTGGTAATTTCCAAATTACTATGATACTAAACATAACCATACCAGATAAATCAAGCACCAAAGTGGACTCTCTGGACTGGTTTTCCCAGATTTTAATATGCTTACAGTATTTTAGTACAATTTCCACCAATGTTGACTGTCCAGCTGGCACAGCTCTGAGCCCTCGAGTGATTCACATAAACTAAACTATTATTCCAACAATTAAATCAGCTGGAATTAGCACACATTTTTTTTTAATGTTTTCTGTTCCTTAATTAAAGAATGTTTCCATGCTACAATGTTAGATTTTAGATGTTAGATTTTAGTTTAAAAATGAGTACCTAGATTCTTCCATGTGGCAAAGTAGACACAATACATAAGAGATATTAAATGATGTTGATGAATGAAGAATGTAAAGCTAAATATTTATGCATTAGCTTCCTTTTTTGTTTGTTTGTTTATTCTTCAGATTCAGGGAGTTCTCGTAGACCATGCTAATTAATGCATTAATAAATTTATACAAGACACTTTTATTGTGAACTTGCTATTCATTCCTTGATCATTGAGTTAAGTATGGAAAGAATTATTTAAGTTGCAATGAGGGAAAAAAAATTACCTGAACTTGAGACAAATGAAAGCTTTGTCTCTGCTTAAAATAAATTTGGAGTATTTATGTTTGGAAATGTCTCCATGAGCTATGGTAGTTTTTTCTTCTGTACAATCTAGATGATGTCAAGTATCAGAGCAATCAAAGTTATTTGGAGCAATGTATGGTGAATAATGTGAGTACTCCAATTAATGTTACTGTTAGTTGCTGTTGAGTTGATTCCTACTCATATTAACCCTACATAAGTATGCAGAGTAGAATTGCTCCATAGAGTTTGCAAGGCTCTGACCTTTAAGAAGCAGATCATTAGGGCTGTCTACTGAGACACCTAGGGGGCAGTTGATCCACCAACTTAAGTGACTAGTAGTTGAGTGTTGAACCATTTACACTATACTACCCAAGAATTCCTTTCAATTAGTTAATAGGGAAGGCTAATTTTGATTAAAGTGTTTAAATAACTATAAAATGATGAAATCATGTTTTCTTTTTTGTTCTGAAAAAAATTTAAAGCTGTGATTTTGCCATGTTCCTAGCCCTTCTTTACAGCTTTTGGGATAGAACCCTCAACCACTTGAGCAAAGAGGTGTTGATTCTAACCTGTTGTTTGGTGCCATTGAGCAGGTTCCTAATCAACAGAACAAAAACTGCCTGGTGCTGTACCACCCACACAATTGTTGCTGTGTTTGAACCTATTGTTGCAGTTACCTTACCAGCCCATCTTTTTGAGGACCTCCTTCTTTGTTGCTGATGCTCTCCTTTACCAACAATGATGTCCTCCTCCAGGGACTGATCGCTCCTGATAATGTGTCTAAACTACTTGAGATGATGTCTTGCCATTCTCATTTCTAAGTTCCTAGCCTAGAGATCACTATTTTCCCCACTGCAAATTGAAAAGCTCAAGGATGATTTCTTTCAGGACCAGCCTTACCATCTCTAATCTGTAAAGAAACGGTTAGTGCCATAAATCAGTGTGGGAGCTAGAGAGTCACCTCTGAATTTAAATGTGGTATTTACCAAAGTTCCCCTGATTTGTTTTGAAAAGATGATCCATAAAGTGACTTAAACTCTTGAAAATTTGCATTCATCTACAGGAAGAGACACATTGGCCAAAAAAAGGCTTTGTAAAAAATCACTCTGGTAGCACACTGCCTAAGGCATCTGACTGCAAACCAGAAGGTTGGTGGTTCAACCCCATCAGCCACTCTGCAGAAGCAAGACTGGGCAATCTACTTCCGTAAAGATTTAACACCTCAGAAACTCAGTGAGGGTTGCTAAGAGTTGGAATCAACTTGATGGCAGTGGGTTTAGTTTGGTTTGGTTGGATCATCACAAGCTACCAAAATTCCAAAATGTACCACAACATCAGCCTAGCATTTAGACTTGAAAGCTTCAACCCCTTATTTTTCTTTTCTTTTTTTAAAGGATTTTAAAATCTTTCCCTTATGTTTTCAAGCTGTCATGTATTTCTACCTTTGCCTGGGTCTTTCAACTTTTTCTGCCAAGTAGACATCAAGTAGGCTTTTGTAAAATGTATCATCATCATCATCATAACAAATTAACCTTTATTTAATAACTTAGAAAATGTGACATAGTATTCCGAAGGTTTGTAAGATACATTTCACTCATCTGCTTTCTGTATCTGTACCTTTGTAGCACGGTGAATTGCTTGGTATGGCCCTTCTAGCCATGGTCTTTGTGATGTGCACCAGGTAACTGGGTTGTTTTTATTGTTGAGTCACTTCTGACTCATAAGCAACTCTGTGTAAAACAGAACGTAACACTACCTGGTCCTGCACCATCCTCACAACCGTTGCTATGCTTGAACCCATTGTTGCAGCCAATGTGTCAATCATTCTCATTCAGGATCATCCTCTTTTTTGCTGACCCTCTACTTTACCACACATTATATCCTTCTACAGGAACTGGTCCCTTCTGACAACATGACCAATGTACAAGAGACAAATTTTGGCCTTTCTTGCTTGACTGGATGGGATTATGCAAATATGAGGTGCTTGTGGAGCACCAAGGGCATTAGATAGCTTGCTAATAATGTAAAAAAATCTGCATGGCACCTATGTGGGGTGGGATCATGTAAATAAGGTGTATGGGACCTTAACAAAGGGAGTGGTCAGTTTTGACATCATGCTGGGGTTAAAAAGAGCCATCCCAGAAGAGGAAAGAAGGAAACCTGACTACCATCAAGAAAGAAGAACCAGGAGTGGAGCACATCCTTTGTACCTGCGATCCCTACACTGAACCTTCTTAACCCAAGGAACAGAGACAGAGCTGTAACATTTTCCTGAGAAAGCGAGAGATGGTGTAACACAGTGGCAGATAAATGACAGCAGGACCAGGGTACCCAGTAGGAGACCCAGCAGGAGACAACACAGTGGGCTTCCAGACCTACAAAATGAGAAAACTAAATGCCTTCGAGCAGGAGTGTTGCTGGTGGAGTGGGGTGCCTCCAGGCACTTGGAGCAAATATTGTTGACCCATGGAGCTTGAGATGAGTGCCTTCAGGCCAAGGCTTACTGTCAGAGTGGGGTGACTCTGAGCACTTTTTTGCGAGGCTAAAACCTTTGTAACACTTGCTTAAGCAGGGCAGAGGCCAAAGCTCAGAGAAAGGCGTGTCTAGGGCCACTGCTGAGAAGAAGCTGCTTGATCAAAGAACTATATTCTGAATAATTTCTGATCTTGAATTGTAACCTGTTAAGTTTCTAATAAACCCCATAATTGTGAGTATTGTTTGAGTTCTCTGAGGCCATTGCAGTGAATTATTGAGCCCAGCAGAAAAGTAGAGAGAGCCAGGGAAGGACAGTTATTGTCAGAATTAGTAAAATGGTTGGAGGCTAAAGGCATGCTTGGACTCTACCTCATGAGAATCAACCTTGGGCTGTTGATTTTGATCCTTCACCCCTCTTTATGAAGGTAGAGGAGGTCAGAATCCCCTGTCATGACATTCTTTGGACCTTATAAGGATATGTAAACATATTTTACACCAAATTTGGTAATTATGTCTAATGGGAATTAAAAACATGAATTATTTTTAAATAGTCACTAAACAATAAAATAAGATAAATAAGATAAATGAAATTGTGAAGAATTAAAGAGAGATTTATTGTTTTAAAAAAAGAAAAATTGTCTTCTAATAGTTATATATAACTATACCAATGTTATGATTAGCCTATTTAGAACACTAGTTTATATTGTTATAGATTTATCTTGTTAAAAACAGTATATTTTTTTCTTTCCAAACCATTTTTGTTCAGGAACATTAAAGGAACTACATGAACACTAACTAACATACATCAGTTTTTTTTAGATTATGGATTAAACCCTTTTGATCTGAAAATATCTAAAATTTAATATTTTATGTTAAATTAACAATTATAGAAAATTTTAGAGTATTTTCAAACAAAGTTCTTTTATTATAATTTTCTGCTTCAATTAACTAGCTTTATGGTAGTGTACATTTCTTTTTCAATGTTGGCTTACATTTGAGTTTAGGATGTTTATTAGTGTGACAAATTGGGTGGTCTTTTAATTAATATTACTGCTCAGGTTTGTAAACAGTGCACGCTTTGTATAACCATTTAAAAATTATGCACTAATTCATTCAGTTATTTAAGAATAATTTTAAAAGATAATTGTTATCATTTGTTAAACTAGAAAGATCATTAGTTTAAAATACATTCTTAAAAATGAAATGAATCAGGGTAAGTTTATAGTTCACTGTGTAGCTCATTGATAAATATTTAGTCTATAGTTTTCTTCTATTTCTACATGTTTAGTTAAGAATTGTCTTTAATTTGGTAAGCAGTATGCTATTCAGGAATACAAAGAAACCACATGAAGCATTTATAAATATCTAATAATTTTTTAAAAAAAGGAATATTTTTAAAAGTCATGAAAACAGATATTCCCACTAAAGCAAACATTTGTATCCACAATAAATTTCTTTGTTCTTTATATGTGCTTAAATTTAAACTTTAAAATGCATAATTCTTTCAGAGACCAAGAGAATAAAGCTTAACAATTGTGGAGTGTTCATTATATATACTGTTGTTCTTAGATACTGTGGAGCTATGTACAAAAGAGAAAAACACTGCTTAGTCCTGTATTATCCTTGCAATTGTTTGAGGTCATTGATGCAGCCATTTTGCCAGTCCATCTTGTTAAAGATCTTCCTCTTTTTTGCTAACTCTTTTATTCATAGTCCACCTTCTCATGCACTTGAGGAGATTGAAAATAATCATGATTTGGATCAGACACACATTAGTCTTCAAAGTGATACCTTTGCTTTTTAACACTTTTTGGTGATCTTTCTTCACCTCTCATCTGTCAGTTTGTCATATTGTGCTGGGTTTTTCATGTTTCTGTGAAGCTAGAGTCTATGCTACTGGTATTTCAGGTACCAGAAGGGTCACCCATGGTGGGCAAGTTTCAACAGAACTTCCAGACTGAGAGAGACTTGGAAGAAGGAAGGGGCCATTGATTTCTCCATGAATTGACTGGTGAAAACCTTATAAATAGCAGTGAAACACTGTCTTATATAATACTGGAAAACTTTACGAAGAGCCCTAAAACATTGTCTGATATAGTGCCAGAAGATGAGACCCTCAAGTTGGAAGGCACTCAAAATATGACTAGGGAAAAGCTACCTCCTCAGAGTAGAGTTGATCTTAACGATGTGGTTGGCAGTAAGCTTTCAGGACCTCCATTTGCTGATATGGCATGACTCAGAATGAGAGAAAAAGCAGCAAATATCCTTTAATAATTGAAACATGGAATGTACAAAGTATGAATCTAGGAAAATTGGAAGTTATCCAAAATGAAATAGAATGCATAAAGTTAAATATGCTAGGCATTAAGGAGTGAAAATGGTCTGGCTTTGGCCAATTTGAATCAGACAACAATATTATCTACTATACTGGAATGACAAATTTTTCTAAGAGGAATGGTATGGCATTCATCATCACCAAAAATGTTTCAGGATCCATCCTGAAGTATAATGCTGTCAGTGATAGGATAATGTCCATATACCTACAAGGAACACCAGTTAATAATATTATTATTCAAGTTGCACATGAACTACCAAAACCAAAGATGAAGAAATTGAAGATTTTTACCAACTTCTGCAGTCTGAAATTTACCAAACATACAGTCAAGATATGTTGATTATTATTGGTGATTGGAATGCAAATGTTGGAAACAAAGAAGAATCACCAGTAGTTGGAAAATATGGCCTTGGTGATAGAAATGACACCAGAGATCTCATGAGTGAATTTTGTAAGACCAGCAACTTATTCATTGCAAATACCTTTTTTCAGCAATATAAATGACAGCTATACATGTGAACATCACCAGATGGAATACACAGAAATCAGATCAACTACATCTGTGGAAAGAGGCCATGGAGAAGCTCACTATCTTCAGCCAGAACAAAGTCAGGAGATGACTGTGGAGCAGAACATCAACTGCTCATATGCAAGTTCAAGTTGAAGTTGAAGAAAATTAAAACAATTACATGAGAGCCAAATTATGACCTTGATTATATCCAACCTGAATTTAGAGACCATCTGAAGAATAGATTTGATGCATTGAACACCAGTGACCGAAAACCAGAGGAATCGTGGTATGACATCAAGAAAATCATCCATGAAGAAAGCAAAAGGTCTTTTAAAGACAAGAAAGGAAGAAAAGACCAAAATGATGTCAGAAGAGACTCTGAAACATTTTCTTGAATGGAGAGTCACTAAAGCAAATGGAAGAAATGTCAGGATAAACAAACTGAACAAAGCATTTAAAAGAGCAGCTCAAGAAGACAAATTCAATTATTATAATGAAATGTGCAAAGACCTGGAGCTAGAAAACGAAAAGTGAAGAACATACTCTGCATTTCTCAAGCTGAAAGACCTGAAGGAAAAAAAAAAAACAAGCCTTGAGTTGCAGTATTCAAAGATCTATGGGGAAAATAGTGACTGATGCAGGAAATAACAAAAGAAGATGGGAGGAATACACAAAGTCACTGTACCAGAAAGAACTGGTTGATGTTCATCTATTTCAGGAGGTGGCATATGATCAAGAACCAATGGTGTTGAAAGAAGAAGTTGAAGCTGCACTGAAGGAATTGGTGGAAACAAGGCTCCAGGAATTGATGGAATACCCATTTACATGTTGCAATAAACAGATGCCAGGCTGGAGGATCTTACTTGTCTATGTCAAGAAATTTGGAAAGCAGCTACCTAGCCAACTGACAGGGAAAGATACATATATGTACCCATACCAAGGAAAGGTGATCAAACAGAAGGTAGAAATTATCAAACAATATCATTGTGATAGTTAGAGCTGTGTGTCAACTTGACTGGACCACAATTCTTTGTGGTTTAAGCTGTTGTGATGTGGTTATTCCCGTGATGGGATCAGATGATTATGTTTTGAGCAGGCAATCTGTTGAAAGGGAGTTTCCCTAGGGGTATGGCCTGCTTCCAGTATATCTATGGGCATTCTGGG
The DNA here is from genome assembly GCF_000298275.1 of Orycteropus afer afer. Taxonomy (NCBI): domain Eukaryota; kingdom Metazoa; phylum Chordata; class Mammalia; order Tubulidentata; family Orycteropodidae; genus Orycteropus; species Orycteropus afer. The sequence continues at coordinate 2,325,337 of NW_006921865.1, read as the reverse complement.
AAAAGAAACATTCTTCTGTGGATCAGGATTCTGTTGTGCTGCCTACAACTGTCCATGAGTGAACAATCCACCATTCAGCCTGGAGATCTTAGATTCCTCATTCATTGGAGTCAACAGTCGGTGTACTGCCTGCCAGCCTTGAGCTGCTCAACCCCTGCAGCTGCAAGAGTTGGGAAAAGCTTCCAGCTTGACGTGGAAAAGCCTCCAGCTTGACGTGGAAAAGCCTCCAGCTTGACGTTTGATCCAGGAACTTGGGACTTGCCAGCTTCTATAAGTGTGTGAGCCATTTTCCTAAGATAAATTTCTATATATATGCATATATATATATATATATAAGCTTTACTGGTTTTGTTTCTCTAGAGAACCTAGTCTAATACAATCATTAATATCACACACTAGTAAAATCTTGTTGAAGATAATTCAAAAATGGTTGTAGCAGTATATTGACAGGGAACTTCCAGAAATGCAAGGTGGATTCAGAAGAGAACATGGAACAAGGGATATCACTACTGATGTTGGATGAATCTTGGCTGAAAGCAAAGAATACCAGAAAGAGGTTAACTTGTGTTTTATTGACAATGCAGAAGCATTCAGTTGTGTGGATCATAACAAATTGTGGATAACATTCAGAAGAATGGGAATTCCAGAGCACTTAATTGTGCTCATGGGGAACTGTACAGACACTAGGAGGCTGTCTTTTGAACAGAACAAGGGGATACTGCATGGTTTCAAATTCAGGAAGGGAGTGAATCAGGGGTATATCCTTTCACCTTACTTTTTCAGTTGGTATGCTGAGCAAATAATCTGAGAATCTGTAGTATGTGAAGATGACATCGCATCAGGATTGGAGGAAGACTCATTAACAACCCTAAATATACAGACAACATAACTCTGCTCACTGCAAGTGCAGATGACTTGAAGCAATTACTAATGAAGGTTAAAGATTACAGTTTGCAGTATAGATTGCACCTCAATATAAAAAAATGAAAATCCTCACTACTGGACCAATAAGCAGCATCATAATAAATGGGGAAAAGATTGATGTTAAAAATTTCAAACTATTTGGATCCACGATTAACATGGAAGCAGAAGTCAGGAAATCATATGACGTATTGCACTGGGCAAATCTGCTGCAAAAACTCTTTACAATGCTGAAACACAAAGATGTCTCTTTGAAGACTAAGGTGCACCTAACCCAAGCCATGGCATTTTCAGTAGCCTCATATGAAAGTAAAAGCTGGACAGTGAATAAGGAAGACCTAAGAAGAGTTGATGCTTTTGAGTTGTGGTGTGAGAGAAGTATACTGAAATACCATGGATCTCCAGAAGGACTACCAAATCTGTCCTGGAAGAAGTACAGCCAAAATGCTCCTTAGAAGTGAGAACGGCCAGACTTCATCTCACTTACTTTGGTCATATTGTCAGAAGAGACCATTCTCTGGAGAAGAATGTCATGCTTGGTAAAGTGGAGGGTCGAGAAGAGGAAAGCCCTCAAGAGATGGATTGGCACAGTGGCTGCAACAATGTGCTGAGGTATAGCAAGGATTTTGATGCTGGTGCCCAACTGGGCAATCTTTCATTCTGTTGTTCATAGGTTTTCTATGAGATGGAACTGACTCAGCAGCATATAACAACAATATAGGTCTTTTGCAACATATTATCCCAGTGAATACATCACTTTGTTTCTTGACTGCTGCTTCCCTGGGCATTGATTTTGGATTCAAGTAAAATGAACTCCTCAAAAACTTCAATATTTTCTCCATTTATCATACTGTTGCTTATTGGTCCATTTGTGAGGGTTTCTGTTTTCTTTATGTTGAGGTATAATCCGTACTAAAGTTGTTTCAAGTTCTCTTCACTTTCAGCAAGCAAGATTGTTATCTTCTGCATATTGCAGTTTGTTAATAAGTCTTCCTTCTATCCTATGCTGCATTTTTCTTCATTTAGTCCAGTTTCACAGATCATTTGCTCAGCATACAGATTGAAGAAATATGCTGAGTCATAAAACTCAGCCTACTTTGAGTATGCTTTGCATAGTTAGTAAAACACAGTTAAATGTCTTTCTGGTATTCTGTGCTTCCAGCAAGATCCATGTGACATCAGCGATGATATTTCTCATCCCATAGCCTCTTCTGAATCTAGCTTCAATTTCTGGCAGTTCCCTATTGCACCATTTTTAATTATCTTTACAACAATTTCACTTGCATTTGATACTAATTTATGGTGTTATTCAAAGATTTCTATATTCCATTGGATCACCTTTGAAATGGGCACAAGTATATATCTCTTCCAGTTGATTGGCCAGGAGGCCGTCTTCCAAATTTCTTGATGTAAACAAGTGAGGGCTTCCAGAGTTGCATCGGTTTAATGAAACATCTCAATTGGTATTCTGTCAATCCCTGGAGCCTTGTTTTTTCACCATTGTCTTCAGTGAACCTTAAACTTCTCAGCACTGTATGTTCTTAATCATATACTAACTTCTGAAATAGTTGAATGTTGACTAATTCTTTCTGAATACATTGAATATGTATTCCTTCCATCTTCTTTTGATACTGCCTGCATCGTTCAATATTTTGCCCATAAAATCTTCCAGTATTTTAACTCGAGGTCTGAGTTTCTCATTAGTTCTTTCAGCTTGAAAAATGCTGAATGTGTTATTACTTTTTGCTTTTCTAACTCCAGGTCTTTGTACATTTCATTATACTAATTTACTTTGTCTTGTCAAGCCATCTTTTGACATCTTGTGTTCAGCTTTTTTACTTCATCATTCCTTCCATTCACTTTAGCTATGTTCCACTCAAGAGCAAGTTTCAGACTGTCCCTTCTGACATCTATTTTGATCTTCTCTTTCTTTCCTTTCTTTTTAATTACCTTTTTCTTTCTTCACGTATGATATCCTTGATAGCATCTCCCAACTCATCTGGTCTTCAGCCAGTTTTCAATACATGAAATCTATTATTGAGATGGAGTATAAATTCAGGTGGGATATACTCAGGGTTATGCTTTGGCTCTCATGGACTTAATTTTAATTTCCTTCTGCTTCAACTTGGATTGAAAAGGAGAAATTGATTATCTGTTCTGCATTCATCTCCTGGCCTTGTTCTGCTTAATAATAGTGAGACTGTCTATCAAGTCTATCCACAGATGTCAGTTTGATTCCTGAGTTCCACTTTGTGAAGTCCATCTGTATAGTTGCCATTTATCTTGTTGAAAAAAGGTATTCACAATGATTAAGTCATTCATCTTGCAAAGTTCTGTCATGTGATCTCCAGCATCATTTCTGTCACCAAGATATATTTTCCAACTTCTAATCCTTCTTTTTGTTTTCAAATGTGGCATTCCAATTACCAGTAATCATCTATGGATCTTGATTGCTTGTTTGATCAATTTCAGACCACAGAAGTTGGCAAAAATCTTCATTTTTTTCATCTTTGGTATTGGTGGTTGGTGTGTAAATTGGAATAGTAGTTACATTAAGTGATCTTCCTCATAGGTGAATTGATATTATCCTATCACTGACAGGGCTGTACTTCAGTATAGTTCTTGAAATGTTCTTTCTGAGAATCAGTGCAATGCTGTGACTCTTCGATTTGTCATAGTTACTATAGTAGACCATATGATTGTTCAATTCAAAATGGCAAATACCAGTCCATTGGAGCTCACAAATGCCTAAGACATTATTCTTTAGTGTTCCATTTCATTTTTGACAACTTCCAATTTTCCATGATTCATATTTCTGTGTGCCATGTTCCATTTACTAGTGAATGTTTACAGCTGTTCTCATTGTGAGTCAATCCATGTCAACAAATGAAGTTCCCAAAAAATGTACTGCTTCTATGCCATTAAGGTTGAGTTTACTCTGAGGAGGCTGCTCTTCCCCAGGCATATTTTGAGTACCTTCCAACCTGAGTGGCTCATTTTCAAGCATCATATCAGATTGTGTTCTTCTACTATCCATAAAGTTTCAATGGCCATATTTTTGGAAGTCTATCAGCAGGTGTTCCTTCCCATTCTGTCTTACTCTGAAAGCTCCACTGAAAGGTTATATTTTATATTGGCATGGTCTGCATGAGTGACCCTGATGTTTGAACACTTGTGACGTAGCTTCCAGTATCACAGCAGCACACAAGCTACCACACTATGACAAACTGCCAGACAACTGGTGGTCACTATGTACAAAGCATTATATTGAATTCTATACATACATCATTTCTTCTAGTAACCATAAAAGTCATGAGACAGGTGTTCTTATTATATTCTGTTTATGGTAGAACTAATTGAGACACAGAGAGAGTTAATTATGTACTCAAGCTGATAAGTGGTAAAGCTGTTTTTATGTCTAAGGACAGGTATAGTAACTAGGCTTGTTATTACTATTTTTAAGTGCATAGACAGACTAATGGTTTTTTAAGTTATAAACCAAGGGAAAAAACACAGAATTTAACCATGGGATAGCTGTTTTTAGCTGCTATATAGTTGTCCCCAACTCATGGCATTCCAGTGCCCAGTGGAATGAAAGGCTGCCTAATCCCATGATCAATTGTGAATCCAACCATTATGATGTTTAGAGTTTTCATTGACTGATTTTTTAAAACAAACCACCAGATCTTTTTCTTAGTCTTAGTCTGAAAGTTTCACTGAAACCTATTCTTCATCATTGCAACACACAAACCTCTACTGATAAATGAAGGGTAACTGTATTTGAGATATATTGCCAGGGAATTGAAACTGGGCCTTTAGCATGGAAGGTGAAGATTCTACCACTGAACCTCCAATGTCCTCAGCTATAGGATTGTGATACAAAAGGTGTTCACTTCATTATGAAAGCTTATTTCAAATACAGATGATCTTTAAAAAAAAGGTGAGATTTAAGGCTAGCATTTTCCAAAAGTATACAGTCTTTTATTTTGTTCTTAATGATTTTAGATGAAAAGTATTTTCAATATTTTCCTTTTTATTTAAGAAATATTTTCATATTTAGAGCACTTTCAAAATCTTCTGCTTATAGAAACTAATGCATGGATCTCAATGGAGAAGCTGAGGCTCCAATGTAGAGACTGTGCCTTTTCTCTAGCAGAAAACAATGGCTATAAATTCATTGTCAATAAATATGCACATCTATTAAATCACAGCAAATTAGTTCCTAAAGCTTTTGCTATTTTAGATGTACTAGTGGAGCTACTTGAGTATATCGATTTAAACAAGATAGATTTCAAAATATTGTAAGACAAAATTTTACACTGAAACTACTTAAAAGTTCTTCCAAATGATTAATTTCAAAATGACCCAAATGATAGGCTGCTCTTTGAAGGAGTGTGCACTGTGCTTCTCTGCCTAGTGTCTCTTCATTCTTTCAGTTGCTGTTAAGTCTTCTAGATTCCAAAATGGTAACCCTACAATGCTCCATTTGACATGCCCCCATTCAGAAGATTGTGCTTGCAATTTTTTTTTCTTAATTTGATGTCTTAAATCTTCACCATTGACTTCTTCCTACATACTAAAATAGGCAAAAATCAAAATTTAATTTTGGGAATATCTATTAAGATCCTGTGTCCAATATATTCAGTGCAGAAAAAGAAAAGGAAATAATGGCAGGTATCTACAAACATTTGTTTTTCTTTTATTTTCTGCTTTTTGATGTGTAAACAATAGAAGTGGATCAGAGACCTATGGATCAGACTCCTATGTTTGTAAAGCTGAGAGGTAGTGTAGAAATTTTCAGTATTTTGAATAATATCATAATACTTATTTATACCATCAAAAGTTAACTCAGTAAATAAAAATACACCCAATCACTAACTTTACCAAGGTGAATAACAAGAAATAGTGCAGTCTTATTTTGCTCCTTAAAGTATTTCTCAAAGTGAAAGTGCTAGATAAAGGTGCTAGAAAAAAGAGACTGTTACATATTTGAAAACTGTGTGATGGAATATAATGACAAATATTCACTTGTATTCCAAAAAAGTGACTTCAAAAATTCTAATAAAATTTGGGGATTTAACAAATGTATTTGAAACACTTTACAGTTAGTAAGTGATGTAGGAAGAACATCCAAGGATGAGAGAACAGTATATTGCAAGAAAAAAAGTATTCTCAATAAGCTGATAATAAATACCAAAACCTATGACAGGGGAACATACTCAAAATAAATTCTTTCAAAGAAAAAGCTGGCTCCTTCAATAGCTGTAGATGACAACTATAGCAAAATTAGTAGTTGCTTTGCCAGTCATTTAAAGTAAAAAAAAAAAAAAAAAAAGGCAGAATGTTATCAAGTTACATTTTTTGAACTGCTACTTTCATATAAAGTCACAGAAATTGTCATTAAGTATTTTTTAAAATTTTTATTACAAAAGCATATGTTTTCGGGAGCTCTGGTAGCATAGTGGCTAAGACACTTGCCTGCTAACCAGACGGCTGGCGGTTCAAACCCACCAGCCACTCCTCGGAAGGAAGGTTGGGCAATCCTACTTCTGTAGTGATACTGCCTCGGAAACCCAAGGAGGGGTTGCTATGAGTCGGGTCCGACTCGACGGCACATAACAGCAACAACAACAATGTTTTCACAACTATTTCTTAAATGAAATCCTAAACTTTGATATAAGTATATACAATATAGGAAAATATTACTATATGTATGTATATATACACTCACATAGATATACATACTCCTTCTTTCATTCTATTTTTTTATATCTAGGTCTTTAGGTTTCTGAGGATCTTTTTTGTTTTGTTTTTGTTTGTAATATATGGAATTTGTGTTTCTTTTCTCTATGTTTTACCCTCTCTTTAGTTGAGTAATATTTAAGTTATTTACTCATGCCTTTTCCATTCATTTTTATGAAGTTCACCAAAAGGTACAATATGCTTTTGAAAGCCCCTCTTTATTTTGTCCACCTGTTTTTGCCCTGCCCTCTACTAGGTGGGAGTGAAGGGGATGGATGGCCTTGTCATTTCACTATTGCCAAGTGACCTTTCCAATTCAAATGAATTTAACTTTCATTTTAAACCATCCCCACAACATGTAGATTGTGCCTTTTCTCTTAAAAACAACATCAGCAGCAACAACAACAACAGCAACAAAAAACACTAAACACTGCCATTGAGATGATTCTGACTCATAGAGACCCTATAGGATAGAGTAGAACTGCCCCACAGGGTTTCCAAGGCTATAAATCTTTACATAAGTAGAGCAGCTGGAGACTTTGAACCTCCGACCTTTTGGTTAGCAATGAAAGGCCTTAACCACTGCATCACTAACGTTCCTTCACTTTTTCTCTAGCAGGAAACAATTGCTATATTTTCATTTTCAAATGAACAGGTACATCTATCTCAATTACAGCAAATGTTTCCACAGCTTTTGCACTTATGCAACAGGAAGGCTGCTTATACATATGTCCATTTAAATAAGATAGATTTCAAAATATTATAAGACAGAATTTCACATATCTTGTAGAAACTACCTCAAAGTTCTTTGAAATGATGAGTTTGAAAATGACCCAAATGACAGGCAACTCTCTAGAGCAGTATACATCATGCTTCTATGCCTCATCTCTTGCTTGGACTCTCATAATAGGTCTTTTCAGTTGTTCTAATGACTCCTCTAATTCCACACAAAATTTAGAGGAACTTTTGGAAAACACCGAATGATGCCCTTCATTTATTTCGTGTGAGTGGTTTATCATTATACTTCAGCCAAAATCTCACTACCATCTAGGATTCTTGAATGATCTGGTTCCAGTTACCTCTCTAATTTTATCTGAGACCATTCCATTCCTGTCCTCACTCACTGAATTTTGGTACCTTCAGAATGCCAGGCTTTTTTCCAAGCTTAAAACCTTAGCAGACTTTGTTCCCTTTTGTAGAATGACATTGCCCTGGTATTATGCATGGCTGACACTTTCTCTTCATTAAGGTTTCAGCTTAAATGCCACACACTCAGTGCAGCTTTCAATGCACTGTAACTAAATATTCTGGCTCACAGTCTATTTTAGGACCTTGTTTGTTTCCTTTCCATCATTTCAGATACAGTAAATGCTAGTTTATTTAATCGTTTATTGTTTTCCCCTTTTTCATGTTTGTCTTTTTATTTGTTGTTTATTGTATACCTTGTCCTTTGGAGAGTGACTGGCCATTCAGTGAAGGAATAAATAAAAGAACAGGGTAGGTCTTTTTTGATGTCATGGAATAATCTTATAAGTAATGCTTTCCTAAAACCAAAGAGAAATATTAGAAAAATATTTAAGTTAATTTAATTAATCTTGTTTGTGGACATGGAGACTAATGAACAAATTTAAGAGCTATTGGGTGCTAAAATGTGGAATACTTGGTTTACCTTTACACCAGGAGGAAGAGGGAAAAATAGGTCTATGTAAATCCAAGGTTTCTGGTTTGATCAGCAGGGTGAATAGAGAACACTATGGAAGAACTAAATTATGGTATCCATGTAGAAATTCTGAGTTGACAGTAGGATATATGATTCTTCTGATCAGGAGGAAGCTATAATGATGAAAGTTGTCTGCATCTGGTTGGCAAATGTAGCCATATGTGTGGTAGAGATTTCCTCTGAAGAGCAAAGAGAGAATGTCAAGACATGGACTGGGGAGACCTCAAGTCAGGTTTCAGAGGATGAACCGGTGAAAAAATTGAGAGGAGAAAAAGGAAGGGCAAAAGATGTGGTGTCTTGAAAAATAAATTGAATATTTCTGAAATGGAAGCGTTTCTTTCAAGTCCTATATTTACTTCATTTCTATATGACAGTTATTAACAGCAGGAAGAAAGCTGTTTTAAGTATCTCGTAAAATTACTAAAATATTTAAATGTTGGGGGGAAAGATGAATAGCGTTGTTGTTGTTGTTATATGCCCTCAAGTCGGACCCAACTCATAGCGACCCCTCCTTGGTTTTCCGAGGCAGTATCACTACGGAAGTAGATTGCCCCATCTTCCTTCCAAGGAGTGGCTGGTGGGTTTGAACCGCCAGCCTTCTGGTTAGCAGTCAAGTGCCCTAGGCACTAGCTACCAGAGCTCCCATGAATAGCATTAGCTCCATTTATATGAAAATTCAAGTTCAATTTAGTAAATACACTTGTTGTTATGTGCCATTGAGTCAGACCCAACTCATAGCAACCCCTCCTTGGGTTTCTGAGGCAGTATCACTACGGAAATAGGTTGCCCCATCTTCCTTCCGAGGAGTGGCTAGTGGGTTTGAACAACCAGCTTTCTGGTTAGCAGTCAAGTAAGTGCCTTAGACACCATGCTACCAGAGCTTCTAGTAAATACAGTAGCCATACTTAAATGTGCCTGAAACATTTGTAAATAAATAATATTTGATTCCATCACTATTTTGATTATAGGAAATGATCTGATTTCAGTCATATATTTTAGGTCTCGTTTGAAAAGAATAGTAAACTAACTACAGTCAGAAATTGAAAAGAATCAAATGCTAAATTTTATCTGTATACGTTATATTGATAGTCTCCTCTAGTGAAACTTTAGAGTATTCTTTTATTAATACAGAGCGTTGTAGAATGTAAGTTTTTAACTTCAATCTGAATTTAAGAGGTCAGATTTTAAACTTGGATTAAAATGTGGACTAGCTCTGGTGGCGTAGTGCCTAAGGCGTTTGACTGCTAATCTGAAGGCTGGTGGTTCAAACCCACCAGCCACTCCTTAGAAAGAAGATTGGGCAATCTGCTTCCATAGAGATACCGCCTCGGAAACCCAAGGAGGGGTCGCTATGAGTAGAATAGTGAGATGGTAGTGAGAGAAAAAAAAAAAAGGCTTACACTTTGGATAAATGGTAGCTTATACATTATGAACCCTCGTTGAATGTTTTATTAATGTGATTTGAAAGATATTTTTCTTATTATTCAATCTGTAGTTTTATTCGTTCACATACTTCTCAGAAACAGCAGATAACTATCTGTGCAAAAAGAGGTGAACTGACTTGTCAGCTTAGTATTTGTTTGTCTAAATTATGATCCATTAGAACTAAGTTTGTCCAAACAAGTTTTAACAAGTACTTGTGACATATTTCCAATTTAGCAAAGGAGCAATGGATTAGGTTTTTTCCTCAAATAAGCTATTATGTTTCCAAGAGAATGTGGCTTGATAAGGGGGCATTTGTGTTATCCCTAAAAGTAAGTGGTTTCCCAAAAATCAGTAAATGATATTCCTTACAGAAAAATTGTATGAATCCTTAATGATAAGTTAGATTTGGTGATAATTTGGTTACTTTTCCATCCAGTTTATTTACTAACTGTATACACCTCAGCATACTTAAATACTTAGGAGCACACGCTAGACATATGTATCCTGCTCCCAGAATCATAGTGGAATTGTGGTCCAAAATCAGGAACGTAGAAAATAAGAAGATAAATAAATGAATGATAAAGAAGCATATATAAAATTTGCTCACATTTTTTAAACAAGTATAAATGCTTTTGCTACTCTGGAATAATTCTCATTATAGGTTTTAATTATAAGAAGAAATTTACGAGCTCCATGGTTAGTAAAAATACAAAATGATTTTTTTTTTTCAGACACAGTACTTCTGTTTAAATAATTCAACTTTGTTTTATTCAACATTGTTTCATAGCAACAAATTCTCCTCCCTGCCACTTTAGTAACAAATCTGGAATCCTTTAGGCACAGAAGCACATAAACAACAAGAAATTCATCTGGAATTAATTTCAATATACAAAAGAAGTGTGCCTTAGAATTTGCAAAATTCCTTGCAAATATCAGA
>NW_006921865.1:2308123-2311712 GCF_000298275.1 Orycteropus afer afer | reverse complement strand
CTCTTGCTTTCTTCATGGATAATGTTCTTGATATCTTCCCATAATTCATCTGGCTTTCGGTCATTGGTGTTCAATGCATCAAATCTATTCTTTAGATAACATAGTACATGCTTTACGTATATTATTTAATGCCATCCCATACTTCAAGTTTATTTCAAAAGCCTTGATTGAAATTAAACATATAAGATTATGATAATATTGTAAACAATTTTTGTATATCAATGATAGTATTAAAATGTAGGACATCACAGTGGATAGGTCAGATGATATGCTTAATATCAAACTTAATTAAAACACATATGTAGTGTCATACTGGCATGAGGGCAGACAAAATGTTTAGTAAAACAAACTCAAAAGTCCAAAAATAGACCTACTATATAAGATCATGTGATTTACAGCAAGGGTGGCATAGCAGTACAGTGGGGGAAGAGTGAACTTTTCAGTAAATGGTGCTGGATCAATTAAATAATTAAAAAATATATAGAATTTTGACCCTTACTTTACACCATACTCAAAAATAAATTCTAATTTAATTGTAGGTCTAAATGTGAAAAGTAGAAAAATGAAATGAAAAGATAACATAGTACATCTTTGTCAATTGGTGGTGGTAAAGATATTTTTAAAGATTAGACTAGAAATGCTACTTCATTGAAAAAAATCATAGGAAAGAAAAGAAAACTTTTCATTAAAATTAAAAAGTTCTGTTCATGAGAAAACACCCTTAAGGGAGTGAAAATACAAGCTATGTAGTGGAAGAAGAAATGTAGTCCATAAATTCCACACAGGAGTCCACATATTCAATACAGAATATATTAAGAACTTTTATAAATCAATATGAAAAAGACAGCCAACAAAAATGAATAAAAGACTGGAATTGGCACTTCTTGAAAGAAGGTCGCCCAAAACTGTGAAAAAGTACTGATCATTAGTCTTCATAGTCCTACACCTTAAAACTGCAAAGAGATATTATCACATAACCATCCAAATGGCTAAAATTTAAAAACTGACTGTACTATGTAAGAAGCCCTGGTTGCACAGTGGTTAAAGCATTCATCTCTAAAGAAAAGATTGGTGGTTTGAACTCATCAACTTCTCCACCACAGAAAGATGTGGTGTTTTGCTTCTGTAAAGATTTACAACCTTGGAAACCTGATGAGAAAGTTCTACTCTGCCCTATAGGGTCACTATGAGTTAGATTAGAATCAACTGGCCAGCAGTGGAATAAAGCTAATTATATGCAGAGACGGCCCAAGATGGCAGCTTAGTCAAATGCACTCTCCCCACAGCAAAGATCTGAAAAAACAAATGTAACCGATAGAAATGGCAGTCCTGGAACCCTGAGCATTAAATGGATGGGTGAAAAATGAGATCAGACACTAATTATTGGGAGAAACTGAATGAAAACAGTTATCAAGGAGAGTTATGGATCAGAAGTCCTCAGCCAACTGGGCCAATGCAGCAAGGTCATCTTGAGACGAAGTGAACAACAACTCCAGATGATGACAGGAAGGCAGCTTCATGGAATTCCTAGTAGGAAATAGAAACTGTGTAGACAAATATGGAGTGAAGCTGGTGAGCAGGACTTGAACCAGATCTAAGAAATTAAAATATAGGAAGGAAAGAGAGGAACTATGCCAAGTAATTTGCAAGACAGCTACCTGGACAACTGACTGGAAGAGATCCCTATTTGTACCCATTCCAAAGAAAGTTGATCCCACAGAATGTGCAAATTATTGAAGAATATCCTTAATATCACACACAAAAAAAATTTTGCTGAAGATAGTTAAAAAATGGTTGCAGCAGTATATTGCCTGGGAACTTCCAGAAATGCAAGCCAGATTCAGAAGAGGATGTTGAATGAGGGATATCATTGCTGCTATCAGATGGATCTTGGCTAAAAGCAAAGAATACCAGAAAGATATATACTTGTGTTTTATTGACTATGCAAAATCATTCAACTGTGTGGATTATAGCAAATTATGGATAACATTGAGAAGAATGGGAATTCCAGAACACTTACTTGTGCTTGTGAGGAAGCTATACATAGACCAAGAGGCTTTGCATAGTATCTTCCTTCAGTGCTGTTGGTTCTTGATCTTATGCTACATTCTGAAATGTTCAACTAATTCTTTTTGGCACAGTTTCTCTGCGTATTTCTTCCATCTTCTGCATTAGTCAGTATTTTGCCCTTAGAAACATTCAGTTTTGCAACTCAAAGCTTGAATTTTTTCTTCACTTCTTGAAGCTTCAAAAATGCTGAGTGTGTTCTTGCCTTTCGTTTTTCTAATATCTGATCTTTGCATATTTCATTATAATTATTTACTTTGTCTTGAGCCTCCTTTTGACATCTGTTCAGCTCTTTTATTTCATCATTTCTTCCATTTGGTTAGTTACTCTCCATTCAAGAGCAAGTTTCAAAGTCTCTTCTGACATTAATTTTGCTCTTCTCTTCCTTTACTATCTTTTTAATGACCTTTTGTTTTCATCATGTATAATATTCTTGATGTCATCCCACACTCATCTGGTCTTCAGTCACTGGTGTTCACTGACTCATTTCTGTTCTTCAGATGGTATGTTTGTGTGTCAACTTGGTTGGGCCTGATTGAGTGGCTGGGCAGCTGAATGTAGTTATTCCCTGTGGTGAGATTGGTAATTAACACCATGGTGGAATCTATTGGAGCAGCTGAGTTCTGCTTCGTGTATATAAGAAACAGCTTTGGGAATGCTCTCTAGCTTATGGCATGCTTGAATCCTGCATGTAACTATGTTGTTCTTCAGCAGCCTGCCATGCTCTGCTGACCTTGGGACCTTTAATGGACTTGAATTAATGGCCTGCCGTGTGGTTTGGTAACATTGGGACTGTGCCTTATTACTTGTCAACCTTGTTGTCATGCCACAACAGCAACAGCTTTGTCAGCCAACAGCTGAGTGAAGAAAAGCTTCCAGCTTCAGTGGGCCGTAAGCAGGAGGCAGAGCTGAAGCCCAAGATTGAGAGGCTTTCACCCAGCCCCTAGAACCCAGCACTTTGAACTCAGACTTAGAGCCTCCAAACTGTAAGAGAATAAACTCCTGTTTGTTCAAGCCACCCCATTTGTGATATATTCTTGTCAGTGCAGCACTAGGTAACCAAAACAGATGGTTTCTAAATGGACTATATTCGAGGTCATATTTTAGCTCTTGTGGACTTGTTTTCATTTTCTTCATCTTACACTTGAAGTCATATATGAATAATTAATGATGGTCTTTTCCACATTCAGTGCCCTGCCTTGTTGTGACTGATGATATTAAGCTTTTCTGTTGCCTCTTTCCACAGATATGGTCAGTTTGATTCCTGTATTTGCCCTCTGATGAGGTCCACATATATAGTTGCTGTTTTTGTTGATGAAAAAAGGTATTTGCAATGAATAAGTCATTTCAACTCACTAATACCTGTTGTTGTTGTTGCTATGTGCCATCCAGTCAGCCCCGACTCATAGCAACCCCTCCTTGGGTTGCCGAGGCAGTATCACTATGGAAGTAGATTGCCCAATCTTCCTTCTGAGGAGTGGCTGGTGGGTTTGAACCACCAGCCTTCTGGTTAGCAGTCAAG
>NW_006921865.1:2299116-2307043 GCF_000298275.1 Orycteropus afer afer | reverse complement strand
TGATTGCCAGTCTCATCATGGGGAATAACTACCACCAGCTGCCCAGCCACTTAACCAGGGCCAGCCAAGTTGAAACACACACATAACCATCACAACATTATATGTTCAAGTCACACCATAAATTATGCAGAAATGGGAAACCAATTTTTATAGTCAATTTCATTATCTAATGAGTACATTTCATAATGTCCTGCCTGTTTTTTTAAGAACATCATAATAATGTAAGAAAACTACATTAGATTATGTTTCTCAAAATTTTGTACCAAAATCATTTACATCAGAATAACTTGAATTATTCAAAATAGTAGTGGGAAATATATTCAATTATGTATTACTTCAATTTTGAAAGTAAAGATAAGAATTGTATACCTCAAAAATTTTGAAAGTAAAGATATTAATTGTATACCTCAAAAATAGCAGAGGTAAAAATACTATAACTTGTTAGATGTTAAAATCTAAATCCCCATTCACAATTCCAAGGGGGCTGAGGAGAAGATATCTGCATTTTTAGAATCAATCTCCAATTGATTTCTATGCACATAAAAATCATCATCTGGAGTATTTATTTATATGTTTAGACTTAGAACTTGAACAGTCATGTTGTTGTTGTTGTTATGTGCCATTGAGTCGGCCCCGACTCATAGCAACCCCTCCTTGGGTTTCCAAGGCGGCATCACTATGGAAGTAGATTGCCCAACCTCCCTTCCAAGGACTGGCTGATGGGTTTCAACCGTCAGCCCTCTGGTGAGCAGTCAAGTGCCTTAGGCACTGTGCTACCAGAGCTCCTTGGACAGTCATAATAATATAAAATAAGCATTTAATATTGTATTTCACTTTACAGATAGATTAATTTTAAATGTTCCAATTTCCATAATACTTAATTTAGTAAAAGAAAATTATATTTTTTTTTACTTATGGTAACTACTTGAATGTAATATGCAATGTTCTATTTAATTGGGTACGTTTTTATAGTGAAGCATTTGTATGCAGATTTTTGTGTTCTCTGAACTATTTCATATCTTTTTTGTAGTCGCATAAATCTTGATCATATATATATATGTGTGTGTGTGTGTGTGTGTGTATATATATACAACTTGACAGCACATAATAACAAATATATATATATATATATACATATTTCAGACCCACCAACCACTCCTCGGAAGGAAGGTTGGGCAGTCCTACTTCCGTAGTGATACTGCCTCGGAAACCCAAGGAGGGGTCGCTATGAGTCGGGGCCGACTCGACAGCAAACAACAACATATATATACATATATATATTTGTTGTTGTTGTTATGTGCTGTCGAGTTGTCTCTGACCCTCCTTGGGTTTCCAAGGCAGTATCACTATGGAAATAGATTGCCCAAATTTCCTTCCTAGGAGTGGCTGGTGGGTGTGAACTGCCAACCTTCTGATAAGCAGTCAAATGCCACGAGGGCTTCCATATATATATATATACACACACACATACATATACATACTAAGGGAGGGGGAAGGAGATGTCTGACAAAATATAAAATTTACTCTGACACTGTTGTTGAAATTCCATTTTTTATGTGATTATTTATTCTGAAATATCTTTCATATACATAAGTTTCCTATTTTTATCTCAAACATCCTGTTCAATTATATTTTATTCCAGCTGATATTTAAAAATGAAGCAATACATTAAAGTGGATTTCAGGTTAATTTTATTTACATTGGAGGAAAAAACAAGTTTGAGTAAATTTTCAGACTTACAAATATACCAGTCATATAAAAGAATTAACATATACCAAAAAAATCTAACCCATTGCCATCAAATCAATTCTGACTCATAGCAACCCCAATTGGGTTTCCATGGCAGTAAATTTTTATGGAAATAAATTGCCCAATCTTCCTTTCATGGAGGGGCTGGTGGGTTTGAACCACCAGCCTTCTGATTAGCAGTCAGAGGCCTGACACTGTGCTACAAGAGCTCCTTGAATTAACAGAGAGAATTTTAAGCATGTTATCATGTTACGTTGACATATTATCATGTTGGCATGTTATCAGGATGAACTAGTATCTGGAAAAAAGCATCATGCTTATGGTTACTTACGGTAACTACATGAATATAATATACAATGTTCTATTTAATTTGGTAATTTGTATATTGAAGCATTTATATGGAGATTTTGTGGTCTCTGAACTATTTCATATCTTTTTATAGTAGCTTAAATTTTGATTATATATATATATATGCACGTTGTTGTTGTTGTTATTTGCTGTTAAATACCCTCTGACTCATAGCAAACCCTCCTGGGTTTCTGAGGCCGTTTCTGTATGAAGGATCATCTACTTGTATACTTGTAGAAGGTCAGTGAGAAAGAGGAAGACTCTCAACAAGACATATTGACACAGTGCCTGCAACAATAACTCAGTTGTGAGGATGGTGCAGGACTAGACAGTGTTTTGTTCTGTTGTATATAGGGTGCTATGAGTCGGAACTGACTTGATGGCACCTAATGACATAATGACAATATTTTAAATTATGTCTCGAAGCATTTTTTTCTTTAAAACCAAGTGCAGTACAACCTGTGAAACCAGAATTTATATAAGATAAAACCCTGTCAGAGAATGAAAATGCAAATATTTTCCACTAAATCAAGAGATAGAAGAGTGGTAAGACTGAACCCTGTCAAAGGCAAAAAAACTTGTGAGACCTGGAAAAACAAGGTAGTATTCTAGAGTTCTGGCTCTCACAGGTTTAACTGTATATATTTTAAATGTATTATTGATTCATACATTGAAAATAAGAATATAATTTAACCAAGAAAATTTAAATAATTGAGGAGTAACTAATATTTTTTGTAGGACATACTGGATATACCCTATTAAACCTGAACGTTTTTATTACAACTGTTTCCAGATCCCTTAATCTGACAAGTACTTGATCTTTCATGTTTTGTTAACAGGCTTATGCAGGCAAAGACCTGGAGGAGCAGTTGCGTTCAGTGTCCAGTGTGGATGAGCTCATGACAGTACTCTATCCAGAATACTGGAAAATGTTCAAGTGCCAATTAAGAAAAGGAGGCTGGCAGCATAATAAAGAGAAGCCCAACATCAACACAAGGACAGAAGAGTCTATAAAATTTGCTGCAGCACATTATAATGCAGAGATCTTGAAAAGTAAGTGAAGGAAGAAAAATACATAATGATCCTTATATATTAAACCAGTGAAAGTTGCATACCAGTCCTTTAATTTCAGCATTTGTACCATGGAATATACCTTTAGGGCCATATAAACAGGAAATAAAAATTGATATAAAATATACTATTTTATGGTTTTACTTTTGCATTAAGATAAATTCTTGAAATATAAAGATGCAAAACTACCTGCATGTCAACACACTTTAACTGATTGTCAGCTGAGGTAATATCTACTTAAAAATTTTAAAAATGTTTTTACACTATATCATTTTAATCATTTGGACATTTTATATCTTACAAGCTAATTGTGTGTACATTTTCCTCTGATTTCAATTTAGAAATGCTTTATTTGTCTCAAAACAAACCAAAATCTCCTTTTCAAATGCTACTTGTTGTCTTGCTACTTCATTGATAACTGACTTGAGAGCTGGACTTTGTAAAACCTGTCTAACAGAGAACCATATGCAAAAAAAAAAAAAAAAAAAAAATCTTCACCCAAATCACAATTAAAAAAAAAAAAAAAAAAAATAAGATATTATGTAAGATGGAAGAGAATAAACTGGTGGGCTGATTTTAAAAAGTTAACCTCCTTCAGTTGTTACAGACTAATTGCTATCTAACCCCATAACAAATCTGAGAGTACAAACTATTTTGAGAACAAAAGAAAAAAAATTAGCTTCATGGTTGACTAATCAGTATTTTATGTCCTTATTGCCCCCAAACTCTTATTTTAGGGGAAATATGGGAGAAACCAGAACATTTAAGAAGTACATCATTTGTAGTGAATTATTTATAGTATCAACAGTGTTACAGTAAACCACTAAATCATTGGAAAGAGAATTCAAAGACAGAACATAGAAGAAAGTTATTTCAGGATAAAAGTCCCAGTTGATAGAAATTTTCCTTGCATTTCAAGCAGCTACCACAAAAGCATTACCCAAAGTTGCCAAATAGCCTGCCTGAAAATGAGTTTTGAGTTGGGTCCAAAACCATAGCCATCTTCTCATTTACATCTCAGTTTAAAAAGAAAAATAAAATCATGTTGTTTACTTTTGCTTTGAGACCACGAAAATTATATATATTATGGCAAATGAGCTTAACTTGATCTCTGCAGGTCTTATAAACATCCATATATTAAATTTTCATTTTCTAAGTAAGGAAACTCAAACATAACTGCTGTGGAAATTGTTGTAATTTTAAGAAATCATAATCCTAATTTAGCTTGTTGCATGGCCATAAAAATGAATTTTGGTAAGCAAGTACCCTCAGCTGTTTTGTTAAATAATATATCATATTCCCAGCCACAAGGAAATTTTGATTCCTGCCAACTATTTATTTAAAGTTACATACTTTACTTAAACCTTGACATTTAAAATCAAATGTGAATGACTTCCAACTGCTATGGGATTTTTCCCCCTTGGTGGCTTCTATATAACTTATGAACTTCCCTATGACTCGACAGGTATTGATATTGAGTGGAGAAAGACTCAATGCATGCCACGTGAGGTGTGTATAGATGTGGGGAAGGAGTTTGGAGCAGCAACAAACACCTTCTTTAAACCTCCATGTGTGTCCGTCTACAGATGTGGGGGCTGCTGTAACAGTGAAGGGCTACAGTGCATGAACACCAGCACAAGTTACCTCAGCAAGACGGTAGGTGTTTTAGGTATGGCCTGAGAGCTTTCTCAATCAGAATTTGGAGAGTAATGTGCTCAAGCTCCTGGTTTTTTTTTTGTTTGTTTGTTTGTTTTTTGTTTTTTTTCCAGTAAAGTTCAATTGGGGGTTTCTTGTATTTTCTTCAGGGAATGAAGTAAATTTTTCCAGATTTTGTATTTTCAGTAATAAAATATTGCAAAGGAAAAAACTGATGATTTATGAACTCAGTTCATATGGTGATATCAAAGCCAAGTAAGACAATCATAAATATATGGTATAAATGTTGGTATTTAAGGGTAAATAAACATTATTTTCTGAAATAAACAACTTTAAAAATGGGTAAATATTCTGATTATTAAGATATAAAATAAATTAGAAACCAAGCCAAATCCATTGCTGTCAAGTCATTTCCAACTCATAGAGACCTTTATAGGACAGAGTAGAAAATGTGTAATTATAATGTATTATATGGAGCTCAGGAGCTCTGGTAGCATAGTGGCTAAAAGCACTTGACTGCTAACCAGAAGGCTGGCGGTTCAAACCCACCAGCCACTCCTCGGAAGGAAGGTTGGGCAATCCTACTTCCGTAGTGATACTGCCTCGGAAACCCAAGGAGGGGTCGCTATGAGTCAGGGCCGACTCGACGGCACATAACAACAACAACAACAACATATGGAGCTCTGGTAGTGTAGTGCCTAAGGCATTAGATTGCTAACCAGAAGGCTGGCGGTTCAAACCCACCAGCACTCCTTGGAAGGAAGGTTGGGCGATCTACTTCCCTAGTGATACCACCTCGGAAACCCAAGGAGGGGTCGCCATGTGTCAGGTCCCACTCAAAGGCACATAACAACAAACAACATATGAAGCAAGGAGCTCTGGTGGAATGGCATTCGACTGCTAGCTAGAAGATTGTGGGTTCAAAATGACCAGCCACTCTGCAGAAGGAAGACTGGGCAATCTACTTCCATAAAGATTTACCGCCTTGGAAACCCAATGAGGGTTGTTATGAGTCAGAATTGACTCTGTGGCAGTGAGTTTGGTTTTTGGTATTTTATATGAAGCAGAGAATTATTATTGACTTAAGCCATTACGCTGAATAAATCATTATGCTCTTTTAGAGAGTAAAGGAAATTATTCTAACACGCAGTCTTATGTATTTTGAATAACCAGTAGTCCATCATATTAGATGGTAAGCTTCTATTAACTAAGAAACTTCTCTTAAGGTTGGGTTTTTATCCAGGTATTTCAGAGCAGGCACACAGACCCACCTCATAGATGTTATATGGAAGAGAGTCTGATTCTCAGAGAAACATTTATGTGTAGAAGAGAACCATGGGAGTGTTGTTTGAAATTATTTGTGTCCCTGCTCTCTGCACAGATTGTTTGGAGTCTAGAGCTTTGGGTAAGGCTGATACAGACATCTTCCTGAAAGTCAAAAAAAAAAAAAAAAAGAAGAATTGTGGCTGCTCTCAAGGCTGTTCTAAACTATTTTGAGAATTGAAGCACGTAGGTAATATGGCTTCACTGGGACCTGTGTTTTGACCTTTAGTATGCAATAAAATTACTTGAAAAATATGATGTTAGATTTGATTTATACAATATACTTATTACATCAAATTAACATTTTAATGAGGCAATTCCCATAATTAGAACACATATATAGTAAAAGTTTCATTTCATATAAATTTTAGCCAATCTGCATGGTTCCAACTAATAAAAATTACTTTTATCTTAACACAATATTCAAGTTAAGATTACTACTTCAATTTTGACCCAGCTGAAAACTAAATGACATTTGCACTATAATGATCATTTAACACCTGAGCTAGGAGATATTCTTCTATTATAATATCTAAATCACCTTTTTTCAATCATATATTTTTTAAAATTGCTAACACACTAGATGAAGGAACAAGCCAACATATCAGTAACAGTTGCAAGATGAAACAAAAATAAAGTATAAACTTGAATTTTGCCATCAGCTTACTTCTTCCTAAAACTCTACATATTAAAAGATAATTATCAGATGGTGTTTTGAGGCCATATATGTTCACGTTACTATCAACATGTATATATCATGTTGAGTATATCCATAAATAATTTATTTTCTAATTATTTCTTAGAAGTAAGGAAAAATCCATTGTTCATTCTAGCATGTGTTAGGAAAGAAAGTAGTATAACCCTCAATTTATTCACATGTTTATAAACTGTATTACCATATATGGTTGTAAATTATGTGATAACATTTCAGTACATGACAAATTAATGAATTAACATACAATTGATTTATTAGGGCATGTCATAATCTCTTGATTAATTTTTGGTCCTGAATTTTTATCAAAAAACAGTTAAGTATTTGTTAGCTAAGAAATTGTGGTTTTATATTATGTACTATTTTGAATAAAGTAACTTAACTAGTTTTACTATGTATTACATCTTTATAGTACCACGCCCTGAAATGAAACAGGCTTTCTAGAAAAAAAAAAAGAAAAAAAAATCTATAAGGAATGATGGAACTAATAAACACTATTTTTTAGCCACTGGTTGTCAGATGGTAATGCCAATTCAACATTATCTAAAAGTAACATTCATCTTAAGAAGATATTTTTATAAAAAAGTGTTGCTGCTTTTATCCAAACTAAACTCAATAAAAGGAATTTTGGTATTTTTCATCACTGTGAAAGTGGCATTTTTTAAAATTTAGAGAAAATAAATATGGATAAATTAGGATTAAAATATACTTTTTTGGGAACACCTTGAAAAGTGCATTTTTTTAAAATAATCCAGTTACACAACATATATGCCCTAGGTTATATTTTCTGTAATAATCATGTTTGATTTAAATTAAGTATCAATTTGGTTGATTATCCAAAGGTTAAGGTATACCAGTTGTACTTCTTCAAAGTCAAAGGCTTATCTCTCTTTTAAACATGAATGACATAGAATAGATGCAAGGATAGAACTTGAAGAATTATTTCATCAAATAAGACAAAATATATCTAATTTAAACTCATTATTTATAATTGCCAAAACACTTTATTAGATTTAGTTTTTAGATGAAATTTTACTTGCAACATGCTCATCTTATAATAATATAAAT
>NW_006921865.1:2296840-2298631 GCF_000298275.1 Orycteropus afer afer | reverse complement strand
TTGCATGACTTCACTCTGATCTGAACCATAGGGAGTATCTTTGGATTCTCTATTCTTTCTTCAAAAATTCAATTTTTTACAAAATCAAATGTTAATTTTATCTCTCAAGTATCTTGAATCTT
The DNA here is from genome assembly GCF_000298275.1 of Orycteropus afer afer. Taxonomy (NCBI): domain Eukaryota; kingdom Metazoa; phylum Chordata; class Mammalia; order Tubulidentata; family Orycteropodidae; genus Orycteropus; species Orycteropus afer. The sequence goes on along the minus strand of NW_006921865.1, from coordinate 2,298,509 downwards.
CATTAGAATTAAATATGAAAAATAGAAGATCAATAAAAGTTTAATAAGCAAAGATATATATATAGAGAGAGAGAGAGAGAGACAGAGAGAGAGTTCAGTTCACTGCATATGCATTCCTCACATTAGTTTAGTAAAGTCTATTATTCACCTAATTGACAGTGGAAGTATTTCCTCAGGGACAAATATGTATGTACAATTGCAAACAAGTTAGTCTGTAAGGCAGAGGGCTGGATGGAGTACTCTTTATTTTTTGTAGTTGGTAGATGCCTTTGAGTTGGTTCCAACTAATATTGACACTATGTACAACAAAACAAAAAATTTCCAAGTTGTGCACCTTACTACTGTTGCTATATTGGAATCCATTGCTGTAGCCACTGTGCCAATCCATCTTGCTAAGGGTTTTTCTCTTTTTCACTGACCCTCCACTTTACCAAGCATGATGTCCTTCTCCAGGGGACCGGTCCGTCCTGATAATATGACCTACATACAAGAGGTTAAATCTCGTTACCCTCCCTTCTATCCTTAGGAGTACTTCTTCCAAAAGAAATTTGTTTGTTCTTCTGGCAGTCAATGGTATATCCAATATTGTTCACCAACACCATAATTCAAAGGCTTCGATTCTTCTTTGCTCTTCCTTATTCATTTCCCAGCTTTTTCATACGTAGAAAGCAACTGAAAATACCATGTTTGGGTCAAGTACACTTTGTTGTTGTTGTTGTTGTTGTTATGTGCCATCAAGTCGGACCCGACTCATAGCGACCCATCCTTGGGTTTCCAAGATGGTATCGCTACAGAAGTAGATTGACCATACTTCCTTCCGAGGAGTGACTGGTGGGTTTGAACCGCCAGCCTTCGGGATAGCAGTCAGGTGCCTTAGGCACTATGCTACCATAGCTCCTAAGTGCACCTTAGTCCTCAAAATAACATCCTTGCTTCTGAAGTCTTTAAAGAGGTCTTCTGCAGCAGATTTGTGCAATTAAATAAATTGCTTGATTTCTTGACCCCTGCTTCCATGGCCATTGATTGTGGATGAAAGTAAAATGAAATCCTTGACTTCGATCTTTTCTCCGTTTGTCATGATGTTACTTATTAATCCATTTCAGAAGATTTTTGTTTTCTTTATATTGAGGTCGAATCCATAGTGAAGGCTGTAGTCTTTGATCTTCATCAGTAAGTACTTCAAGTCCTCTTCACTTTCAGCAAGCAGGATTGTGTTTTCTGCATATTTGAAGTTGTTAATGAGTCTTCCTCCAAGGCTGATGCCCTCCTCTTCTTCATATAGGCCTGATTTTTGGATTATTTTCTCAGTATACAGATTAAATAAATACGATGAAAGGATACAGATCCTGATGCACACCTTTTCTGATTTTCAACCATCCCCTTATTCTATTCAAATGATGACCTCATGGTCTATGTACCGGTTCCTCATGACCACAATTAAGTGTCCTGGAATTACCATCCTTTCCGATGTTATCCATAATTTGGCATAATACACTGTTCTGGGTAACTAGTGATGCTCTGACAAGAGTATAACACAAATGGGATGGCCTTAACAAACAGGAGTTTATTCTCTTACAGTTTGGAGGCTTTAAGTCCAAGTTCAAAGTGCCAGGCTCTAGGGGCTGGGTGAAAGTCACTCAACCTTGGGGTCCAGCGCTGCATCCTTCTC
>NW_006921865.1:2295217-2296585 GCF_000298275.1 Orycteropus afer afer | reverse complement strand
CATTCCCAAGGCCTCTACTTATATACAGGAAGCAGACCACATCCCAAAAACAGCTACTCAGCTGCTTGTTCTGGATCCCACCATGGAGTTGATTGCCAGACTCAGCATGGAGAATAACTACCACCAGCTGCCCAGCCACTCAACCAGGCCCAGCCAAGTTGATACATAAATTTAACTATGACATCCACACAGTCGAATTCCTTTCACATGGTAAATAAAACACAAGTAAACATCTTTCTGGTATTCTTTGCAGAATAGACTAGAAATTACAAAATCACAAGGCCTCCAGACTGAGAGAGGGGATTCTACTAAGTCACATGTATGTAAAATAGCTTTTGGTTCAGACTCCTGAGTGCTTAATCACTGAATATATTTTTCTATAAGAAAATGATTTCTACTTATTGATCATATGAAGTCATTTCTGCTATATTTCATCTTTCACTTTTAGGCTTTATGGAGTTTAAGATTACTTTTATAATAGGTTTGTGATGTTGATGTTATTAATTTTATCAGCTTCTTCTCAATCATCTACTCTATCAAAATCTGAATTTACATATAAAAGTTTTGAAGTCTTTCTGATTTTGTTGGTGGTGGTGCTATATGTTTCTCAGTTTTGTGTTGATGTTTTTGATAGTCTTGATACTTGGCAATGATTATAATTCTGATAAAGTCATACCTGTAAAATAGTAATATTTTAAACTTATACATCATTTTACCTGCAAAGTGATTTATTTTTTTTATTCTGATATTTTAGAAAGATTTTCAGAATTAAAAATTTGAAGATAATTGAAATCATCGTACTAACCCCGTATAATTTTTCTCAAAGAACCTCTCATCTGACTCCACATATTCTCTTTAGGTTTCCTCATCTGTTTCTTTTGTTTTTCCTACTAATAGCTACTAAGCCTTTAGCTCACATATCTCTCCTGATTTCCAGACTACCCCTTGACTTGGCTTTCCTCAGACAGATAAAAGTCAATCTCTATCACACTGCAACTATGACTTACCACCCGTCCACAAATAGTAAGCAAGTAAATAAAACAACAGTTAGAAAAAGAACAGCAAGAAAAGCCTACAGTCACCATAGGAAAGGAAATAATACAAATTCAAGCAGAAATCAATGAAACAGAAAATAGAAAGACAACAGAAAAAAATCAACAAGACCAGAAGTTGGTTTTTTGAAAAGATTAATAAAATTGACAAACCACTGGCAAATTTAACAAAGGAAATGAGGGAGAGAACACATATAACACAAATAAGAAATGAAATGGGTGACATCACAACAGAACCAATTGAAATAAAAAGGATAATATCAGGATACTGATACTAATATGAAGAACAGAGGAGCTCTGGTAGCATAGTGCCTAA
>NW_006921865.1:2293019-2294040 GCF_000298275.1 Orycteropus afer afer | reverse complement strand
TATAAGATCAACATCCAAAAATCAGTTGGATTCCTCTACACCCGCAAAGTAATTGATGAAAAAGAAATAAGGAAATTAATACTGTTTACGATAGCTACCCAAAAAAATAAAATACTTGGTAATAAATCTTACCAGAGACACAAAAGACCTGTACAAAGAAAACTATCGAAAACTATCAAAATCTACTTCAAGAAACCCTAAGAGATCTACATAAATGGAAGAACATCCCATGCTCATTGATAGGAAGATTGAACATTGTGAAAAGACTGCCAATTCTACCCACAGCAATTTGTACATTCAATGCAATCCCAATCCAGATTTCATCAACATTTTTTGTTGTTATTGTTGTTGTTTGCCGTTGAGTTGGTCTCGAAAAAACCAATCACTAACTTTATTTGGAAAGGAAAGAGACCTCGGATAAACAAAGCACTATTGAAGAAGAAGAACAAAGTAGGAGGTCATACAGTGCTGGACCTCAAAACCTACTATACAGCTACAGTACTCAAACTGCCTGGTATTGGTTTAATGACAGATACATAGAGCAATGGAGTAGAATTGAGAACCCAGAAATAGATCCATCGACCTATGGTCAGCTGACCTTTGACAAAGGGCCAAAATCCATTAAATGGGGAAGAAAATTTTTTTGTAATAAATGGTGCTGGCAAAACTGGAGATCCATTTGTAGAAAAATGAAACAAGATCTTTACCTCACACCATACACAAAAACTAACTCCAGAAGGATCAAATTCTTAAATGGGAAACCTAAAACTATAAAGTTCCTCATGAAAAAACTAGGGGCAAATTTAGGGGCCCTAATATATGGCATAAATAGACTATCAAGGATAACCCAAAATGCACAAACAGCAGAAGAGAAACTAGATGAATGGGATGTTCTAAAAAAATAATTTTTATTTGCTTCCGTAGACTTCTCCAAAAGAGTCAAAAGAGAACCTACAGGTTGGGAAAAAATATTTGGAAAAGACATATCTGACAAGGGACTTATCTCTAGAATTTATAGAAA
>NW_006921865.1:2291526-2292634 GCF_000298275.1 Orycteropus afer afer | reverse complement strand
CCTAAAGAATTGAGAGCCATGACAAGAACAGGCATATGCACACCCATGTTCATCACAGCACTATTTACAATAACCAAAAGTTGGAAACACTCTAGATGTCCATCAACTGAGCAATGGATAACCAAACTATGGTACATACACACAATGGAATACTTTGCCACCTTAAAAAATAACGTAGAATCTACCAAAGACTGCATAACGTGGATGAACTTGGAGGACATTATACTGAGTGAAATAAGTCAATCACAAAAGGACAAATATTGTATTAGTCTGTTATTGTAAAAGTCAAGGAATGGTTTATATATGGACAGAAATTTTCTTTGTTAGTTACCAGGAATGGGAGATGAGAGTAGGGAACACTGTTAGATAGGTAGATGTAAGTATTGATTTGGATGAAGAGAAGGGCAGTGTACCAAATGTGAGTGATGAACATGGTGGCATTGAGGGAAGACGTAGAGAGGTACATGGGAGGTACAGACAACAAAGATGAGCCATTTTGCACATACAGGACTGTGTTGTCTGTGAATGCGGGTGGATAGATGGGTGGACAGGCTGAACTATTAAGTATGTCTGTGCAGCGGAGAATGTATCCAAGACCATGTATAAGGTTGGCAGACAATGGTTCTACAAGTGTATTTGTATGTAAAACAATTCCCAGGTGTATAGTAGAGCTGACGAGGGACAAGGCTGTGGTCACTTTTGGTCACAGCCAGCTATCCAGAGGGAGCGAATAGCTGAACCTGTGGTCTCGGGACCATGGTTGAAGGGAACACCAAACTCAATTGGCATGACATACTACACAAAACATTGTTCCACCTCCTACTTTGGTGAGTAGTGACTAGGATCTTAAAAGCTTGCAAGCAGCCATCTAGATGCAACGATGGGTCTCTCCTTGTCCGGAGCAAATAAGAATGAAGAAAACCATAGATCTATGGAAACAGTTAGTCCTAGCAACTGGTACACCATGTGATCCAAAGCCTATACAACTATGAGACCAGAAGAAGTAGACAGTGTCTGGCTACCACTGTCAGCCACTTGGAGGGGGATCTATGTAGGAGATCTGGATAGAGAGGGAGAACACTGTGGAACAAAACTTTTTTTTTTTTTT
>NW_006921865.1:2284381-2291271 GCF_000298275.1 Orycteropus afer afer | reverse complement strand
GGGTAAGTTGTAGTCAATGTCATGAGACAAAGTATATGTGAACTGCTCTATGGAAAATGAATTTGCTCTGTAAACTTTCACCCAAATCACAATAAAAAATAAATAAATAAAGACACAGTTAGCTTTAAAAACAAACAAAAAACTGAAAACCATTATTTTCTTCATCATTCTTTTCTTAATAAATAGTGCCTTTATTCATCCAGTTGCTCAAGTCATTTTTCCTTTCCCTAAGTAAAATCTATCTTCCAAGTATCTCTAGAATCCATCCGTTATTGCCATTTTACTGTTCACTCTGGTCTAGGCCATTTTCATCTTTCATGTGGTCCATCACGATAGCTTACTATGTGGTGTCATACCATGTGCTTCCCTACAATCGTTTTCCCATATTTTAGCAAGTGATTTTTTTCCCTTAAATTATAAATTACATAATGTTAATACTATATACTCTCCAATAACATTGCGTTCATTATTAGACTGAGCCAGCATTCAGCTAATGTACTGAAATCTTGCCTTTGATTTCAGTTGTTCAAACCAGCATCTGTTCTGTTTATTTGGGTGTAAATGCCCTAAGTTTCTAAATATCTTTAATAGCAATCCTTCCTTAGGACAAAATTCATTATCATGAATTATTGGTTCATCCATGACCTGGCTGCTGCTAAGTATCCAGCATCAGTTGTCTCTACTCTTCTTCACAAATACTATTTTCCACCAGAATCCAAATTCTTTTAGTTCTTAAATTATGTATCTCTCACCTCAAAGTTATTGCAGTGCTGTTCCCTGTGTATGAATTCCTTCCTACTCCCTATCCCTATATCTGCATTTATGTAGTTAATTTTTGCTCATCCAAAGACCTAGACTTAAATGTCCTTCCCATGGCATGCTGCACTATGCCCCCATAGCATTCTATACTGCCCATATTTTAGTATCATTACCTTAGCTGATTGTTGTATTCCTTAACTCCGATAAGAGCAGAGATTGTGTTTGGTTATTACCCTGGGACATAGGACGGTACTTTGCCAATTGTGAACACTTGGAAGTAAAAAGAATGAATAGTTAAATAAAAGGGAAGAGTTTGGGATTGAAAGTAGAGTTTTGTGATTCTGCTTTTGAAGTGTCTGAGGGGTTTTCAAGTAGATACACTGAACATGTATTTCTAGAATTCTAGAGAGATGGGATTAGTAGTTTTTTTTAGATACAGATTTGCAGTTAAGCAGCATATTGATAAATGTTTTTTGAAGTCCTGGTGTGGTTGTTAAAGAGCTCTGGTGGTGTAATGGTTAAGGCATTTGACTGCTAACCAAAAGATGTTGGTTCGAACCCACCAGCTGCTCCTTCAAAGAAAGATAAGGTAATTTGCGTCCATAATAATTTACAGCCTTGGAAGCCCATTGAAGGTTGCTGTGAATCAGAATGGACTTGATAGCAGTGAGTTTGGTGTTCTGTTTTGGTGTCATGGTTAATACGTAGAGAAAAAAGCAAAAGCCAATGCCTAGGGAAAACCCAATGTGCAATCCTTAATGGCTTCATCCATTCTGCATTTAGTTTTTTAATATTGTACCTTTGTCCTACCCAAAGAAACCACAGGGATGTTTTTCTTTGTAGAGAAATGGAAAATTCTAATTTAAATACATAAGCGAATGTATATTGAGCACTTATCATGTTACACTAATATTACTATATTGTACTATTCAAAAGTTGTACAGTTCTTTATAATAAAGTACATAGGGACTTTTAGACCCTACACTAATGGCATATAGTTAATTTATATAAAGATATATATGTATGTATATGGGAGCTCTGGTAGCATAGTGCCTAAGGCACTTGACTGCTCACCAGAAGGCTGGTGGTTCAAACCCACCAGCCACTCCTCGGAAGGAAGGCTGGGCAATCCTACTTCCGTAGTGATACTGCCTCGGAAACCCAAGGAGGGGTCGCTATGAGTCGGGGCTGACTCGACGGCAAACAACAACAACAACATGTATGTATATATATGTATATACTAAAAATTTAACAGGGAAATCAACATTTGTCAAGCAATTAAAAGTAGTTTAAGTGTTGTAAAAGAGAGGTGTAAGAATCTATGGAAGTGCATATCAAGGAGGTTTCCCAACTAAGGGAGAACAACGTGCAGTTCCTAAAGGCAGTGTTTACTCATTTAAGCTAAACATTTTTACTACTATTACACAGTTTTTAAAAGCTTGAAGTACCCTTCTCCTGAGTATATTCAGTTTATTACATTATTAATGTAGTATAATAGTGAGTATGTGCTGATTTCTTTCAAATGTGAAAATTTCTTATTGCTGTTTTTTTGAAGACAACAAAAGTAGTAATAATAAATGATTTTTTGTTTTGTTAAAGGAATTACAATCATGTAAGTTGTAAGGACAATGTGTCTAAGTCACGTTAAAACCAAGTTTACTATAGACACTTCATTTAAGTGTTTTTTATGAGGCCCAATGAAGTCCAGGCTGCAAGAATGTGTGAGGAAGCTAGCTGTTAGTTGAAAAATAAAACCACATGCACTAAGCATTCCAAAGTCAACTAATCGATAACAACTGCCTCAGAGTTCTCCACAACTAATATTGGAATGACTTTGAAAAATTACATAGACTGAATGTCTTTTTGACCTCTTTCATAAACATATGTTTTAAGCATATTTTCTTTTGAGAAGTTATATATTTAAGAGAGAGAGCCAAAAAAAGGAGACAGTGAATTTTGCAAAAGGCAAATTATTTTCTGATTATTTTGTGATTAAAGATAGAAGTAGAAGAAAGGTTTCTGCCTTTGAGTCTGCCTGATATCAGGATTAAAACCTTACTTATATGTTAGAATTTGCCTTCTTGGAGGTCCTGAGATTAGAAGTCAAAAGACTAGGAAACTTTTTGCTGTGCTCATTAACACAAGACTGAAAAATCCACTTCTGCTGAGTTCTCTTTAGCTAATTCTGATAAACATAAAAAAGTGTCATTTAAAATTCTATATTGCCATTAAAAGTGTTTATTTTTTTATTATTATAAAAATAATACAAGCATGTATACTTTTTGAAAACATTCCAGAGGATATTGTAGTTAAAATAAGTATTTCAGAAAAGTTTCTTTACAGCAAAATGTTTTTGAGTTTAATTAAAATGTGCAACTTTGTAATGAAATTTAGTGGCATTATTTTGCACTGCAAATAGATATTTCTTCCATTAACTAAACAGAACACTGTAACAGACTACGATATTTATTACATTCTTATGGTAGCGTAGTACCTAAGGCACTTGACTGCTAACCAGAAGACTGGAAGTTCAAACCCACTAGCCACTCCTTGGAAGGAAGGCTGGGCAATTTACTTCCATAGTGATACTGCCTCGGAAACCCAAGGAGGAGTCACTATGAGTCGGGTCTGACTCTACGGCATATAACAACAACAACATGTATTCCATAAGTGGAATATGGTGTGTATTGTATGATTAATTAATATTTGGCAAGCACAGTTGTTAGAAATATGGTTTTATTTGGAAGCAGAAAATAACTCTATGCCAATACCAGTTATCAGAAGTAACCTTAAAAATAATATTTGTCTTAATAAAAAAATAACCTTGTCTGAAAAATGCCACTGATGGTGTCCTAAAATTTGATTCATTATTCCTAAAACTTCTGAATTGAGTTTTAAATAGTTATATTTACACACACACATACACACATATATGTATATAAATGTAGCATTGTATATACATTTTATGCATAACAATTCTATTAGGCTATCTTCTCTCTGGTGTTCAGTTCTGGTGGTGTAATGGATAAAGCATCTGGTTACTAAGCAGAAGGTCAGTGGATCAAATCCACCAGCTGCTCTGCTGAAAGAAGATGGGGTAATCTATTTCCATAAAGATTTATAGCCTCGGAAACGCAGTGTGGGTCACCATGAGTTGGAATCAACTCTGGCAATCGACTCAATAGCAGTGAGTTTTTTTTTTTTTTTCCTTGACAGGTAGTCATGTGGTTGGAATACTTAATTTAAATGTTAACAATGAACCTTCAGTTTTCATCATTTCTCATTTTTAGGAATTGTTCCTTTAAATATTGTGTACTTTTTATATCCAGACGGCTGGCGGTTCAAACCCACCAGCCACTCCTCGGAAGGAAGGTTGGGCAATCCTACTTCCGTAGTGATACTGCCTCGGAAACCCAAGGAGGGGTCGCTATGAGTCGGGGCCGACTCGACGGCACATAACAACAACAACAACAACTTTTTATATCTGAATTTGCAATTATTAATCATGTTCTCCAGAGGCTATAGATTGCTTCTATACTTTAATAGGTTCAAAAGTGAAATATTAAAATTAAATATGGTAAAGAGGTAATGTAATCTGAAAAGAACAGAATTTTTTTTTCAAATGTTCAGATGTTTTCAAAGGAGGCATTTGTGTGTTCCATATTTGTTTTCACACAAGAATTCCTTTAGAATTTAGTATGAAATTAATTCAGAATCTAATAGGTAAGGAAGTTCTACATCTTTTTCTTGAAAGGGAAAATAATAACTGTTGCTTTACAACCATTGCTATGTGGGTGTAAATAGTCTATTGTGTAAAAAGGTGATTTTATTTGAAATCTATTTTTGCTGGTGAGATTTAACTATTAAATACTCTTATTAAAGAATGCCAGTGGATAACAACTGGAAACCTCCAAATTAGAAATGCTTGTCATTTCCTCTTGTTGGCAGATTTATAGAACAGATAGTCAGATTTGTTTCCTCCCAAAATTCCAATTTATTTAAATGAACTTTTTATAAGTTCTTTTGATCCATACAAGACCAGCAACTCTCTTATAAGCATACACTTATCAGGCTCCATAATGAATATTATTATTATAATGATAATATATAATAATAAGGATTTCTTAGATCATAAAATAGGTAAAAGTTAATGTCAACTCTTTAAGAACAATTCACTTTACAGCATAAGAATGATTTTAGGCTCATCTGGTAAGATGGAGGAATAGGCAGACACAGACCCTCTTCAACAAAGAAGAGAAAAACCAATTGACAGAGATACAGAAGATAATCATGGAGCCCTGAGCTTTGAAAGGAACTATACAGGAGTAGATTAGGCACCAACTAGTGGAAAAACCTGAATAAAAAACAGTGAATACAGAGATGGTTGGAGCTGCAGGCTGTCAGCTACTCTGACGAGACCAACAGCCTGAATACTTCCAAGAGGTGTTGGAACCTGAGAATTGAAATAAAGATCATCCCTGGTCACCAAGGACTGCAGGGATACCTGTGCTAGTGGCCAATAACTAGGAAGGGAAACAGCAAGGAGGTAGACAACCTGAGCTGTTGACTTTCTGCTATCTGGAGGGTGCAGCCATCTTGATTATTTACAAGAAGTGGCCATTTTGGATACTTAAAGTGGCCGAGGGTGCAGGCACTTTGAATGTTTATAAACAGTGGCCATTTTGGATATTTAAAGTGACCGAGGGTGTAGCCATCTGGAATCTTTACAAGTGGCAACCATTTTGGATTTTAAAGGGACAGCATTCTCATTCGGATTCCAAGGAACTAAGAATAGGCTCTGTTTGCCAAGGTCTGCAGGGATATAGAAGAGGCTGACAACAGGAAAGGAGACAGGTGGTGAGTGTATAAGTGCTGTCAACTAGTGAATAGAAGAGTACAGTACAGTACCCTGCTTGCATAGATAACATACAAACAAAGAAAATGAAAATCGTGAGCAAGTCATTCCAACATGCAATCACCAATTAAATATAAACACAAAAATGTCACAATGTCTCAGAGACAACAGAGCATCACAGTCCACACAAAGAAGCAAGTTAAAGCAGGAGAAACAAGGGACCATGATGCAGACCCAAAACACATCCCTGAGAAAGACGCAGCATTGAAACTCCCTGATAAAGAATTCAAAATAATTATATTTAGGTATCCTCAAAGTATTGAGAGACAGATCAAGGAAAACACAGACAAAACCCTAGAAGAATTTTGAAAGAAAATACAAGAACAAAATGACAAAATAAATGAAAAATTAGAAATGATTCTAAACCTACAGATTGAAATCCAGAAGATTAATACTAAATTGTCAGAAATAGATAGCACATTGAAAGGGCAAAGGAGTAGAATTGATCCAAGAGAAGATAGAATTAATGAGATTGAAGACAAATACCTGAATACTTCTTTTGAAAGGGATCAATCAGAAAAAAGATCAAAACAAAATGAAGAAAGCCTAAGGTTCATGTGGGATACCTTCAAAAGAAATAACCTATGTGTCATAGGAATTCCAGAACAGGAAGAGAAAAATAAAACCAGTGGGAAAATTGTCCAAGAGTTGTTGAAAGAGAACTTCTCTGATAAGATGAAAGATGAGAATATATCCATTCAGGAAGTCCAATGAACCCCAACAGGATAGATCCCAAAAGAAAATCACTAAGACCTATCATCATCAAACTGACCAAAACCAAAGAAAAAGAAAGAATCATGAGAGCAGCATGGGAAAAACAAAAAGTTACCTACAAGGGGCAACCAGTAAGACTAAGCTTGGATTTGTTGGCAGACAAGAAGACAATGGGATGGCATATATAAAATCCTGAAAGAGAAGAATTTCCAACCAATAATTATGTACCCAACAAAATTGTCCCTCAAATATGATAGTGAAATTAGGACATTTCCAGAAAGCAGAAATTAAAGGAATTTGTTAAAACCAGACCAACCTTACAAGAGATGCTAAAGGGAGCCCTTTGGACAGAGAGGAAACAACAGCCAATAACAACTGACCATTAAAACACATGATGATATATCCCAGAAACCAATCCAGCCATGGAAGTATCCAAAGTAAATAAGCCTCCAAGATTGTAAACAGGGAACCAGAGACATCAATTGACAAATGAGAACAACTA